>NC_084996.1:25502796-25587785 GCF_963854185.1 Sardina pilchardus
CAGAACACTTTAAATGGTCATCTCATACAGAAAAGAACATTATAAATCTTCAGATGAGATCTTTTTAAATGCTGATCTGAGCTGAGAGTCTTGCTAGAAGAGGCCTGCTGCAGATCACTGTTTTCACTGATCATCTCAGGCAGAAAAACAGAACAAGCATTATTCCATTGGCATTAAGGTTACTGCAGATCAGGCAGACTTCAAAGTGCTAGCTACAATGTTGACCGACTGCGGAGTCGTCTTGGTGGAGAAGGAAAACAAGCTTCACACAGTACACTGCTTATTTGATGCGGTTTCATCATACCCACAGCGGGAGGAGAGCAGATATGGGCTATATGTGCTGGTGAATGAGCTCGCTCCAAACACACTTCGCCATATGATGGCCTACTGATCGAATACTGTACGCTAGCTCGACTGTGCTGCCAGCCTCATGTTTTCATTTCAGAATGTATCGGATTAATTAAAAAGTTTGGGTGAAGCTGCGCAGAGTTGAGGGAAAGTGTGAAGGCCATTTCTGCATGTGGGAGCGAAGCATCATCCTGATTCCCATCTGCCAAGCCTGGGAGCGCCATATTACACCCACCACTGATAAATTACTCTCTCTCTTTCTCTCTCTCTCTCTCTCTCTCTCTCTCTCTCTCTCTCTCTCTCTCTCACACACACACACATACACGGAGATATCCACACACCACATGTAAAGCACTGTGGAGCCTCTCAAGGTTACCTGCCTGCTTTAAATAGGGGAACTAACAGGCCGGGAAGAGTGTGCAGAGTATCACCATGTCCACCTTCAGCAGCTGGCAGGTCTGGGCCACATCAGAGCCAGCACCGGGCCAGATCAGAGCCAGCAGTGGGCCGGAGGTGGACACTACCGATGGTTGTGTGTTGTGTTGTATTATCAGGATGATTTGTTGTTGCGTGAATTACCAGGCAAGACGCAGCCCATTAAAAACACATAACACTGCTGCTATCAGCCCAGGAGGGTGTGTGTGTGTGTGTGTGTGTGTGTGTGTGTGTGTGTTTGTGTGTGTAGGTACAGTATATGCTGCACTAATGACCACAGATAGAGAATGTTTCCACACATATACAGTACACAAATGTACAAAGCCATACACACTCACTGGCTCTCAAGATACATTCACGTGAAGCCACACAGACCCACATAGCCACAAACACGCACGCACACACACACACACACACACACACACACACACACACACACACACACACACACACACACACACACACACACACACACACACACACACACACACACACACACATAGACACACACACACCACCATTGCAATGCAAAGTTCAGCATAGATGCCATCAACATCCTGACTGGTAAATGGACTTGCCCTCATACTTCACACACGGATGTTGCAAGTGGATGGGGGGTGCTGGTTCCAGTCTCTCTTCCTGACCCCGGCCTTGTCCTTGATTCCTTGCATGACAGCCTCTGCCATCAGTATCTGAGTGTGTGTGTGTGTGTGTGTGTGTGTGTGTGTGTGTGTGTGTGTGTGTGTGTGTGTGTGTGTGTGAATGGATGAATCTGCGGCAGTACTCTGTAAAGCGTTTTGAATGCTCAGGGACGTACTGTAGAAAAGCGCTACATAAACGCAGCCCATTCACCATTCTAGGAAGTGGAGGATGAGCGCGATGTCTGGACCCAGCGACCTGAAGAGGTCAAGGCCATGTTGACCTTCTGATGACCTCTACACACCACTACAATGCCATTCTGATGTGTTTGCTACATTCTGGCAAATGAATGAATAAATAAATAAATAAATATTTTGCTTTCCTGTCGCTTAGCAGCTTCATGATATAGAGACATCATTTGGCTTTAGCAGTGGGTCTCCCAGGTCTGTGACCTCTTGACCTCTTGTGCATCTGTGCCATCTTGTAATAGAGAGTCAGGGGCTTTTAGAAAAAGTGTCAACACCATTAACTCCAAAGAAATCTCTACTAAACAGGCCTTACTACAAGACTGAAAAGCAAAACATCTATAGCCATTTTTGGAAATACGCTCATTTTCCACCTTCCCTCGAGCAAAACAATCGATATTTACCTTGTTCCCGTTCATCCAGCCATTCTGTGAGTCTGGCGATACAACTTTTAGCTTCAGCCTAGCATAGATCATTGAATTGGATTAGACCATTAGCTTCTCGCCTGCTAGCTTCATGTTTAAAAGTGACTAAGATTTCTGGTAATTTTCCCATTTAAAATGTGTCTCCTCTCAAGTTAGAAAGTGCAATAAGACCAACTGAAAATTAAACCTGGCGTTTTTCTAGGCTGATTTGACATGGAACTACACTCTCATCTGGCGTAATAATCAAGGCAACTTGCAAACGTACCATAGGCGCAGTAATATCGTACGCAGCACCTGAAAATAGTCCCCATAGACAACAAGCAGTAGTAGTGCCAGTAGTCTGCAGGTTGCCTTGATTATTACGCCAGATGAGAGTGTAGTTCCATGTCAAATCAGCCTAGAAAAACGGCAGGTTTCATTTTCAGTTGGTCTTACTGCACTTTTTAACTTGAAAGGAGACACGTTTTAAATGGGAAAATTACCAGAAATCTTAGTCACTTTTAAACATGAAGCTAGCAGGCGAGAAGCTAATGGTCTAATCCAATTCAATGATCTATGCTAGGCTGAAGCTAAAAGTTGTATCGCCAGACTCACAGAATGGCTGGATGAACGGGAACAAGGTAAATATCGATTGTTTTGCTTCAGGGGAGGTGGAAAATGAGCGTATTTCCAAAAATGGCGGATTATCCCTTTAAGGATGATACAACAATTTAATCTAGCGTTTCACCTAAAACTTTAATGTCTAATCCCGACTAGATGATCTATTTTGGCACTGTATGTGTCTCTTTCCTTCTGTGAGTCATACAGTATTTCTAACATCTTCTCTCTCTCGGTCTGATTCAGAGACGCGTCTGACATTTCCTCTGTTGTCGTGTTTGTAATTAAATCATTTGGCACTTGCACGACTGCCTGTTCTCTAGTGTGTGTTCTGCAGGGGATGCCGATGGCTTTTACAGTCCACATTAGGACTGCAGTCAGCGGCTCACCACGGCCAGCCCATCTCAGTGTGTGTGTGTGTGTGTGTGTGTGTGTGTGTGAGCAGGAGGAGTCCCTCACTGCTGGAGAGCGGACGGCGCCTCCTGCCAAAACCCCTCTCTGGGCTCAGAGGGCCGTAAACTGGGCTCAGAGGGAGGTGGCCACAGCCATCCCGTCTCAGTGTGTGAGCAGACAAGAACTCCTTCCAAAACCCCTCTCTGCACTCAGCCTCAGAGGGCCGTAAGTAAGTAAACTGGCCCCTGGGATCAGAGGGAGGTGCCCCCCCCCCCTCCAACACACACACACCACACACACACACACACACACACACACACACACACACACACACACACACACACACACACACACACACACACACACACACACACCACACACAGACACACACACACACACACACACACACACACTCAGAGGGCCGTAAGTAAACTGGCCCCTGGGTTCAGAGGGAGGGGGCACCGGAGACAGGGGGGAGCAGGAGACGGAAAGTACTTGCTTATCTCAAAAGGGTGCATGTCTCCTTCCTCCTCCCTATTGATGGAACTGTCTCCTTCAGGTCCGGTACAAGACAGCAGCTCCTCCGGTGCTTGTGAACAACAACAACAACAACAACAACAACAACAACAACAACACAGTCAAGCCATAATCACCTCAGCCATATGATATCTCTGCTGCGTTCACTTCCACCACTCCTGGCTTAATGAAGCAGAGCGGGTTCAGGCCTCCCCTGGCTCAGGACGTTTGGTTAGCAGTTATGTCTCATTCAGGGCAGCCACCGCAGCAGAGCTGCTGTATTTGTGTCTGAAAGCCTCATCAACAGAGAGGGCTCTGCCATGCAAATGTCTCTTTAGAGTAGAAGGCTGAAATATTCATGTCAAATACTTTGTTTTTGTGTTTGTTTGGATAATACCATTTCACTCTGACAGCATGTGCCGTTATGTGGATGCGGTTCACTGCAGACATCAGCGTATCTGTCTACATTCCACAGCTCCGTGTGCTTAACGGCTCCATAAACACACCCAGATGCTGCCCTCACGCGAACTGCCCTCACACTAACTAGCCAAGCTAACCTTAAACAGGTCATGCTGAAGTGTTATCAAAGATCCTTCATTACTGACAACATAATGCATCTCTATGGAAGCAAAATTCAAACCAGCAAAGACGTCATAGTGGGATATCGATCTCTGTCAGATTGGCAAACAGTTCAGTTCGAATGTAACGTTACTTTCTAGGTCTGCAAAAAGGGGGATTTGGCCCCCCCTCCCCTTTGCGAACACAGAACATGGAAATGGTCGAACATTTGCGCCTCTCGCTCCGCTTTAACCCTCTCTGGTTTTATCAACACGTCCTGTAGAACTAGAGGTGCACACACACACACTGGATCAATGCTATTCACAGTTTAGGACATTCATTACATTAATCAGACACCTTTAGTCCAAAGGGACCTACATACAGTATGTCAACTATATTACCAGGGTCGTTGTGTCCAGAGTAGCTTGGGGTTAAGTGCCTTGCTCAAGGGCACAACGGCGGAAGCCAGGAATTGAGCCCACAACTCTCAGGCTACTACACGCTATCCCAGCTCCTTAACCACTACACTACCACCGTCCCCTGAATACATCTTGAAAGGATTATCCTACTAATGTATGGTAATTGTCATGATGCCAGCACAAGTTCTGCTAGTATAACGCGGTATCCACAAATAACTTTGCCGTTAATTAGCAATATAAGATCATCTGCTGGCCTCTTCTTCTCTTCTCCTCTTCTCATATTCCTCCTGTAGCCCTTTGAGAAATTACATAATAAGTTAAGTTCATAAATACATAGATAGAATAATTTAGGATTAATAAATAGAATAAATAAGAGTTAAAAAGGGTTAAAAACATTTGAAGTGCTGTGAAGAGTTCATGCATATATTGTGAGATGTATGTTAATGCATTGTTTATTGTGTAAATGCATTGTGTTTCTAATTTCATAATTATGGAAATATTGTTAAGATAACATGTGGGTATCTAAAAGAGAAAATACGTGAAATGTGGTATTTTATGTTGCATTTGTTATTTGAACCAATGAGGACTGAGTTAGAGGTCAAGGGTGATGAGGAAGTGAGTTGGAGAGAAGAACGACACGAGGAAGATGGAAGAACAGTGTGTGTTGAGAGAAAGTTTGCTTTAACCGAACTCCAGTTTAGTTTATGCCGTGAGTGAGTAAAACACTCGCTAAACGCTGTGAATGTTGATGGACAAACAACACGTGAGTCTTGGAGAACATTTAACAGTGGCGTGGTCGTGTTTTGAGGAGAATCTCGGAAGCAACGAACTAGATTTCCCCGCGATTGGAAAGCATCTGGCTAGTCGGCGTGACTTAGCACAACGTGGCTTGCCAGGGACTTTGCACAGGAGTGGCTAGCTCAGCTACTTCTCAACCAGTTTCAACGAACACTAGCAACACTGTTTCAACGAACGCTAGCTACGAACAGGCCTGCACCGTGAACTCTAATGACGTCTGGGGTATTCATTTTGATTCATTTAGTTATGATTGCCGGCTATAGGATATAGTGAAAGGTTTTGGTATTTCATTTGAATTCAAACGAACTTGTTATTGTGCTAACTGCTTGAATGTTGGTTTTCAATTGAAACCTACACTGAAATGTGTTTGTAGCTTGAAAGCTATTGAAGTTTGGAATGTATATGAATGTGTAATATATAGTAAATAGTTATTTTTGCAAAAGTGTGTGGTTATTAAGTAAGGTGAATACATTTAAGTTAAAGGTAAAGTGATGCTTAGTGACTTAGATTAATATTGCTATATGTTTAGTTACCCAAAAGTATAAAAGAAAAGATAGATCATTAAGGTTAAACATTTTAGTTTAATTCATCATTTAACAGGATTCAGGATAGCCACCCCTATTAATTGCCAGCACAGCAAAGGGGCGCTACATAACATGGAGGCACTGCTGAGATTGTTTTAGTTAAATTAGTGATTTTAGTTATCTTTTGGGTGTCTAATAGCGATAAAAGCACAAATAGGTCAAATTTTGCTAATCATTTCTAAAGTAAGTATTTAAAACTAATGGCAATGGATATTCAGTCTATGCATTCAGAGTTGGTTACGGAGCTCAGAGAGTGGTGTAAAGGTGAGTCACTCGACGAAGACCATGTTTTGCTTGCACTGGTTACCAAAGATTCTGAAGTGGCCCAGATTGAAGAGGCCCTGGAAACAGTTAAAGCCTTAGGACGAGTGCGAGTACGAGGCCGAAGATTTTATTCAAAGCTGGACTGTTTAGCTGTTCTGTGTGAATGTAAAGAGAAGATTGATCCAACCAAGGTCCCGTCTGAAGTTAAACACCCCACTCTAGAAGACCTTTGGCCTATCGTCCTTGCTGAACGTTCAGTATCGGATGGAGACGCACAGACCCCATTGAAAGTTTTGCTTGATGCGGCGGCACCCAGTGGCTCGGCTGAGTCCATCATTCGTGCTGTTGGAGATGTGTTGTCTAAAATGGAGAAGCCAAAAGGAGAAAACACTAGTTATCGTCGTCTGCGGATGTTTTCTGGCACATTACCCACACCCGCAGGGGAAGAAGCTTTTGAGCCCTGGCTTGAGCAGGCTCGTTTGATGGTAGAAGAGAGCGAGTGCTCGGATAAAGAAAAGCGAAGACGTATTATGGAGTGTCTTAGAGGACCTGCTCTAGCTGTAGTGAAAGCAGTGCGGACAGCTGAGGCTGACGTTACCCCTTCTGAATGTTTGGATGCGATTGAGAGCGCATTCGGCACGGCAGAGTCAGGTGAAGACCTCTACTTTGAATTTAGGCTATTGCAGCAAGAAAAAGATGAGAAACTGTCTACTTTCCTGAGGCGACTAGAACAGTCCCTTACTAAGGTAGTTAGCAAAGGTGGTATTCCTGCCAGTCGTGTGGATGCATCCCGAGTAGAGCAGCTACTGCGTGGAGCCATACATTCGGACTTGATGCTTGTTCAGCTCAAATTAAGGGAGCGAAAGCAGAATCCTCCTAAGTTTTTAGAGCTGCTAGCTGAAATCCGGGCTGAAGAGGAATATGCAGCTGCTAGAGTCAAGCTTAGTACATCTGTTCATAGAGTTCATGCCAACAAGGAGGTAGATAGCCAACAGTCAGACATACAGAGCTTGAAAGCAGATATCAAGGAGCTGAAGTCGTTGTTTGCTACAATGACCACTAAGCCTCAGCAAGAGGCTGATGATGACAAAGGGCCTGCTCCAGTTGTCCAGAGCCCTCTGTTGGAAAGATGTGAAAATGCAGAGGTTGTAGCATTGAGAAAACAAGTCCAAAGGTTACAGAGGAAAATGACCTCCAAAGGGGCCAAAGTCTCCGATGCGCCAGCCAGTGCATTAAGAGTAGAGTCATCCAGACCCACTCAAAACAGCCAAAAGCCATACAAGCCTTCCCGAGACTCCGGTGATAGCATCTGCTATAGGTGTGGTGAAAACGGACACTTTGCCACCAAGTGTCAGAATGCAGAGAACCAGAGTAAAGTCATTCAAAAGCTCATTCACTCTCTCAGAAAAGCTAAAGAGGGACAGTCACCTAGCCAAGAAGAAAAGAGTCCTGACACTGTCTGCTCCGTCAAGAAAAGTGAAGTGACTTCAGCAGTAGCCAGAGAGATTCCTAAAGGGCTTATAGGTCCACCGTCTGTTGTGCCTTTGAAAGTGAATGGTCAGAAGTGTGATGCTGTACTTGACAGTGGTTCACAAGTAACGATAATTTTTGAGACCTGGTATAAACAGCATTTGCCAGATGTACCGATCCGTCCCGTTTCAGGCCTAGCCATATGGGGATTGAGCGAGACAAGCTATCCTTACCTGGGCTATGTTGTTGTAGATGTAGAGTTTCCTGAGAGTGTCACTGGATCCAAAGAAGTTATCTCAGTGTTAGCGTTGATCTGTCCTGGCCCCAGAACTCCTGACCAGATTCCTGTTATCCTGGGTACCAACGCCAGTCTTTTCAAACGGTTGGCTAAGCTCTGTAGGGAGACTGCGGGGGTAGATATAGCTCAGACTCTGGGTATCAAAGCTGAGGAACCAGTGCATAATGTGGTCCCGGTGACCTGCGAAGGAGAGGAGGAGGTAGGTAGTGTACAGTGGATGGGCCCTGGCCCGCTGACCTTACCTGCTGGTGGTGATTGTCGTGCTGTATGTTGTGTGAAGTTAGAGAAGCCGTTGAACAGAGAGGTGTTGATGGTGGAGGCTTCACCTATGGTCCCACTTCCAGCTGGTGTGTTACTACAGCCCATGGTAGTACCTAGTTTAGAGGTAGATGTGAACCATTTTCCTGTGCTGGTTAGGAATGAGTCAGTACGAGATACTGTCCTCCCAGTTGGAACAGTTATGGGTAATCTGTGTTCTGCTGATCCAGTGATGCCTGCCTTACTGCCCAAGATCGAGTCAAAGACTGGAGTGACGCCAACAGAGTTTGACCCTCACCTCATCAACTTTGGCAACTCACCCATCCCAGAACATTGGAGATCAAGACTCCGGAAAAAACTGTCAGAAAGAGCCGATGTGTTTTCCGTACATGAATGGGATGTGGGACTGGCGAGAGGGGTGGAGCATCATATCAGGCTATCAGACACAGGACCATTTAGAGAACGGTCGCGGAGATTAGCTCCCGCTGACATTGAAGATGTGCGCAGACACTTGCAAGATCTTCTGAAAGCAGGCATTATCAAGGAGTCCCGTAGCCCATACGCTTCCCCGATAGTTGTAGCTAGGAAGAAGAATGGCAGTGTTAGAATGTGCATAGACTACAGAACACTTAATAGTCGTACAGTGCCTGACCAATATACCACTCCCCGCATTGACGATGCGCTGGACTGCTTGACCGGGAGTAGGTGGTTTTCGGTATTAGACTTAAGGTCAGGATACTATCAGATTGCTATGTCAGAAGCTGATAAGGAAAAAACAGCCTTTATCTGCCCGCTAGGGTTTTATCAATTCGAAAGAATGCCGCAGGGAATCACTGGCGCCCCTGCGACGTTCCAACGATTGATGGAAAAAGCCGTAGGGGATATGAACCTTCTTCAGGTATTGGTTTACCTGGATGATTTGATAGTTTTTGGGAAGTCCTTAGAAGAACACGAGGAGAGGCTTCTCAAAGTGCTAGACCGACTTGAAGAGGTGGGACTAAAGCTGTCTCTTGACAAGTGCCAGTTTTGCCAACCCAAAGTGAAATATGTGGGACACATAATATCTGCTGACGGAATCGCCACAGATCCCGAGAAGGTGGAGGCTGTCACTAACTGGCCTCGGCCCACAGATTTGAAATCTTTGAGGTCTTTTTTGGGATTCTGCGGATATTATCGTCGGTTTGTGGCCAATTACTCCGCCGTTGTCAGACCCCTCACAGAGCTCACCAAGGGTTATGCACCAACACAGAAAGGCAAGAAGCAGCTTAAAGAAAAGACAACAACCTACCTGAAAGAGTCAGAACCATTTGGAGAACGGTGGGATGAGATGTGCACCGATGCCTTCCACCGCATTATTCAGTGCCTCACTAATGCCCCAGTCCTTGCGTTTGCAGACGCTAACAAGCCTTACATCTTGCATACAGACGCCAGCTTGAAAGGGCTTGGTGCTGTATTGTATCAAGAGCACCCAGAAGGACTTAGGCCAGTGGCTTTTGCCAGCAGAAGAGTGAGTGCTACTGAACAGCGATATCCAGTTCACCAGCTTGAATTTTTGGCACTTAAGTGGGCGGTTGTGGATAAGTTTCACGATTACCTCTATGGCGTTAAATTCACAGTTCGAACGGATAATAATCCAATGACCTATGTGTTAACGACAGCTAAGCTCAACGCCACAGGACATCGCTGGCTGGCTGCCTTAGCGACATATGACTTTAACATCCAGTATCGGCCCGGCAAGAACAACATTGATGCCGACTTGCTGTCCAGGAACATGGCTGATGAGGTTAGGAGAGGAAAGTGGGAAGAGATACCTCAGAGTGGAGTCAAATCCATCTGTCAGAGGATCTACACTTCTGTGTCGTCTAGTCCGGCATCCAGATATGTTGATCAGCTGGGAGCTTCCCCTGAGTGCATCCCTGATGTGTTCGCTTTCCCTACTCACCTTGACCTGCTTTCCTTGCGACAAATGTCCAAAGCTGACTTGAAGGAAGCTCAGCAAAGGGATTGCGTCATCAGGAGAGTGATTGAGGCCATGCAACAAGGGAAGTGGCCGAGTGACAAAGAGACAAAGCCCGAGATGATGCTGTTCAAGCGGGAGAGAGACCGTCTGTTGCTGAAAGATGGACTACTCCATAGGAAGAGCAAGAAACCCTCTGGAGACCAGGTAACCCAGCTCGTGCTGCCTGCTGAGTTCCGAGGGGCTGTCCTCAAGTCTTTACATGATGACATGGGTCATCTTGGAGTAGAGAGGACCACAGATTTGCTACGGAGTAGGTTCTATTGGCCCAAGATGGCGATAGATGTTGAACAGTATGTCAGAGACTGTGGAGAATGTGTCATGCGTAAAACCCCTTTCAAAAAGGCTGCACCCCTGCACCAGATTGTAAGCAGTGGTCCTATGGACTTAGTTTGCATTGATTTTCTCTCCATGGAACCTGATTCAAGAGGAATTAGCAATGTATTAGTTGTGACCGATCATTTTACACGGTACGCACAGGCGTTTCCCACGAGGAACCAAAAAGCCCTCACAGTGGCCAAAGTTCTTGTGGAGAAGTATTTCGTTCATTATGGTCTGCCCAGCAGAATACATTCAGACCAAGGCCGAGACTTTGAGAGTCGATTGATTCGAGAGCTCTTGATGATCCTGGGGGTACGGAAATCCCGCACCACACCGTATCATCCTCAAGGGGACCCTCAACCCGAAAGATTCAACCGCACTCTACTCTCAATGTTAGCGACCTTGGGGCATGACAAGAAACATTCCTGGAGTCAACACGTTCCATACGTTGTTCATGCTTACAACAGTACGAAATGTGACTCAACTGGATACTCACCATATCTGCTGATGTTTGGCAGAGAAGCTAGGCTGCCAGTAGATCTTTGCTTTGGAACCTCACCTGATGGAACCGGAGACAGACACCATACCCGGTATGTGGAGAAACTTAAGGTAGATCTTCAGAAAGCCTACCAACTAGCCCGTGATGCAGCAGATAAAACGCATCAGAGAAACAAAAGAGCATACGATCAGAAAGTGCGTTTCCAGACTGTTGACATTGGTGACCGAGTGCTGCTCAGAAATCTGGGACTGAAAGGTAAACACAAACTGGAAGGTCGCTGGAGCTCTGTACCATATGTCGTGGTTGGAAAACTGCCCAATTTGCCAGTTTATAAGGTGAAACCTGAGGATGGAAGAGGTGGCGTGAAAACGATGCACCGAGATCATCTCTTACCTGTCAGTCAGTCCATGAGAATGCCTAAGGTCAAAGATCATGGAGAATCAGCATTGAGACCTAAGACACGTTTGCAAAGGAAGAATAGACACAAAGAAAACACTGAAAGACCACCCGAAGTGAGATATGAGGACACTGATTCATCTTCAGACATGGACATGGACTATGGGAGACCTCAGAGATCATATAGAGAATACCTGCATAAGCTCTTACCCAGAAGGACTAATGAGGAGCCTGATGTTGCTGGTTCTCATGGAGAAGAACATGAGCCATCTGTCCATGAACTAAGTGAAGAGGATCAGAGAGTCTCTATACACACTGAAGATGAAGTCTCTGAACCGGAGGAACTTGATGAAGTGTCAGAACAAGAGGACCCTCAAAACCAAGCTCCTGATGATGAATGTGAGGAGTGTCAGTCAGAAGATGATGCTAGTGCTCATTCCACTGACTCTGACCACTCTGACTCTGAGCCAGAACTAGGGGAGTATAAAACGCCTATTAGTACTCCTAAAACTAAACCTAGGTCTGCCACAACGATAGATAGGGATCTTAGACCAAGAACTAGTTCTAAGAGACAGGTGAAGCCTGTAATTCGTCTTACCTATGATGAACCAGGAAAGGCTAGAGATCAGCCCATTACTATTGTGCATAAAGGCATAATTATTAAACTAGGATGTTGAGAACAAAGTTAGTTTGACTATGTTCTAGTGTGTCTCATGAGGACATGCAGACAATTTAGAAGGGGGAGGATGTAGCCCTTTGAGAAATTACATAATAAGTTAAGTTCATAAATACATAGATAGAATAATTTAGGATTAATAAATAGAATAAATAAGAGTTAAAAAGGGTTAAAAACATTTGAAGTGCTGTGAAGAGTTCATGCATATATTGTGAGATGTATGTTAATGCATTGTTTATTGTGTAAATGCATTGTGTTTCTAATTTCATAATTATGGAAATATTGTTAAGATAACATGTGGGTATCTAAAAGAGAAAATACGTGAAATGTGGTATTTTATGTTGCATTTGTTATTTGAACCAATGAGGACTGAGTTAGAGGTCAAGGGTGATGAGGAAGTGAGTTGGAGAGAAGAACGACACGAGGAAGATGGAAGAACAGTGTGTGTTGAGAGAAAGTTTGCTTTAACCGAACTCCAGTTTAGTTTATGCCGTGAGTGAGTAAAACACTCGCTAAACGCTGTGAATGTTGATGGACAAACAACACGTGAGTCTTGGAGAACATTTAACAGTGGCGTGGTCGTGTTTTGAGGAGAATCTCGGAAGCAACGAACTAGATTTCCCCGCGATTGGAAAGCATCTGGCTAGTCGGCGTGACTTAGCACAACGTGGCTTGCCAGGGACTTTGCACAGGAGTGGCTAGCTCAGCTACTTCTCAACCAGTTTCAACGAACACTAGCAACACTGTTTCAACGAACGCTAGCTACGAACAGGCCTGCACCGTGAACTCTAATGACGTCTGGGGTATTCATTTTGATTCATTTAGTTATGATTGCCGGCTATAGGATATAGTGAAAGGTTTTGGTATTTCATTTGAATTCAAACGAACTTGTTATTGTGCTAACTGCTTGAATGTTGGTTTTCAATTGAAACCTACACTGAAATGTGTTTGTAGCTTGAAAGCTATTGAAGTTTGGAATGTATATGAATGTGTAATATATAGTAAATAGTTATTTTTGCAAAAGTGTGTGGTTATTAAGTAAGGTGAATACATTTAAGTTAAAGGTAAAGTGATGCTTAGTGACTTAGATTAATATTGCTATATGTTTAGTTACCCAAAAGTATAAAAGAAAAGATAGATCATTAAGGTTAAACATTTTAGTTTAATTCATCATTTAACAGGATTCAGGATAGCCACCCCTATTAATTGCCAGCACAGCAAAGGGGCGCTACACTCCTCTTCCTCTTCTTCTCTTCCCATATCCCTCCTCTTCTCCTGCCTTGCTGCACACACTTGTGCATTGCCCTCTTTACACTGCAATTAACTGTTAATTTATAAAAAAACATTAAGACGTTAACGGATGCTTTATAAAAAACATTAAGATCTTACTTACTTCATTTAAAAAATAAAAAAAACTCATTAAGATCTTACATGTTAATTTAGAAATACCATTAAGATTTGCAATAGTGATAATTCATCAAATTAATGCATGTTAAACAAGTATGAGAATTTGCAGTGTAGTCTCTGCTTTCTGCAACATTCATTTCAACATACTGGCAGCTCTGGGTTTCCCCTTCAACAGAGGCACAACTAACCCCGCTTATAATGCCAGGAAGGGTAGCAAACGTCTACAGTATCACAGATAGGAGCTGTACTCCTAAAACAGAAGGGTAGCAAACGTCTACAGTATTTCAGATAGGAGCTGTACTCCTATAACAAGGCACTGGAAGCTTTGTAAGTACAGCAGGAATTGATTTCAATATCACTTGCCTGATGTCTGGCCTCTACCCTCTGCTGCCACCACTGTCGGGTCTTTGTGGAGCAGCACTAGTCCGATTTATCCCCCATTCTAGGTGTCTCACCCTCCCATACTGTAAAAAGGCCACCTTCTGCCTCCTCAGTCCTCCACAGTCATGTTCACCTATAGGGGATGTACAGTATACACACACATAAGCTAGTCTCAGTGGTCGGTCATGTTCACCTATAGGGGATGTACAGTATACACACATAATCTAGTCTCAGTGGTCGGTCATGTTCACCTATAGGGGATGTACAGTATACACACACATAAGCTAGTCTCAGTGGTCGGTCATGTTCACCTATAGGGGATGTACAGTATACACACATAATCTAGTCTCAGTGGTCGGTCATGTTCACCTATAGGGGATGTACAGTATACACACATAAGCTAGTCTCAGTGGTCGGTCATGTTCACCTATAGGGGATGTACAGTATACACACACATAAGCTCGTCTCAGTGGTCGGTCATGTTCACCTATAGGGATGTATACACACACACACATAAGCTTGTCTCAGTGGTCAACACGGGTATGTCTAGCAGGATAAATAGGAATTCATTTGAAGACTACATAGCCTCCCTCGCTCTGCTGCTCGTACTGAATCGGTACAGAGGTGCCCTCTTGGCTTGACATCGAGTTCTTCACACATAAGCTCTCACTCGCCTCATCAGCTCCTGTCTGCCCTCAGGAGTCAACACCCTCAATGATTTAACTCTCGGCCAGAGAGATGTGTGTGTGTGTGTGGGTGACCTTGCGAGTGGGAGTTCGGAGCGTCTCCTCATCAAGCAGGCTGGATGCATGAGTGCAGAGAAGAACCATGTAAGATGGATCTCCAAACTTCGGCTCGCAGTTTCACTTAAGTTTGAAAGAGCAGAGCAGCACCGTGTGCATCGTTGGATATTTCTCTCCTTCCAGCTCAGCTCAGATCAAATGACACTGTTGCCAGAATGGGACTCTGCAGTCGTCATTTCTCAGTTCTCTATGTCCCCTCTATCTTGTTAACTTCATCTGTCCACTCATCTGTGATAACAGCCATTCCACCACATTCCAGAACTTTCTGGAGGACCCCAAGTTTGTCCTTCTCAGCGGCAGCCTGTTGCTTTGCCCTGTCACACACACACACACACACACACACACACACACACACACACACAGTTTGGTGATGAGGCACGATGGCGTCAGCATCAACTGCACCGGCCTCTGCTCCTGCGTCTGCGTCTGATTGGACCAGCTGCTGGAATCCTTCGCCAGAGACCATATCAAAAAGACGCATATCTATACAGCACATCTCCACACTGGCATCCACTAACGTAGATTTAACGGTTCCTGGTATGTCTGTGCTGTTCCAACGATCGTAACTGCTGTTTGTCTGACTTGACTGGCCCTTCAGTTCAGCGCACACATGATGTACCATGCTGGAGGTGCCAGTCTTGTGCCAGTCTTGTGCCAGTCTTGTGCCTGGCATGCACACACACTGCTTCACAGCTGTTACATAGCACATAGCCAGCACTTGAGTCATCCTGGTTAACCACCTCACTAAAACGTTCCCATACTGCACTTTCCTTTCTTCTGTTTAGTTTACAGATTTAAAAAGTATTGCGGCGGCCTAAAGAAAGGCACCTGAATCTACTCTACCTGACAGTTTGCAAAAATGTCTGACGATTGCCTGAAAATGTACCATATATTTTTAAATGTTCACATTTCAGATCATGTTTATATCACTCTCTAGTTATTTACTTTTTCCATCTGTGACCTACTCGTTATTAACCAGATTTTTCTTGCTGGGCCTGTGGATTATCCGTGGTGTCTGATGTGGTGATGATGTAACCGTCATCTGCAGTGAAATAAGTAGTTAAAAACACTGTTATTACATTTCTATAAGTACATACTGCTACTGCAGGAGGAATGTGAAGCATTATATGATTAATCCAAATGATTGTACATGTATGCAGTATAAGAGTAAACTCAAGACATAGACACGTCCAACAGATATACAGTAGGCTATACATGCAGATATACAGTATACTATATATACATGCAGTCTTTTAAATGCAGCCAGCGCCTCACTGCTGTGGCAGTGGCTACTCACCCAGGGAAGAGACAGCAACAGGAAGCGGGCGGATCCAGCCCCTTGGGGCCCCTAACGTGGTGTTGAAGTAATATATGAGGCTGGATCCAGTGAAGTGGAGGTAGCTATGAGATGAGGCTGGATCCAGTGGGGTGGAGTATATGAGGCTGGATCCAGTGGGGTGGAGTATATGAGGCTGGATCCAGTGGGGTGGAGGCAGATATGAGATGAGGCTGGATCCAGCCCCTTGGGTGGAGGTAGATATGCCACTTGGGCACCATAATGTGGTGTGGAGCCTGCAGTCTTCCTTGCCATAGATCCCCTCAGAGGCCCAGTTGGACCTGGTGCATTCTGTGTTGTCCAGTCAGCGCGGGGTGAGAACGACCCTGGTGCTGGTGTGGTCCAGGTCCTCGTCTGGAGGGATGCAGATGGATGATGAGCATCGCAGCCTCAGCCTCAGCACCGCCTCCAGCCAGAGCGCAGTCATCCAAGATCAGCCTGAGAGCCGCACAAATGCCTCCCGTGAGATCGGATCATTGTGCCCTAAAACACTCAGCAGTGTGTGTGCGGGTGTGTGTGTGTGTGTGTGTGTGTGTGTGTGAAGCCTGTGTGTGCATGTGTGTGTGCACTTAAGTGTGTGTGTGTGTAGCTCAGAAGTAAAGCCATTGTCCATCTCTCGTCTCCTCTGTCCTTGAGAGTCATTATGTGTGCTCAGCCACTTGTGAGAGCGAGCGAGCGAGAGAGAGAAAGAGAGGGGGAGAGAGAGAGATTGAGAGAGCGAGAGAGATTGAGAGAGCGAGAGAGAGAGAGAGAGAGAGAGATTGAGAGAGAGAGAGAGAGAGAGAGAGAGAGATTGAGAGAGCGCGAGAGATTGAGAGAGAGAGGAAGGGAGAGAGAGAAAGGAAGGGAGAGAGAGAGAGAGAGAGAGATTGAGAGAGATTGAGAGAGATTGAGAGAGAGAGAGAGAGAGAGAGAGAGAGAGAGAGAGAGAGAGCTAGAGCTTCTCGGGCTGGTGCTCTGCTAACGCTAACGCTAACGCCGTGCAGGCCAAGCCATCTGCAGCCTCATGAGCCTGCTGCAGCACCGCCGCCAACACTCACCACGGCACTCGCAAGACGCTGCACTGCGGCCAACACTCCCCGCTCCGCTCCTAAGATGGCGGCTCCTGGGCTCGGCGCTCCGTCCTCTCCTCTCGGAGTCTCTGGCCGGCGCAGCGCCTGGTGCTCCCCGACACACTGAGTCAGCGCACGGCCACCACATCACATGCACACTCTCACCTCTGCAGCTATTTACAAGTGTGTGTGTGCGTGTGTGCGTGTGTGTGTGCGTGTGTGCGTGCGTGCGCGTGTGTGTGTGTGTGTGTGTGTGTGTGTGCGCGTGTGTGTGTGTGTGTGTGTGTGTGTTTGTGTGTGTGTGTGTGTGTGTGTGTGAGTGTGTGTGTGTGAGTGTGTGTGTGAGCACGGGTACCACATCACATGCACTCTCTCACCTCTGCAGTTATTTACAAGCACAATGGTTGGCATACCCTCTTCTGGAAGAGCAGGGAATCATCTTGGTTAAATCGGTGTGTGTGTGTGTGTGTGTGTGTGTGTGTGTGTGTGTGTGTGTGCGTGTGTGCGTGTGTGCATATGTGTGTGTGTGTGTGTGTGTGTGTGTGTGTGTGTGTGTGTGTGTGTATGTGCGTGCATGCATGTGTGAGTGTGTGTGTGTGTGTGCATGTGTGGGGTCCTAAGGTGGCAGTGGTGGTGGTGGTTGCGGGGTGTGTGTGTGTGTGTGCATGTGTGGGGTCCTAAGGTGGCAGTGGTGGTGGACGTTGCGGGGTGTGTGTGTGTGTGTGTGTGTGTGTGTGTGTGTGTGTGTGCATGCATGTGTGAGTGTGTGTGTGTGTGTGTGTGTGTGTGTGTGTTGGGGGTCCTAAGGTGGCAGTGGTGGTGGTGTTTGCGGGGTGTGTGTGCTGGTCACCCAGTGGGCAGAGAGAGATGAGGGTAATTGAGCTCCATTGGCTGATTTTAGAGCCGCGCCACCTGCCCATCTCCTCAGCCGCCTGCAGCCCAGATGCCCCCTTGCCCCTCTTTACTACCCACTTCACAATGCCATGCCAACCACTCGCCATCTATTCCCGCTCGCTCCTCTCCTCTCCTCTCTCTCTCTCTCTCTCTCTCCCTCTGTCTCTCTCTTTCTCTTTATCACTCACTTCACAATGCCATGCTAACCACTCTGAGTCTCTTCACACTCTGTCCTCTCCTCGCTCTCTCTCTCTCTCTGTCTCTCTCTCTGTCCTTTCACACTACACCCCCTCCCTCTCTTCCTCCTTCTTTCTCCATCTCTCCCTCCATCTCTCTCTCCCATCTCTTCACACTATACCCCTCCCTCCATCCCTCTCTCCCTCCATCTCTCTCTCTGTCCTTTCACACTACACCCCCTCCCTCTCTCCCCCTTCTCTTCACTCGTACTAAAGAGCATTCTAGTTATCTCTATACTTTCACAATGCCTCTCTCTCCATCCCTCTCTCTCTAGTTCTCTCTCTCTCTCTCTCACTCTCTCTATCTGTCCATTGCCTTCGCCCTCTCCTTCCTTCAGATCCCTGGTATCTCTCATTCTCTTTTTTCTTTCTCCCTTTGTCTCTCACTCCCTCTCTCTCTCTCCCTCTCTCTTTCCTAATGAAAGAGTGTAGACTGTAAGCAGGCAGGGGATGGCAGCTGGAGAGAGGGGCTTGTCTCTCAAATTCAAATTCAAATTCAAATTCAAAAAAGCTTTATTGACATGACAAGAGCACTTGTGTTGTCAAAGCATATTATAACAATAATCAGTGAACTTTAAAACACGAAACTGACAATGAAATAATCAAAATAAATAATAATAATAATAAAAAAAAAAAAAAAAAAAAAAAAAAATTGTTAATAGTGAAAAACAAGCAGGTCTAGAGGGGAAAGAAAGGAAATATAATATTAAATATTTTATAATAAATAAATAAAAAAAAAAAAAAAAAAAAAAACTTAAGATAGTAATAGAAAAATAGAAATGAAATTGGATGTGATGAGAGCAGGCGAGAGAATCTGTTCATTGTCCATTTGCGAATGTACTTTCTAATCTTAATTTGTGGCACTTATACATATATATTGTGCTGCTAGCTCAACTGTTTTTATGTCTTCTCCTAAGAGAATTTTCATTTTAGAATTGGCATCTAGAGACAGAAATTGTGAATCATTTTGGAAAAATTTTGAAAAGAAGTTGTCTCTGATTGATTGATAAATGGGACATCTCTGCAGAAAGTGAGTTTCATCCTCAACCTCCTCCATCTCACAATACCTGCATAGGCGTTGATGTCTTTCTTGCCAAGATTTTTTGTGGCGACCTATCTCTATTTGGAGTTTATGATCACCTAATCTATATCTTGTGAGGCAATTTATTTGAGGTTGTTTCAATGTTGTTAAATACATGACTTCATCATGCCATTGCATAATGTAGGCTGCTTTATTGTTTTTGTGAGCTATATTCAGGGATATTAAGTTCATGTCAGAGATGTTATATTTATTTAAGAACAGTTGTGTGAGATTAGTTTTTTGCTGCACTGAGGTGTTAGAGAGTAACGCCTGATGATGAAGACTCGTGGTGTTAGAATTCTTTAAGTGTATCATGTATTTTAATGTTCTTTTTATGATTGCAAGGGACATGGGGAAGCGACCCAGTTCTGCTCGACAGGCATTATTGGAAGTGCTTCTATGGACATGCAGAATAGATTTACACATTTCCAAGTGTAACATTTCTATTTCAGTCTTGTCCCATGGTTTTTTAGAAAGAAGTAATGAAGGACCCCATATTTCTGAGCCATAGAGCAGGATTGGTGTAATAATGGCATCAATTATTTTTAACCAAATCTTAATGGGTGGTTGATATTTGTTAACTGTTTTAAACACTGTATAGAATGCTCTCCGGGCTTTATCTCTTAACGTCTGTAGTCCTGTGGTAAAACTGCCAGATGCATTTATAGCTAATCCTAAATATGTATAATTAGTAGTGTGATCTAAAATATCGGGGCCTAATGTGAATATGTATTTATTGTTTGTTAACCGTGCTTTCTTTTGAAATATCATTATTTTAGTTTTACCTAAATTGACTTTTAAGGACCAAGTTTGGCAATATTGATTTAAAATGTCCAAATTGTGTCTCAAGCCATCCTCAGTAGGTGAAAGCAAAATCAAGTCATCGGCAAACATGAGAAATTTCACATCAGTATCGTGGAGAGTTAGTCCAGGAGCAGCTGATTTTTCTAATAGTGTGGCAAGTTCGTTTATATATATATCAGGGCTATTCAATTAGTTTGTAATAGGGGCCAGTTCATGAAAAGTATCACAACTGAGGGGCCGGAGAAATACCGCTTGAAATATGAGTAATTACGTGCAAATGTAGATACAATAAACTACAACAGCACCAATATGGGTGTTCAAATGTTGCATTTTGTAAATGCATAATATCAGAGCCCGTCCCTTATTAGACATTCTCTGATAATATCGTTTTTTGGTGGTTATTTGTGTTTTGGGAATATTTCTGCCACAGGCCCAGACTACCACAGTGGTAGGCCAACATTGGGAAGGTGACACTGGATCTATATTGCTAATATGTTGCATTTTGTAAAAGCATAATTATTTTGTGGTTATTTTGTTGTATTTGTGTTTTGGGAATATTTCTGCCACAGGCCCAGACTACCACAGTGGTAGGCATTGGGAAGGTGACACTGGATCTGCATTGCTATGGCTAATATGAAATCTGTGATAACATTAACAGCAATGGAATCTGAGCTTTGCGCAGTAACTGCTAGGTCCATACAATTTCCAATGGGCACAAACAGGTTTCAAACAGTGTTTAAATGAATTAAATGTGCGTAATCGGTCGCATATGTAACTCTTCTCAACATACATTTAACGTTCCCACCATTTAAATTGGATGAACGTGTTCACAGATCAATGTTACTTACAGTGGACTTGACATCAAGGCGATGGATGTGTATTAGTTTCACACTGAAACTATTTCCATGGTGCAACCCGTTAAAATGTTAGTAGCTTATAATACTCCAACGTAGTGGCAATTTACGTTGAAACTAAGCTAAGATGGAACTTATATTATGTTCAACTCGGTCAAAACGTTACGTGCAGTTGGCTGAGGTGCAGTGGCTGCAGGACTTCAGAGCGAGTGAGAGCATGCAACAGAACTGATGCCACCAGAGTGAAACTTTTAAACCGACTCCTATTTGCTCCAATAGCTACATTACGAGTGGCGAATGTTTTCGCGAGGATCTGCTTGACTGGAGAGGCACACTACCGGTGAGATTTCATGCACCGAAAATGCTTCATGCTTTGAGGAAAAAAGCTTGGATTTGGCGCACGTCAACATGTTGGTGACGCTGCGTAAAAACGAAGCAAGGCACCTCTTTGTATAATATCCAGTAACAAAGTAGCCTACAGCGGCAACGCACCACACAGAACATTATTTCTAGGCGCTACTCGCAGTGTAGCCTATCACTGCACCTCCATTAGCGTGTTTTCCACCAGCTATTTACGTCTCTACCGATCATAAAGATTTGCTCATATATAACATCAGCCAACACTTCAAGGGCCACTACAAAGTATCTCGGGGGCCGGATCCGGCCCGCGGGCCGCTAATTGAAGAGCCCTGATATATATATTAAATAAAGTGGGACTTAAGCTACAACCTTGCCTTACTCCACGTTCTTGTTTAAAGAAATCTGTTCTTTTGTTACCTATGCGAATACTATTAATATTATTTTCGTACATTGATTTTATTATATTGTACGTTTTTCCTCCAATTCCAGCCTCTAAAATTTTCAAGAAGAGTCCTTTATGCCAGATGTTATCAAAGGCTTTCTGAAAATCTACAAAGCATGCAAAGATTTTTCCTTTTTTGGAGTTATGTACATGTTTGTTTATTAGTGTTTGAAGTGTGTATATGTGATCAGAAGTTCGATGTTTTGGTAGAAAACCAATTTGACTTTTGCTGAGAATTTTGTGGTTGTCAAGGAATGTTTGAAGACGTTTATTAATTATGCTACAAAACAACTTTCCTAAGTTGCTTGTGATGCAGATACCTCGGTAATTGTTTGGATCCAATTTATCACCTGATTTAAATATTGGGGTAATAATGCCTTTATTCCAGATTGCAGGGAATGTACCATTGTTGAGGACCAGGTTAAAGAGCTTGGTTATGGCCTCTTGAAGTTTTGAGTTGCTATATTTTAGCAACTCAGTGGAGATACGGTCAATGCCGGAAGCTTTTCTAGGTTTAAGCTTTTTAATTTTGTCTTTTACTTCATCTAGTGTAATGGGTATATCTAATGGATTTTGGTAATTTTTAACTGTATCTTCTAAGCACTTTTGTTTGGTTATTATTGAGAGCTGCTCAGGTTCCAGGCTTTCTGGGTTCTGATAAAGTTTACTGAAATGGTTCATCCATATCTCGCTGTTTTTTATTTGAATTTCAGATTTAGCACCTGTACCTGTCAGTTTTTTCCAATTTGACCAGAAAGTGTTTTGATTAAGTGATAGCTCAATATTCTTTAGTTCTTTGGACATGTAGGAGGATTTTTTGTTTTGTATCAATTTTTTGTAATTTTTTAATTCGAGATGGTATTTTTCTCTAATATCTGTATCATTTGGGTTCCGATGTTTGATATTGGATAACTCTCTTAATTTTATTCTAGCAACATTGCAGTCTTTATCAAACCATTTCTCTTTGAATTTTGTGTTATTTATTTTACTAGAGGTTTGTTTTATATTAGCCTTTCTTGCTAAATGTATTAATATATTGTTTAGATGGCTACAGGCCATATTTACATTCTCTGCATTAGACTGGTATTTTGTCAATAAGAAGTTATTAATAGATTGTTCATTGTCTTGTATGACAGTTTCATATGTTGTCACATTTTTGTCTGTCCATTTGAAGGTTTTGGGTAGTGGGAATAATTTAGGTCCAAAGTGTTGTGAATCAACTTCAATTTTAATATCAGAACGTTTCAGATGAAGTATTAATTGGCAGTGGTCAGAAATAGGTAGTTGTGGCATTATCATAAAAGCTGTTATGTGTTCTGGATCAAGATCAGTGATGAAATAGTCAACCACAGAACAACCAAGGGAAGAAGAGAATGTGAATCCTCCAAAGGAATCTCCCCTAAATCTCCCATTTACAATGTAGATGCCAAGACTTTTACACATGCGTAGCAATTTAGTTCCACTGGCATTTAAGATGCTGTCAAAACTTTTTCTCTGTGTTTGGACTATTTGAGAATATAATGTTCTTTTACTAAATATATGGTCATCTCCCACTGTAGGAATATAGTCCATTTCTTTGCCTGTTCTGGCATTCAGGTCACCACATATTAGCACTTGTCCTATGGATTGAAAATATTTTATTTCTTTTTCTAATTCATCAAAAAGATTGATATCAAAATATTGGGAGGTTGAAGGAGGGATATAAATTGCACATAGGTAGAGATCTTGATTCAGCTGTAAAAGTTATTTTTGAATTTTTATCCATAGATGGGTTTTTCCTTTTTTAATGGGAATTATTTTGTTATCATATTCAGTTTTGTACCAAACTATGATACCCCCTCAGCTTCTTCCATTTTTTATGTGTTTTTTTTTAAGAGAGGGTACTAGAAGTTCTTTGTAGTTATGTGGACAATGAGCAGAGTCATCTCTCCAGGTCTCCAAAAGAATGATAAGATCTGAATGTCTAATACTATTTACAAAATCAGGGTTGGTTGTTTTATAACCAAAAATAGAAGAATATAAACCCTGGATATTCCAGGTGCTTATTTTAAATGAAGATATGTTTAAGAAAGAAAGAATAAATGTGCTGTGAAATTGCATTAAAATGTTGAAATAAATTCATGTAAATGATCCACCAGTTGAAGGTGAAGTTTTATCCGTACTGGAAACTCTTTTTGGTTTCAATAAATGAAAAGAATAAATGAATAATACTTCTAATAAAAAAAAAAAAAAATAATAATAACAATAATAATAATAATAAAAAGTAAATAAATAATGCAAATAAAAATAATCGATAGAAGAGTGCTACTAAAGATAACAAAAATAAAAATTAAAAATTAAAAAATAAAATGAATAGTACATAAAGTACAACACTTTAGACTTAAACACTTAAATAGTGTTTTGTGTTCTTGTTTTTAAAGATAGGCTATTGCAATAGAAGCATAGGGGAATACAAATGTACATACAAACATATAAGACACAAGACAACACAGGACACAAGACATTACAAATAATGAAATCCACATTAACACATAGATCTTGTACACATATACATATACCATGTACATAAACACAGACAGACAATACACAGACTGACCTAGACTGTGAACACAGACGGACAGACAACACATAAACCTATGCGATAAGATGTAATGAGATACATCTTATAAATTGAAAACATATACACAATTTCACACACAAATAGATAGACACATACATACAACATATACAGTATCTAGCTAAATGGGCCTAAACACACACACACATACAGAAGACAAGACATATAGAAAAGACAAACAAACTTTTGATACGCACACACACACACACACACACACACACACACACACACACACACACACACACACCTGTACTGTACACAAAAGATTACACACAGGCTACTTACATAAACCTACATCCACACACATACAGTACACACATACACACATGCACACACACGTGCAAAGGCACACAATCATACATTAAATACATTTAACATTGTAAACATCAACATTAACACACAACATACACATACACACAAGGACATACTGACTAGATACACAGAAAGGACAATACATAAATTGAGATGACATGTAGACACACACACACACACACACACACACACACACACACACGCACGCACACACACACACACACACACACACACACACACACACAAACACACACACACACACACACACACACACACACATACATACATACACACACACACACACACATCACATGCGTACAAAACATAAACATGTACTTATATTATCCCTAAGTCTATTGAAAGTCTATTAACAAAGTAATTTGTTGCACAACAGTGTGACAAACTCTCTAAATTGAAACTATTGGGCACACAGGTCTTGGGTTACTGGTCTAGCTAGTACTGATGCAAAACTGGGTTTTATAACGTTTTGGGTTTGCACACCTGTTGACAGTCTTGGACCAGTTGGCATGGAATCTGAGTGGGGGGCACCATGGATGGGTTGATATGGGGGGTGAGAGGGTTGTATGGCTCTTTGGTTGTTGTAGATTGGGGGGTATGCTGCAACTGTAGTTCTTGGCCATTGTCACGACTACCTAGCTCAAAGTAGTCATGACATGAAGGGAGACCACACCGTTTGAACAGTTAATTCAAATAATTTATTAAAGCATAAAATGATACTATTAAAGCATGATCTAAATCAAGACAAATGTCAAGTCAGTGAATGAGAAACAACAAAAGGTTAATCAAATGTGTCGTGCAGATCAGTGAAGTGTAGACTATGTGTTAAGCAAAAGGCAAAAGGAGTATAATGGTGCTGCCACCACCACCAGAGCCAAGCAAAGCCAAGCAATGCAGCGCAGAGCAAAGCAGAGAGAGACCAGCAGGTCAGAGGTGTTTTTGAACAGTCCCGCCAATCAGCTGTTGTCTAGCCCAGGTAGACCAACAAACAGACAGCTCCCCCTTCAGACCTGGGGGAGAGAGACTGCCCAAACATTCACTGTCATAAGGTGGAGTGAGCACACCCAGCACGGCAAAGCCGGGCGTGACATCACTCCCCCCACAAGACAGAGACCCACATGGGACTCTGTAAACCATATTCAAACCATTTAGACAATTTCCCATCATCAATATCAAGAAAATAAACAAACTCAACAAATTACACCCAAAAATACAAAATGACTAGACCCATTAAAATGTTAAACCAGTTACCCCAAAAGACCAATGTAACCAACCACAAGAAGTGACCAAACTCAGCCTCCCTAAGCCCCCCACCACCTCCTCCCCCTTCCCACCCAGCAGATCCTGGCGCCTGGATAGCAATTTAAGAATGGAAAGAGAGGAGATGGGAGAAAAGGACCTGAGAGAAGAGATAGACACCCCCTTAACGGTCACCTGTGAACAAAGCATCCACCATAACACTCAGACCTCTAATGTGCCTATAAATTATAAGGCCACAGAAAGAGCCCAAC
Source organism: Sardina pilchardus (assembly GCF_963854185.1). Taxonomy (NCBI): domain Eukaryota; kingdom Metazoa; phylum Chordata; class Actinopteri; order Clupeiformes; family Clupeidae; genus Sardina; species Sardina pilchardus. Next base: position 25,529,061 of record NC_084996.1, read on the forward strand.
CACTAGCTATTGTTTCCAAGAGAAGTGAAAAGTGTCAGTAACCACAAAAAGTTACTTTAATACCCCCATTGAACCAATGAAACGTATCAACGCTGTCCTAATGACAGGAAGTGGGAATTTGTGTCAGGATTTTCGCGCTCACTGGCCGAATTTTCCCTTGACCGACTATAATTCCCCTTTCGACGCTCAATCAATACCGGACAATCTCTTTTCCAGTGGTCTTTCCCAAAACAGTAGTTAGGGTCAAAATCTGATGGTTTACCATGCGCAACTGAATTGGAAGTTACAAATGTGTCTGTATCAACACGACTATAGCGACGCCCTTCGTGACTAAAGTTGGAACGCGGACTGAACTCACGAACTGAAGTCTTGTGGATGAGAGAAAAGTTATCAGCAAGAACAGCGGCATCTGCTGCTGTTTTCACGTGATGTTCACTAATATAAGTGGCTATGTGATCAGGCAAAGTGTTTTTAAGTTGCTCTATTGAATCACCTAACCCACTAACCACATAACTGGCCAAACACACAAAATTAACGTCTTTCAGGTTACTAACAATCAAATAGCCTATTCCAACCACACTAATTAAAACGGGCAAAGCGGAAAGTAGCTCACGTTGACAGGACAACAATGGAGTTCCCCCTAAACATTTACCCCCCTACTATTCTAACTTATCTTCCCACTAAGTCCAAGAACAAGGCTAATTTACTCACCAATACCGCTGGAATCGTACTGTCCCGACAAAATGCCAATTCAGCCGGTGTTCCACGGCGGTGCCCTCGTTCGGACTTCAGTGATCAGCAGCCTAACCCACGCTAATTGGGGATAAGACGAGCTCCAAAATATGCCACCCCGCAACGCAAGCTATAAACACACTTCGCCACTGACAATAAACAAACTGGTTGGATAAATTGCTCCAAACTGCGCAAAAACTCCCAATATTTGCCACAATCAAAATACTAACTTTAACAATCAAAATATCAAAATTACTTTCGCTACATTAACTGACCAATCGATGTGGAATTCCCACCAAACAAACTCAACGTGTGTCAGCTGATTAGGCTACTAGGCCCACCACCAGCTGATCACTCAAACGGTCCATTCACAAAAATGCGACCCAATGACGTAGCACTACTCACGCAACTAGGCCTACCAAAAGACCCCCAAAAGTCCGAATTACAGTGGTCTACTCTCCAATGTAGGTTCAAAATGGCCGGATCGAGCCCCCATATGTCACGACTACCTAGCTCAAAGTAGTCATGACATGAAGGGAGACCACACCGTTTGAACAGTTAATTCAAATAATTTATTAAAGCATAAAATGATACTATTAAAGCATGATCTAAATCAAGACAAATGTCAAGTCAGTGAATGAGAAACAACAAAAGGTTAATCAAATGTGTCGTGCAGATCAGTGAAGTGTAGACTATGTGTTAAGCAAAAGGCAAAAGGAGTATAATGGTGCTGCCACCACCACCAGAGCCAAGCAAAGCCAAGCAATGCAGCGCAGAGCAAAGCAGAGAGAGACCAGCAGGTCAGAGGTGTTTTTGAACAGTCCCGCCAATCAGCTGTTGTCTAGCCCAGGTAGACCAACAAACAGACAGCTCCCCCTTCAGACCTGGGGGAGAGAGACTGCCCAAACATTCACTGTCATAAGGTGGAGTGAGCACACCCAGCACGGCAAAGCCGGGCGTGACACCATGTTGTCCTCCTTTGCATCGAGGGAGGGGCAGCCGTTCCGGATGGTTTCAATGATGGAGGAGCTTTAGTGTCTCTCTTTTGGACAATGGGGATTCTTCTTCGCTGTAAGACAGTGTCTTTCATGTTCCTTGCCAGCAAGCTTACACCCTTCTTATTCAGGTGGACGGTGTCATACAAGTGATCAGAAGTGATGTCTTTATGGTGGATGGTATGCACATTTTCAATGTTCACACATGCCTGATGTATTTCCTTGTTTATGGCTGCAATCCGGTGAGTGGAGACATCTAGGCGAGGCAGGATGGTTGATACAGAAATCTTGGTTTCTTGGAATCTCTCTCTCTCTCTCTCTCTCTCTCTCTTTCCTAATGAAAGAGTGTAGGTTGTAAGCAGGCAGGGTAAGGCAGCTGGAGAGAGGCGCTTGTCTCTCACTCTATCCCTCTCTCTCTCTCTCTCTTTCCTAATGAAGGAGTGTAGGTTGTAAGCAGGCAGGGTAAGGCAGCTGGAGAGGAGTGCGTGTCTCTCACTCTATCTCTCTCTCACTCTATCCCTCTCTCTCTCTCTCTCTCCTAATGAAAGAGTGTAGGTTGTAAGCAGGCAGAAGAAGGCAGCTGGAGAGGGGTGCTTGTCCTTTGAGATCTGGATGATGGGATTGGCATTTAGCATAGACACACACCATCACTTTAGCCTTTTATTACTACTGGGGCTGTGCAGCGCCACACTCCCACAGGAAGCAACCTATCAAAGATGTGTGTGTGTGTGTGTGTGTGTGTGTGTGTGTGTGTGTGTGTGTGTGTGTGTGTGTGTCTGTGTGTCTGTGTTTGTGTGTGTGTGTGTGTGTGTGTGTGTGTGTGTGTGTGTGTGTGTGTGTGTGTGTGTGTGTGTGTGTGTGTGTGTTTGTGTGTGTACATACTGTAACTGATAGTGTATCTGTCCATGTACAGTATGTGGGTGTATGCACAGACAGGTCTGCCAGTTTAGTATGGGTTAATGCCTGTTTGCGCTCAGAGGCTGGAACAGAGGAAAGTATCATAATTATATATTATATCCACGGTAACACTGAGAGGAGATGATGTCATAATTATACATTATATCCACGGCAACGCTGAGTGATTATGATGCCCCTTATTTGCTGAAATAGAGCGTTCAGTTCCACTGCGCAAAATGATGTCACAAGAACTTGGCGAGAACAAATGTCAGACAGAAAAACAAATTCCAAGAGTTTGAAAAGAGTGAGAAGGCTATAATGAAAAGGTCTGAATGCCCTGCAGGACACACACACACACACACACACACACACACACACACACACACAGTCACACACACACACACAAACACACACACACACACACACACACACACACACACACACACACACACACACACACACACACACACATACGCACGCACACAGACACAGACACAGACACAGACACAGACACACACACAGACACAGACACAGACAAAGACACACAGACACGCACACACACACACACACACACACACACACACACACAGACTCCTGTTAGATGCCAGCAGAATGAGAGAATGGCGAGGCCTACACAAAGAGGATGAAGTGTGAGAAACTGGATGGAGGACAACATCCACTCTGTGCCATGACGCTGTAACACCTCAACTGTCTCGCTCTCGGCTTTCTTGCCATCAGAGAAGGAAACGATCGTTATCTAACAACGGAGGGCTGTGATTTCCGAACCAATCACCCTGACAGCGCTGCTGTGTAGCTGGCCGATGGCGTGTGGCTTTTGTGCGGGCGCCTGGGCCTAATCGCTCATTTGTAAGGGGAGGAAATGGCGTCTGATCTGCGTGCCATAAGTGCTGCGCTAACAGCAGGGCTGGGCTGGGCGGGCGGAGACATGAAGGACAAAAGTATGGACACTTCTGGAATAAAAGGCCTCCAGGATCCCAGGGGTTAGCGCTGCGGCGGCGCAATCTTCTGTAGTTACGCATATACGACCATATATCACCATCATCATCATCATCATCATCATCATCATCATCATCATCATTACCGTCATTACCAAACCAAGCCAAGCCAATTGTAGGGAACTTTGAGGACAGCCATAAAAAGCAGTGGGGTTGGGGGGGGGGGGGGGGGGGGACTGTTTCAGTTTTGTAAAATGTGAAAAATAAGACAGACACAACTAGGTAGACATCGGGCTGATTTTGATTAAAAATACGCACGCGTGCATATACTGTAGGCACAGATTTGCATGCATGAATAAATATGACTTCAGGAGGTTACTTGGCCAGGCATAGAGATGTAGCAGGAGAACATCCGATGCAGACAGAAATAGCGTGTGTTTTTATGCAAATGTCCCCCGCAAGCCTTTTAATGCTTACATTGCCATTATGAGTGTATAACTTGACATTTATATCCAAATGACACAAAGCTGTGGTACAATAAAGTGTTTAATAGGACACGAATAGCAACAAGGCCACTTGGGTGTAAAATGTTTTCTGTATCACTAGATATTTTTTATTCTTGAGACACAATAAACACTTTAAATGCAGTGTGTACCATATTGGTGAGATCTCCCTGTTTTGATGTTCTATTCAGACTGAGGCGTCACCAGATGGCCTTCACTAACTGTTTACTGCACGTCCCCCTTCTGTGCCTCTGCATTTCATAAGAGAGCGAAGAACCTTTGAAGAGCCTCCAACTCCATTCCTGCTCACATGACGCTGTGTACCGCAGTGCATATGGAACTACTGTGTGTACCGCACTACAGTTCATATACTGTATGGAGCTACTGTATGTACCGCACTACAGTTCATATATGGAGCTACTGTATGTACCGCACTACAGATCATATATGAAGCTACTGTATGTACCGCACTACAGTTCATATATGGAGCTACTGTATGTACCGCACTACAGTTCTATATATGTACCGCACTACAGTTCATATATGGAGCTACTGTATGTACCGCACTACAGTTCATATATGGAGCTACTGTATGTACCGCACTACAGATCATATATGGAGCTACTGTACAGTATGTACCGCACTACAGTTCATATATGGAGCTACTGTATGTACCGCACTACAGTTCATATATGTACCGCACTACAGTTAATATATGGAGCTACTGTATGTACCGCACTACAGTTCATATATGGAGCTACTGTATGTACCGCACTACAGTTCATATATGGAGCACTACAGTTAATATATGGAGCTACTGTATGTACCGCACTACAGTTAATATATGGAGCTACTGTATGTACCGCACTACAGTTCATATATGGAGCACTACAGTTCATATATGGAGCTACTGTATGTACCGCACTACAGTTCATATATGGAGCACTACAGTTCATATATGGAGCTACCGCACCACAGTTCATATGGAGCTACTGTATGTACCGCACTACAGTTCATATATGGAGCTACTGTGTGTACCGCACTACAGATCATATATGAAGCTACTGTATGTACCGCACTACAGTTCATATATGGAGCTACTATATGTACCGCAATACAGTTCATATATGGAGCTACTGTATGTACCGCACTACAGTTCTATATATGTACCGCACTACAGTTCATATATGAAGCTACTGTATGTACCGCACTACAGTTCATATATGGAGCTACTGTATGTACCGCACTACAGTTCATATATGGAGCTACTGTATGTACCGCAATACAGTTCATATATGGAGCTACTGTATGTACCGCACTACAGTTCATTTGGAGCTACTGTACAGTATGTACCGCACTACAGATCATATATGGAGCTACTGTATATACCGCACTACAGTTCATATATGAAGCTACTGTATGTACCGCACTACAGTTCATATATGGAGCTACTGTATGTACCGCACTACAGTTCTATATATGTACCGCACTACAGTTCATATATGAAGCTACTGTATGTATCGTACTACAGTTCATATATGGAGCTACTGTATGTACCGTACTACAGTTCATATATGAAGCTACTGTATGTACCGCACTAGAGTTCATATATGAAGCTACTGTGTGTACCGCACTACAGTTCATATGGAGCTACTGTATGTACCGCACTACAGTTCTATATATGTACCGCACTACAGTTCATATATGGAGCTACTGTATGTACCGCACTACAGTTCATATATGGAGCTACTGTATGTACCGCAATACAGTTCATATATGGAGCTACTGTATGTACCGCACTACAGTTCATTTGGAGCTACTGTACAATATGTACCGCACTACAGATCATATATGGAGCTACTGTATATACCGCACTACAGTTCATATATGGAGCTACTGTATGTACCGCAATACAGTTCATATATGGAGCTACTGTATGTACCGTACTACAGTTCATATATGGAGCACTACAGTTCATATATGGAGCTACTGTATGTACCGTACTACAGTTCATATATGGAGCTACTGTATGTACCGTACTACAGTTCATATATGAAGCTACTGTATGTACCGCACTACAGTTCATATATGGAGCTACTGTACTGTATGTACCGCACTACAGTTCATATATGGAGCTACTGTATGTACCGTACTACAGTTCATATATGAAGCTACTGTATGTACCGCACTAGAGTCCATATATGAAGCTACTGTGTGTACCGCACTACAGTTCATATGGAGCTACTATATGTACCGTACTACAGTTCATATATGTACCGTACCTCAGTTCACATATTGAGCTACTGTATATATCGCACTACAGCTCATACAGTATATGAGGCTACAGTTTTATGTGTGTGAAAGAGAGTGAGTTTGTGTTTTTGTGTGTGTGGCCACTACACAGAGATACATTTGTAGTAAGAGATGGAACAATAGACAACAGAGAGAGAGAGAGAAAGAAGGTGAGAGGGAGAGACAGTGACAGAGAAAGGGAGAGTGAGAGAGGGAGAATGTGTGTGAGAGAGTGTGTGTGAAAACATGAGTGTGTGTGTGTGTGAGTGTGTGTGTGTGTGTGTGTGTGTGTGTGTGTGTGTGTGTGTGTGTATGTGTGTGTGTGTGGGTGTGGGTGTGTGTGGGTGTGTGTGCGTGTGTGTGTGTGTGTGTGTGCGCACCCTCTCTCTAATGCAGGCCACTGCTATGGGTCAAACAGCAGAGTGACAGGTGGTGAGTCTGATAGCGCTCTCACTCATATCAAAGGTGCGCTGCTATCGGTGTTTTGAGCAGAGGCTTGCCATATTAAGACTCAATACCCCCTCCCTTTAGTGTTCTCTCCAAACACACACACACACACACACACACGTCGCCTCGACTCGGACTGGTAGAGTGAGTCCTGAGTGTTTTAGATACTAAGAAAATGTTTCCTTTATTCAATCTGGTATTTTTTTTAAATTTGACATAAGCAATTATTGGAAGAATAGATTCCTGAACTCATTTCTCAAAGCTACAGCAACACTTAAGCACTTAAAGACACCGGGGTGAAATAAGGACACTGTGGCCTTCCTGTCCTACCTGATGGTGACACGTTTGTACTTTTCCACAACACAGGTATCTGAGTAAACAGATATGTCCCGGAAAATAAAACATGATATCTGCAATTCCTAAAAATGTCTAATCAGTGTCCCTGGACTTTATTAACCCTAAAAGTGCTGAAATATCTTACATAATGAGCAACTGAGGCGCATAAAAGAGGGTTCTTCAGGAGGGACCCTCACACACTTCTAGCAGTACTGCTACCTCTACTACTGCTACTACCCGAAGAACTACTGCTGCTGCTACTGTATTAGACAGTCAGAGAGTTGTAATAAAGATGAGGGTCGTCATCCCATTGCTGGTGCTGCTGTTCTCCAGGTGTGGAGCTGCTGCTGCTGCGGTCACTACCCAGCTGGACGTCTCTGCTGATGAGCTGAGGGAGCTCAGAGACATGGTGCTGCAGCTGAGAATGGACCTGAGTTTCGCCGAGAATGAGCTAGAGCACACCAAATCAATGCTCTACAACATGGCGACTGCAAGTGATGCTCTGCACACTGAGATGTCTGACCTGAAGGAGACGGCAGCACAGGCATCTGATCTCAGGTCAGTTGCCGAGAGACTGGTGGCCACGGAGACTGACATAGAGCATGTGAAAGAACAGAACGCAGCCCAAAACACAGACCTGACCACCATGAAGACTGAAGTGATGAACATGAGGATGGAAACTGCGGCACAAGAGACCAGACTGTCTGCCAGTGAGACTGAGGTGGAGGACCTGAAGATGGAAACTGCAGCACAAGAGGCAGAGCTGACAGCAGTGAAGACCAGACTGGCAGCTACTGAGACTGATGTAGTGAATCTGGAGAAAGGGATCACAGAGCAACCCAAGGTGGCATTCTCAGTAGGGCTAGGTAATGGATTCATAGAGTCTGGGAGTACTGAGTTGAACTTGGTCTTCACTAGAATCATCACCAATGTTGGACAGGCCTACAGCAGCACAACAGGGTTCTTCACAGCTCCAGTCAAGGGAGTCTACTACGTGAGATTCACTGTCACGGATAGACTAGACTCACGCTATATGCAAATCAAGATGTTCAAGAATGGAAAGCAGATCATGTTTCTGTATGAGTATGATACTGATAATTATGCCTCTTATGTGTCCGGTGGTTTGGTTCTGCAGCTGGAGGAGGGAGATGTTGTTAACCTGCGAATGCCTGCAGAACGCAGGCTCGTTGATAGTTCTAATAATTACTGCACCTTCAGTGGCTTCCTGCTCTTTCCTCTCTGAATGGTACTGTACACACTGTTCAACTTGATGCTGACAAGTCATGATAAAGTACAAATGATTATAAGCAAATGAACCCTGTTGTTGTGTTGTTCTTGCTGGGTGATAATAGCACACCTTAAGCATTAGTAAAGCAATGATAAATACATAGAATACTGCAGTCTAAGTATGTAGGAACTCAAGGAGCCTTTCACCAGGACAGGTGAAATCACACCACAACACCTTCAGTGGCTTCCTGCTCTTTCCTCTCTGAATGGAACACACTGTTCAACTGCTGATGTTGTGAAATGATTTTTTTTGGTAAAACACAATAAAAAAATAAAAGATTTGAAATAAAACGATACCATTTCAACAAAAAAATCCTGCAGCGGGCCAGAACAGTAAATTATGAACACAATACAACGACTGACATAAAAAAGGAAAACAATCCTAAACATACTCTCTCTCTCTCTCCCTCTCTGAGCTATTTACCGCACTACAGTTCACATATGGAGCTGTGTACCGCAGTACAGTTCATCTATGGAGCTATTGTATGTACCGCACTACAGTTCATATATGGAGCTACTGTATGTACCGCACTACAGTTCATATATGGAGCTACTGTATGTACCGCACTACAGTTCATATATGAAGCTACTGTATGTACCGCACTACAGTTCATATATGTACCGCACTACAGTTCATATATGGAGCTACTGTATGTACCGCACTACAGTTCATATACTGTATGGAGCTACTGTATGTACCGCACTACAGTTCATATATGGAGCTACTGTATGTACCGTACTACAGTTCATATATGGAGCTACTGTATGTACCGCACTACAGTTCATATATGAAGCTACTGTATGTACCGCACTACAGTTCATATATGGAGCTACTGTATGTACCGCACTACAGTTCATATACTGTATGGAGCTACTGTATGTACCGCACTACAGTTCATATATGGAGCTACTGTATGTACCGCACTACAGTTCATATATGGAGCTACTGTATGTACCGCACTACAGTTCATGTATGGAGCTACTGTATGTACCGCACTACAGTTCATATATGGAGCTATTGTATGTACCGCACTACAGTTCATATATGTACCGCACTACAGTTCATATATGGAGCTACTGTACTGTATGTACCGCACTACAGTTCATATATGGAGCTATTGTATGTACCGCACTACAGTTCATATATGGAGCTACTGTATGTGCCGCACTACAGTTCATATATGGAGCTACTGTATGTACCTGTAGGTCCTATCCCACCTTACAAAGTACAACTGTTTTGAAGCTACTGTAGCGTTTTTTGTTTCAAGCAACCTCCGTTAGAAGGATCTCACACTCACTCATTTCCTACGAGGACCTGTTTGTGATTGGTCAAGTGGAATGATACATAGTTCTAGAATATATTCAACATTCTTGTAAACAGCAAATGAAGAGAGCAGGCTCCACAGTGCTGAACTGACTGCACTGGAATAGGTGTAGATGGACATAGCACACATGAAACTGCTGTGCTGGCTTTAGTTTACCCCTTGGGCACTTCAGGTGATTAACCTTGGAAGAAAACACACACACACACACACACACACACACACACACATACACACACAGAGACGTATACAGACACACACACATTTTACATCTTTATTTAAACAGTCCTCAGTCATGCTGACAAGCACCCTGTCAACCTTTCCCCCCTTTTTCCGTAACAAATCCAGTCCACCTGTGAGTGCTTGCTCTCGGCAGAGGTGACTCTGCGCGCAGCGCGCGTTAGCGATTAGTCCGTAATTAGCCTCGCTAACGCTGGGGGTCACTACAGCACGCTGGGCCTGTGGCTAGCAAGCCGCGGATAGCTCTGCTAGCCTCTAAATGAGAACATCACTCAAAGGCCTGCTCCTAGGTCAGGTGTCAGCTCATGCCTATCTGACTGATAGAGTGTGTGTGTGTGTGTGTGTTTGTGTGTGTGTGTGTGTATGTGTGTGAGAGAGAAAGAGGGAGAGAGAGAGAATGTGCAGGTGTTTGAGTGTATGTGTGAGTGAAAAAGAAAGAGTGTGTATATGTGTGTGTGAGAGAGAGAGTATGTGTGTTTGAGAGAGAGTGTATGTGTGTGTGAGGGGGGGGGGGGTGTACTTAGAGGTCTAATTGAGCAATCGGTAATTGTTTCTATGGGGGGTGTAGTGTCTGTGACAGGAGGAGGACTCCATTGCTATTGTGGTGTGATACGAGGGAGCGGATGGGGGAGAAGAAGAAGGAGAAGGCAATCCTTCCCTCTCCGTTTTGCATGGGGGAGTAAAAAAGGTCAAAGGTCATCTCCAGGCAGTGGACGTCCTGCTGTGTCCTTCACACGTTGAGCCAGCCGACCCTCTAGGACTCCGGGCAAGTGAACTGTGAAGAGGAGATGAGGAAGAGGAGGAGGAAGTGATGGGAAATCCAAAGAGATACATCTGCATTCACTATAACAAAATGGCGGAGAAAGCATGCCTATCCAAAATGGCATTTGATCACTGATTTATAAAGATTATAGGTATAGGTCAGTGCGTTTGATGCATTTCCATCACATTTATTCTTTAAGCAGATGCTTTTATCCAAAGTGATTTACATACACCAGTTATTTTACAAGGGACATTGTCCCAGAGAAACTTAGGGTTCTAAACCTACTTGCAAGCCTACAGTTTACAGCATAGGCTAATCCAGACACCTACAATTTACAACATAGGCTAATCCAGACACCTACAGTTTACAGCATAGGCTAATCCAGACACCTACAGTTTACAGCATAGGCTAATCCAGACACCTACAATTTACAGCATAGGCTAATCCAGACACCTACATTTTACAGCATAGGCTAATCCAGACACCTGCAGTTTACAGCATAGGCTAATCCAGACACCTGCATTTTACAGCACAGGCTAATCCAGACACCTGCATTTTACAGCACAGGCTAATCCAGACACCTGCAGTTTACAGCATAGGCTAATCCAGACACCTGCATGTGTATCTGCTGAACATGTCCTGTTTTCTTATGAGCAGCTGACCACAGAGATGTGTCTTTCTCTCTGTGTGTGAGAGCACTATTATACAAACTGGCCTTTTCAATTGTGATCGCCACAAGGCACATCAAGCAGTTTATGTCTAAATGGTAATAGACATGTAGCCAAGTTTTTAATACACACTTATCCTCGCCCAATAAGACGTTAACAGGTTGTTAAGAATCCTGATGCAGTAAAACTCAAAACAGTTGGAACTCTTCATCTGCAGGTGGCCGCTGCAGCCGCGATGGGAAGATTGATCCAGGCCATAATCATAACTTTGGTTCCGGGGGCCTGTCATGGAGATATACAGTACGCCGTGGAGATGAGATCCGTCCTGTTTAAGAGGAGGGGCTGGAAATAAGGGATGAGACGAGACAGTCTGAAATCTGAGATGGAAAAGTTGAGAATGGCCAATGATTCACTGTCCAGATAGCAGGAGATGGGAACCGACACACACACACACACACACACACCTTCCATCGCCTGCAGCTACATGAAATAGAAGGAGAACACAGAGAAGGAGCGGCCTGTGTGACTCAGTCTGAGGCGGTGTGTGTGTGTGTGTGTGTGTATATGTGCGTGTGTGTGTGTGTGTGTGTGTGTATGCGTATGTGTGCGTGTGTTTGGTGGGGTGAGATAGATTGCTTGATGAACAAGATTAGGCATGCCCCCCCCCTTTGAGAAGAGACACCACCCGTAGATCACCCAAACTTGGGGAGACATCCATCAGTACGTGTTGTCCTCGTCCCCCCCCCCGGGAAAAGAAAGGACTCATGACTTCACACGGCCGCCCTGCTAACTCTCACTGCAAATATTTACCCGCCACACAAATCTCCTCCACTCATCTCTGGCTCAAAGTTTGGAAGTACAACTTTACACACCTGTCCTTGGTGCTTCACAACAAGATGAACATGAGTACATTGCTAAAGTAAGATCCACACACACACACACACACACACACACACACAGAAATAGATTGCATTCATTAGTCAAATCCACTCTAAAATGAAAACATAATACATCTAATTAACTGAATTTATATGAGTAAAACATAATTAGATATAAATAACTGCTGTTTAATACAGTGAGATACACAATTAGGTAGATATAACCTATAGTCAACTTACTGTTTTATGCAGAATGTACAGACCATAACAGACAGAACGTACTTGTATTTTTACTTACTGTATGCTTCTTCAATTCATATCATTACATTTCTTTCAACACTGTACCACAATACATTTCCTTGAATGTCATAGCCCCAGTCCATCTATTATTAGAAATCGCATTTTAATCCTTACTGAAATGTAATCTTATAATACGATATGCAACTAAGCGACTGTAATACTGAAGAATAGCAATGCTAGTTGTCATGTTATTCAGTACATTGATGTCTCACTTCATCAAGTAGATTACTTTCCACAACACTCTAGCCATGTTGGCAGAGATCTTTATCATCATTGTGACAGACACAATTACACAGGTCCTGCTGTGCATTGTTGCTATAAATATAAACGTCCTTTTTCACCGCCCTTAACGTGTGCGCTTTCTGCAGTCATTATATCCTAGCTTAGACATTCAATACATTCGTTTACTCTGAGGAACCTTAACGTGTGCTCTTGCTGCAGTTATTATATCCTAGCTTCGACATTTAATGAGTTAGTTTACTCTGAGGAGCACGTGCCTTCTATGGGAGCCGCGTGAGCTCTTTCCTGTGCTGTGATAATCGGTGGTAGGATAGTTTGGTGGTAGGATAAGGTCTATCGAAGAGGACGTCTTTACATGTAAGAGTAATAACATGACAATAACATCTCAAAAATCGCTCAAATTTACACAGGTGAGTTCCCAGCAAACAGTGGGATTCACATGTGTGTGCAGTCCACCCATTGTCTTCTACAAGCAGAGTTTAAGCAAACGCAGTGAAGCCAAGTGACTGGCCTCAAGAGTTGACTGTGGGATGATGTGCCTCTGTGGGCCAGATCAGAGCAGCGTGCATCAAGTAGCACCACCATCACCGGTTGACCATTTGGAGAACTGATAGAGGAGGCACAATACTGATATTAATATTCTATACTGATACAATTTTTTTTTTGACTGTTTGCTGAAAATCTATCAATTTATCAAATCTATATATCATTTTATTATTGTGAAACTTACAAAGTGAGTGTGCAGGCTTGATAGATACTGCCTTTTTTTAATGTATTTATTTCATCAAGATGATAATAAATGACACATTTGAATCAAAATGCTTTTCAGTGCTTTTTTTACAGAATGACGTGCCTACATGTATGTCCTCTTACTCAGCACTACGTATACAACGCAGTCTGACGGCTCAAAATCTTGGTCCTTTTTTTTTCACTTTCAAAAGTAATGGCATATTTGAAGAAATTACTCTCACACATTTATGTTTCTGAAGTGCTAAACTGAAAACTCTGAAGATCACCTTCCCTTTCAGTTCTGCAGAAAACTTTTCACATTCAAACAGAAAAACAAGTCTCCATCAGCAAGTTTTCAACCATTTCAGGCTAAATCCCCTGGACCAATCCTAAGAACTCGAAACGCCTTCGGCGTATTGTACGCTCAAGCAGAATTTAAAAGTGTGTATTCGATATGTAGGTCATGATTTTATGTCTGTGTGTGTGTGTGTGTGTGTGTGTGTGTGTGTGTTTGTGTGCGATAGAGAGAGATAGAGTGTGAGCTACATGCTACTGTACAGTATGTGTTTGGCAAAGCTGTGTGTAAGTTTTGCATAGCAGTGCGGCTCTCTTGCATATGGCTTCCGAGACGCAGGCGTTGTGATTAGCATTGTAGGCTGACCCACCGTCCCTCACACCCATTCCAGAACGCTCAAGGCGCCCAACGCAGCGCTGAATATTTCATCAGTCCTGAACTGAGCCATATGCCGCTGTGATGATCTACCTCCAGCCTTGAACACTGCGATGAGAGAGCATTACAGCACTTTAATGTTTCAATAGCTGGACAAATTGAGTGGTTGCGGCCTGACTGATAATTCCACTTTCTGTTTTTGCAGACATCTGCGTGACAAAAACACAAACGCTTCTCACCGTTTTGAAACGCTGAGCGTGCGGGGGTGGAGGACGTGTTTGAAGGCGCGACAGACAGGGCGCCTCTCCTCCATCAACTCCTCTTTTGGATCCCCACGCGTGGCTGTGGCATTCATTACACACTAACGACGCTTCAAAGCCTGCGGAGGCCCAAATAGCCCAAATCAATTACGCAGGCCGTGGGAGGCCTCTGCGTGCCCATTATCTATGTCTAAATTGGGGCCTCTGCTTGGGCACGCACATGATCATAAATCCTGCGTTTGTGTTCTGTGTTCTCTTACTGGAGGGGTGGTGAGGGTGTAGGGTAGCAGGGAGGAATCGCCTTAATCAGGCCTATTCTTCACTCAAGCCTGGGACCTGGGCTTAACAGGGCTTTAATTATCAGCCTTTTTGCTTTGTTTGTTTGGCTTAGTTTGTTTTTCACTCACACACACATACACACACACACACACACACACACACACACACACACACACACACACACACACACACACACACACACACACACACACACACACACACACACACACACACACACACACACACACACACACACCTGCATGCTCTGTGGAGCCGGTGGGGGTTCCAGGGATGGAGGGCTCATTATTTCCAAACAATGGAGAGAAAAGTGAGCGTTCAGTGCGGCAGTCCTGCTGGATGCAAATGGCGGCGTGTGTGTGTGTGTGTGTGAGAGTGTGTGTGTGTGTGTGTGTGTGAGAGTGTGTGTGTGTGTGTGTGTGTGGTGCAGATGCGTCTCTCCCATAGCTCCGACCGGTAAAAGCTGCTCCCAAGTCATGATTCACATCCGAAACAAACAAACAAACACACCTCCTCCTTCCGACGGAACGCCGTTGTCTTTTAACCTTCCTCTGTAGTTCGCAGCGGGAAAGTCTGAGTTTTGTTGGAAAGGGATTAGACTTATAATCGGAGCTTTATGGGCCTTCCCTCTGTGTGTGGGAACACTGGGTCCTCCCAAAGTCAAGGGTAGAGAAAACACACACACACACACACACACACACACACACACACACACACACAGACTGAAGAGGTGTGCCTCTGGTCTGAACTGCTTGTGTAATTGCAATGGGAGTTATTAAGAACATTAATTAAAGGCTACAGAGAACAATAGCTTTAATTTCAAAGTTGGCTGGAAGTGCAGAGTGTTCAGGGTTGTATGTTGTAAAGCTCATGGTAACATTGAGTTTGATTAGTTTGGCTTCACCTTTTAAAAGTTCACAGTCGTAGACACAGCCAGCACACTCAAAGTGCTGCAGTTCTGCAGTGACACCCATCACAAGCCCAGGCCACTTGGTGCCTCTTTTCAGTTGGAATTCCGTAAGCCTATATTCCGCAGTATGGACCATGCAATGCATGTGTCAGTTGGAATACCGTAAGCCTATATTCCGCAGTATGGACCACGCAATGCATGTGTCAGTTCGAATACCGTAAGCCTATATTCCGCAGTATGGACCACGCAATGCATGTGTCAGTTCGAATACCGTAAGCCTATATTCCGCAGTATGGAGCACGCAACCTGTGATAGATGCAATAGATGTGCTAGTTTGACAGCTGATACTGTAAGTGATAGATGTTGCAATAGTGACGCATACTGTATGTCCTCTATCTTTACCTTCCAGATCACAACACGGGGAAGTCACACAGCCACTGGAGAGCCATGCGTCCAGACAGGCCATCATGTGCACCCAAGCCCTTACGAGGTGCTGCTATTAGTCTCTCCTATGATATGCCTGATTCGCTGTCTCTTTCTGAGTGCAACACTATCTTAGACAGTCCCTGTAGAGATGTCATGGTGAGCCGGATGGTAAATGTTTAGTGCACTCATATCACTGTTCAGAGTACAGTAGGCTGAATGGAAGTCTTTATCAGAGCGGTAGTTCAGATCTCCCATAAAGATGCACATGAATCAGGGGACTTAAACATGTCAAGTCTCTTTGTGACGGCTGCACTGTAATGAAACACTGTGACGGCAGTGCAGCAGTCTTCTCTACATCGTCCATGTGTGGGCTGGCATAGGACTATATCCTAGCGACCCATTACTTTCCGTAAGACAGTTCCTAATCCTACGGACAATTTATCCCCTACACTGGACTATTTGAATTTCCTTATACTAAAAATGACCTTACTGTAACTGATCTACGTCAGATGGGCTGGGCCCTTGAGTCGTGGATCTGTCTGAGGTTTCTTCCTATACAGTATGTATCTTCAATTCTAGGTTCCTCCTCGTCCCTGTTACTCTGAAGTGGGCCATGGGACATGCCATGAGAGATATGTAATGTTTTGGCGCTCTATACAGGAAATGAAATTATGGAAATGATAAACATGCATCATTATTTATTTATTTATATATACCTTTTTGATCCAGTGAGGGAAATTTGTTTCTCTGCATTTAACCCAATTTAACAGAATTAGTGAACACACACAGTACACACACAGTGAGGTGAATCACACACTAACCCAGAGCAGTGAGCTGCCTGCCCAACCAGTGGCGCTCGGGGAGCAGTGAGGGGTTAGGTGCCTTGCTCAAGGGCACTTCAGCCATGGTGGACTGGTCGGGGATCGAACCGGCAACCCTCCAGTTACAAGCCCGAAGCCCTAACCAGTAGGCCACAGCTGCATCATATAGCGGTTGTATTTCTTCTCCGGTCCTGAGGACATTTGGGGTCCTAACAGCACTGACTTATGACTGACTTATGACTTTAGGCATAATGTCTGTAATACTGTCAAGACGTGCATAAAAGGCCAGGATATAGAGGTTGTTAAAGAGTACAAGTACTTAGGGTCTATCATTGATGATAAGCTGTGTTTTGAGCCAAATACTACTCTGCTCTGCAAGAAAGGCCAGCAGCGCCTGCATTGCCTTAGGAAGCTGGCCAAATTTAATGTGGACAAGACTCTGATGACACTTTTTTATAGGTCCTTTGTTGAGTCAGTTGTCACCTTCTCCTTAGTCTGCTGGTATGGGTCTATCTCTGAGAAGCAAAAAAACTCCCCCTCCAAGATCATTAAAACGAGCAGCAGTATCACAGGTTCCAAGCAGACAGGCCTGGAGGAACTTTATCAGAAGCAGGTTCTGAGAAAGGCTGATTCTATCCTGTCAGGTAGTTTTCATCCCTTACAGACTGAATTTCAGATGTTGCCACCTGGATTACGCTTCAAACTCCCCAACTTCAAAACAAACAGATATAAACATTCTTTTGTTCCATCAGCCATCTTACTTCTTAACTCAAAAAAACATAGGTAACCCCCCCCCCCCCCCCCCCCCCTCCCACTCATACTTTTGGATATGATGATGAGCCCTTTATTTATTTATTTATTTAATCTTATTTTGTATTGTTTTACAGTTCCTCTTAAACTGTGTGTGTTTGTTGTTTGTGTGTGTGATTGTATGTGATCCGTACTGTAGGCTACTTGCTGCACAACAAATTGCCCCATTGGGGGACAAATAAAGTTACTTACTTACTTACTTACTTACTTACTGTGTGTACATAAGTGGTGGTGGGAAGCTGCTCTGTTG
Source organism: Sardina pilchardus (assembly GCF_963854185.1). Lineage (NCBI taxonomy): Eukaryota > Metazoa > Chordata > Actinopteri > Clupeiformes > Clupeidae > Sardina > Sardina pilchardus. The sequence goes on from NC_084996.1 coordinate 25,547,090, forward strand.
GTCAAGGCTGTGTGCCACACACACATATCTGACAGGATGAGATGCCATCACTGTATGCTACATAGGAGGAGGAGGAGGAGGTGCAGCCGTAGAAACAGGGACAGATGAAATGGCAGACCTACTGAGCCAGGAGTGTAGCAATGAACTGAACGCCTCAAAGTATCACTGCAATGAAATAGAATAGATGATATAAATCAATCAGTATTTCCGTATTCCGTTTAATTACCATGTCCGTTTCTGCTATTTGTAAACATTCAAAATGTTTGCAGTGAAATCAATGAGCATCACAGATGGACAGTAAATTGAGGTCATATTTCTCCCATATCATTGCAGTGGTTCGTAACAAATCCCAATAAATATTAAAGTCAACGACACCAAATTACAAATCCCACTTAATGTTAAAGGAAATGCTACCAAATGAAAAAGTAAACTTGCTTATTTATGCCATCAACCTGAGGGATTGTGAAGATATATTGAGATGTTTATGCTGTTTTCTTTTCAACAGCTGTTGACTGAATAATTTGTATTGTTCTTAATGCATTCACTTACAGGTGGCAATTAGTCAGGCGGCCATATGGCCCTCTTAATAACACACACAGCACGCCATGAATTATTTGATCATTTACATCAACATTCACACAAACACACACACACACACACACACACACACACACACACACACACACACACACACACACACACACACACACACACACAGACGCGCCAACACAGAAAGGACACTGCAATTAGTGAGGACATCCAATATTAATCTATTTAACTCAGGCCACTTCAGCGCAGTGTTTCAGATGACACAACGCTTTAGCGAGTGGCTCAGATGACATGATAATGTGGTTGCGGAAGTAATCTTGTTTAGAATGAGAAAGACACGTCATTACACCACATCATTCAGTCAATTATGCTCTTATTTAATTGCACGTGTGTGTTCACCTGTGGTGTGTGTGTATGTCTGTGTGTAATGTGTGTGTGTGTGTGTGTGTAGATCTGTCCTGTATTGTTTGTGTGTGTGTGTGTGTGTGTGTGTGTGTGTGTGTGTTCAATATGACTCTGGTTCCATTCTCTACATACAGTTTTTTACAATCACTTTGCTACTATTTTCAGAACCTTGATGTCATTTTTCACAACTCTAGACACAAAACTCACAACCAATGATCAAAATGCACATTTTTCAAAACTCTAATCCTTTTCTCAATTGCTTGGATACAATACACATACAGCTTAGATCATTTGTTCATTCAACAAAACTCACCTGTTCAATATGATACAACTTAACATCAAAGTACTACTATTTCAAAAGGCAATTCACACATTACATTTCAAATGAGCGTCTATTCATTTCCTTACAATGATCTAACTATCAATTGATACAACTGCTCAAAATGATAAGTAACTGTTGCATTACTCTTATGCATGTTGTATGGAAACATGAAACAGACACACAATCTTCCATGTTTACTGCAAATCATGAAAGTTTCAAGATACTGTAACGAGATTCACTGTCACCAATTAGCGTGGAGCATGAACCAATTAGACTACAATATCCATGGATGTAGCCTAATATTTTATATCTTTATATTAAAAAAAAAAATATTTTTTATATTTTATATTTTCATCAGGCTGTCTTTTCTTTTCTATTTCATAGCTAATTATTTTTTACTTTAATTCAAATAAACCTATGTTGTGATTGTACTGTAGTGTTTTGAATCAATACATTACAAACTTTGATCAATGATTACACTGTGTCTGTAGTATTCTCTCTACTACTGCAGTACTTGTACAGAGATGTGTTTACTGTACTGTTCCTGTAGTACCATAATGAAACCTGTATCACCTATTTTGTTCTACAATATCTAATGATTGTACGAACAACGACACAATGAAACTATCGGTTGCTTGTGTGCGGGTGATCTATAGTTATGTTTCAGTGGTATTTCACAGTAAATTTGTTTTTTGAACCAATGATTGTGCAATTGCAAGATTTCTTTGAAGATGTGAATGTATAATCCAATGTTTTGAACATTACAGGGCCTGTGTTACAAGTGATAACCATTTTGAGTTTTGTGTCTAGAGTTTTGAAAAATGACATCAAGGTTCTGAAAATAGTAGCAAAGTGATTGTAAAAAACTGTAAGAAGAGAGGCTTTGCTTTGCATGTTACAAAAAAAATTGTATTCCACAGCAATGTTTGGGATATGAAACAAAATGAAAAGCAAATAACTAGAGTTGGCCAGTGATTTGGATCTTTTCCAATAAGTTATGCGTTCATGCTGCACCATGTCACTGATATACCTTTCAAATGTTGAGTGTGCCCAATTTGGAATACTGGTTTTATAAGTTGGTTCTGCTGACCTCGATGAACTATGCTAAGCTAGGCTAATGGTGGGTGTGTCAGACTAGCTCTGGAGGAGATGGCGAATAAGCTAATTTCCTAAAATGTTGGCGTGTTCCTTAAAGAAGAGTTTTGTTGATGTACAGTATGGCGTGGTGGTCTTGGTATTTATGTAAACAGAGAGGGGTCAGTCTTAAGCACAGTTAAGCCAGTTTCATCACATTGTAGTACATCATTTTTGTTTCACCTAAATAGATGCTATGACTAGGACTTAAATGAAAAATGTGGCAATAACAGTCTCACAGGTTGTTTGATGGGAAATTATAAGGCTAATATACAGAAAATAGTGGCGCATCATTGCTACCATTCACTGCTAACATTTCACCTGATTTATTGTTCTTGAGTAAATATATCCAACCATTACATTGATAGCAGACTAAAGCTGAAATGATTTAATTACTAGTGGTGTAGCGGGGATTTGTAAACACGGATATACTGATGTTGACTCCAAATGGTTCTCGTGTGTAATTAGTGTTGAAAGATAATGACACAGAGCTCAGTGATTGTGTAGTAGAGGTATCCACTCTCTTAGTGTGAATCACTGTTTCCTTCAAGCCTGATTTAAATGAGCAGAAGATTGGGAACCTCAAACTGGAAGATAAAATTGTACAACAGCCCATGTGAGGCTGAACACTTTTTTGTTTGAGATTTGACTTGAGATAACTCTTCCACTGGTCCCCACTCACAACATATAATATTAACCAAACTCGTCTGTGTGTGTGCGTGTGCCTGCGTGTGTGTGTGTGTGTGTGTGTGTGTGTGTGTGTGTGTGTGTGTACAGGGAAGGTGTTCTCTATTATGTTCCCTGATTGGCGTGGTTGCTATCTCAGGCCTTTATGCGGAGTGGAGCGGTTTCCTCCTGTGTGATACTCTCGCCTGCAGGCTTTGTGAAAAGCTGCCTTTGAAGTCAGCTTCTGCACATTAATTCCCCGCAAGGACGCATGCACACACACACACACACACACACACACACACACACACACACACACACGGTGTGTTTACATTAATACGCGCAGCCACCTATCGTGAGCAGCCGGGTGCAGTGTGGCTGTCATAGCTGGGGGCCAGGTTGGTGCGGCATGACACTTTCAAGTAAATACATGTCACACACACGCACACACACACATCATTTGTCACACACATCCATATCATTTGTCACAAACTGAACCCTCAACTGTTCTTCATATTATTCATGGTAAAACTGTAACAGGTGTGAGTGTGTGTGTGTGTGTGTGTGTGTGTGTGTGTGTGTGTGTGTGTGTGTGTGTGTGTGTGTGTGTGTGTGTGTGTGTGTGCTATTGAATTGAAAACAGCCACAGCACTGAGTAGAAGAATAGAGTTCTGCTTGTGTTTCACATGACATAGAACTGAAGTCATCCAATCAGCTTGTTCAGAGGCCAGGAGGCCCTGTGGGTGGACTCATCCCTGCTGGAGACAAAACAGCATGAAAGCTTATGCTGGTAGCCTGTCTTTGTTGGTTTTCTTCCAGCTATTGATGGTCTTTGGACTAACATTTATTTAAATGTTTTTTATGCATTTAGCTGACTTTATCCAAAGCGACTAGACAGTTTTCTCCCTGGAGAAAGTCTGTTGTGTCTAATTTGATTAGCTTAGTTTTTTAGTTAATTTCCCAAAACAAATGAATACTACAGAAGGTGAGCTTTGATGCATTTCTAATCCATGGTTCATGAAGCACACTACCCAGGCCTGTGGTGGACTCATCCCTGCTGAAAACAAAACAAACAAACAAACAAACAAACAAACAGCTTGAAACTATTGATGGTCTTTGGACTAACATTCATTTGAATGTAATTTCTGCATTTATCCAAAGCGACTAGAAAGATACCAATTGTCTCCCTGGAGAGAGTTGGTCAAGGGCTCAGCAGTGGCAGCTGGGAATTGAGCCCAACACCTTTGTGGCAACAACATGCTAGCCAAGCTCCTCAGCCACTGTAGATGTACTTATTCAATTAGCAGACACTGTGTGTATGTGCATATGTGTGTGTGTGTGTGTGTGTGTGTGTGTGTGTGTGTGTGTGTGTGTGTGTGTGTGTGTGTGTGTGTGTGTGTGTGTGACAGTATCATTCTTAACCCTTCACTCAATAGCACCATCTGCAGGCCGATGGGTGTACAGTCACAAAATGTACATATAAATACATTTATGTTATAGCCCCCATGGATGAAATTTCACAAAACTTCCAGAGAATGTCAGATTAATCATACACTTGAAATTTGGCGCAGTTCATAACATTTCATCTGAAGATAGGGGCGATTAAAGCAATAAAATATTGCATTTTCATTTTTTACCATAGGGGTGTTTATCACAAATGCCTGGTGATAAGCTAAGTTGATGCGGGCTCTTGAGACCAACATGCCATACACATTTCGTCACCCTTGGTGCCACGGTTCTGGTAGTTATTTAGGAAAAACTACACGGATGTGGAGTGGCCCCCAAGGACCACTACAGTGTCCCGGGAATCGTTTACCAAAAATTCAGGAAAAAAATGAGCTGAAAAAAGTCAAACTTTGACCATCACGATATGACCACTATGCTAGCGGTGGTCATAGTCAACAGGGGAGGGCAACTATCTGCGGAGTTTCATTGAACAAGCGTTGCGCTTTGAGCAACCTCTGTGTGTAACTTGTGCTGGACTTCAGAGACTGAACAAGGTACCCATCCAAACTCTCCCTCCCATGAAATGATTTGTTGCTGCCGTTCCCAGTGAAGAGCTGTTGTTCTCAGTTTGAAGTCCCCAGCACAAAGGCACACAGCACTGGGAAACATCATGCTCTATGCTGAGGAAGCCTTTTTGTTTTAGTTTTTTTCACTTTGGGGTGAGTTGGGTGGGGGTTGGCTGTCTGGTCTTCCTATTTAATTCCCCGGTGTGGAACTGTCGCTCCAGTTGAGTAGAGCACCACATACTGCACACCTGTTCCTCCGTGCAGACGGAACTGCCTCTGTGCCGTTGCTATGGTCACAGTGCCATAACAGCCGAGGCATACGACTCTCTCACTCCTGACAGTGTGTTGGAGACGACACTTATAGTGCATAGATTTGGCTTTCAAAGAGACGTGAAGCTGCTAATTGACTCATAGGCCTACTTAAAAACACTTGTTAAAAATAAACTCTGAAACGCTAAAAAACTTCAGATTTCAGAAATTATTCTCAAGTGGTTGGAGGGCTCTGGGGAGGAGGAAGTAAATGTTTTAATTGGCTATATCCCAGCAAACCAAGTTTTTCTGATTGCATGTTAGTGTACAACTACTTTGATTCAAGGTATTTATTTGTCACATACATGTATTCAAGGTATAACATGCCATGGCATGCTTAGGTCTCTGGCTTAAATGACTGTGTTGATATGAATGTATACATAAATAAATGTCCTCTTTGTCAGTTAACATGGTTACTTTCATGCAAATGATGTCATTTACACAATAACATGTACAGACTTATTATAACAGATTTCACAATTGTTCACTATACAAATAGGAGGAGAAATACACTTTCAATAGAAAGGACAGCCATTGTGCTCACTATCAAACACATTTAATCTCCCCTGTGATCCTCATCCTCTATGGAACTGTGTCCCTCATATAGACTGTGCACTTGCAGGACTGTGCCACAGTCAGCGCTACAGTATATAACTGTACACTGTGCCACAGGCAGCGCTATATAAACTGTACACTGTGCCACAGCGCTATATAAACTGTACCCTGTGCCACAGCGCTATATAACTGTACACTGTGCCACAGCGCTATATAAACTGTACACTGTGCTACAGCGCTATATAAACTGTACAATGTGCCACAGCGCTATATAAACTGTACACTGTGCCACAGCGCTATATAAACTGTACACTGTGCCACAGCGCTATATAAACTGTACACTGTGCCACAGCGCTATATAAACTGTACACTGTGCCACAGCGCTATATAAACTGTACACTGTGCCACAGCGCTATATAAACTGTACAATGTGCCACAGCGCTATATAAACTGTACACTGTGCCACAGCGCTATATAAACTGTACACTGTGCTACAGCACCCAACTAGAGTGGAGGGAAGTGGATAAGAGACTGCAGTGGTGGGGGTGGGGGTAGGTGTAGGGCAGTAATGGGTGTAGGGGTGGTGGGTGTAGGGAGGGGGGGGGGGCGGTGGAGGGCAGTGGTGGGTGTGGGGGGGTGGTGGAGGGCAATAATGGGTGTAGTGGAGGGCAGTAATGGGTCCCGTCCCTGTGACCTGCTGGGCCGGGCAGGGCCGCTTGCAGGAAGTGGCGGTAGGCTGCTAGCGCTAATGAGCCTGTCAGTCAGCCTACTGTACAGTGCACATTAAAACTGATGCTAATGAATTCTCTGCAAATCACTGTGTAATTATGTTACTTTGTTCAGAGCGAGGGGATTGACATTTATTCTCCATGCTTAATTACTCCTCAGTATGCAGTCTCGGAGAGGAGGACTACGGTACATACTGTAAGTGTGGAGAGGATTAGCAGACCGACTCACAGCGTGTGCTGCCACAGCGGCACACACATCGGGAAATGAACTGCAAACCGTCACGTTTAACTTCATAAGAAAAGGGAGAGGAGGAAGAGGAGTCACACTGCTTTCAGCAGAAACATATGGGCCAGTGGTACTGTAGCGGCTAAGGAGCTGGGCTAGCATGACGGCTAGAAAGAAGTAGCCAGAAAAGCAGTGGTGTAGCAGCTAAGGAGCTGGGCTAGCATGACGGCTAGAACGAAGCAGCCAGAAAAGCAGTGGTTGTGTAGCGGCTAAGGAGCTGGGCTAGCATGACGGCTAGAAAGAAGTAGCCAGAAAAGCAGTGGTGTAGCAGCTAAGGAGCTGGGCTAGCATGACGGCTAGAAAGAAGTAGCCAGAAAAGCTGGTGGTTTATTCCCTCCTGCCACCTTTTATGTCACTTTATTAAGTCCCTTTGGATAAAAGCGTTAGCCAGTTGAATAAGTAGGCTATAAGTCGTATAAGAACCCAAAAGAGTGCTTGGACAGCTCAGACCTCTCTTATGCTGTCATGGTAACAAAGGTGAAACAGACCTTTTCCTGGGCCATATGCCCTTTGCTGTCATGGTAACGAAAGTGAAACAGACCTCTTTGTGGGCCAGATGCCCTTTGCTGTCATGGTAACAAAGGTGAATTGTGTATTGTGGATCTGCTTCGTTGTACGGCTACTTTTACATCTACATTTAGCAGTCGCTTTATACACGGCAACTTACAGCGGCTCTGCTCCTATAGTAGTCCTATAGCATAGGTTCTACTTTGCCCTGTCTCACACCTTACAGCGGCTCTGCTCCTATAGTCCTATAGTATAGGTTCTACTTTGCCCTCTGCTCCTATAGTAGTCCTATAGTATAGGTTCTACTTTGCCCTGTCTCACACCTGTCCACCAGGCTCTATGAACATGATCCAGATATGAACACGATCCGTCCCTGCCTGGTCCTCAGATGCCCTCAGATGATGCTGAGTTAGTGCAGTAGCCTTCATTCTGCTAAACGCCTGCAGTATGCAGTGTGCGTTTCACCATATTCTGTCATTATTTCATTAAAAAGATGTCAAGCTGGTAATCATCTGAAATTATCTGTCTGAAGCAAAAATATTTTAGCAAATGGCTTTTTCTGAAAATTGGCTGCTTCAATTATAACCACGGGAGAAAACAGATTGTTAGTAGCCTATGTCATATACTATTTATTTCCGCATAATGAATGGAGTGGTGTTTAAAAAATGACATGTTATTGTTCATCTTCAAAACATGAAAAAAGCATGCATAAATAGAGAGGAGGTACAGACCCAGTGGCTATCAGGGGGGAGACTGGCATTACATGTCAAAACTGTTCATCCATGTTCCTAATATCCACAGACTGCACGCCAGCACTGAACTGTTGCGTTGCTGCCTTATAAAATACACTTCAGCTCTTGTATTAACGGAGCGGCTCAATAACATGCCCCCCCCCCCCCTCCATCACTATTCTCTGACGGTCACGGTGCTGTAGGCAGATCTGCACATATTGCCATATTCCCTCCGTTCCTAATGATGGATTTCACTGAACTCCAGGGGATGTTTGACCTGAATCATTCTGCTTCTGCATCCCCTCACTAACGCTGCCAATAACCTTTTCTTTGTGTTGTTTGAACTGATCTTTGGTCTTCATGGCGGAATCATAGCCAGCGATACTGATTGACCTGTGACTGGGCTTTCCAGACGCCAGTATCTCCACATCGCTTTACTGCACACATTCACTGCACTCAGTATCTCCATACTACTGTACTGCACACATTCACTGCACTCAGTATCTCCATACTACTGTACTGCACACATTCACTGCACTCAGTATCTCCATACTACTGTACTGCACACATTCACTGCACTCAGTATCTCCATACTACTGTACTGCACACATTCACTGCACTCAGTATCTCCATACTACTGTACTGCACACATTCACTGCACTCAGTATCTCCATACTACTGTACTGCACACATTCACTGCACTCAGCATCTCCATACTACTGTACTGCACACATTCACTGCACTCAGCATCTCCATACTACTGTACTGCACACATTCACTGCACTCAGTATCTCCATACTACTGTACTGTACTGCACATGCACTCAGCCGATCTCCATTTCCATTGAATTAATTGTGAAAGTAATTGGCAGAGCCGCTGTTGATTAAAGTCATCACTAAGGTCATCACTTTGCGATTATTTTCATAAAATAAGAAGTTAAGTCTTAGTTCATTAAAAAAATATAATGTAAATATTGCAGTATATATTGTTAATTAACTAAGATTAGTTTATAGACATTTGCTTTCATTATGACATTGTAAAGAGAGGATTTTTAAATGATAAAAAAAGACACATTCATTTTTTTATTAAAGCAATAAAAAAAGGTAGTGAACGCTTCTTATATATTTTACTCATTAATATTCAGTATTCAGGACAATATTCCGTTCTCCCAGTCTCAGAACTCTGCCTTTAGAGTGAAAGCGTGAGGCGGTCAGGATGCGTGGGTTTTCCCGCCCTTGGCGTCATGGTAATTGCAGTGTAATAGCCAGCTCAGAGCAGGAGGCTGTCGGCAAGGAAAGAGGGAAGCATGGACACATGCAATTCCATTACCCTTCAGCAAACATCTTGTACAGACAGGCACACACATTCACATTCACAAACACACAGATACACACACACACACACACACACACACACACACACACATGGACAGAGAAACAAACAAGCACACAAACATGCACACACACACACACACACACACACACACACACACACACACACACACACACACACACACACACACACACACACACACTGAGTCACACAGAAGGAGGTAAGTTATTGATGGCTGTGTTGGAGATGCAGAGTAATTGATAGCTTGCTGCAGGGTAGTGTTTCACGCCGGACAAAAGCTGCATGAATTATGGCGTTCACCCAGCATAGCTTGGCCCTGGATTTACGGCAAACCTGCTTCCAACTCCACTGGAAACAAAAAGGGATGGGACAATGCAATGTCACCTATAAAAAGGAATACTCTGCTCACAGATGTACTGTTGACCCACCTATGTGATTTAGATGCCTGATTCTAGAGCTACAAGATGCCGATAACAATGCTATTCAATCCAAAGAAGTACACATGCTCAATGTGATGGCTTGCATGGGTTCTTGTTTGTGTTTTTAGACGGACAGATAAGAGTCTTTAACGTTCCCAGGGGATGAGACTTTAACATTCCCAGGGGATGAGACTTTAAGTTCCCAGGGGATGATCATTTCACACATTACTCCATGTTCCTCAGCTAAGAGTGTGCCCTGCACCACATAAAACACATATATAGCACACACATATAATCCCAACTCCACCCAATGCAAACACATACATAACACACACATATTCAGCAATAGCCGCAATGAAATGGCAAACAATTGTAAAGAGGCATATCATGTGGAGTTTATTTTTTCATTTTGGCAAATAGCCTTATAATAAACGGGATAATGTATAGAACACTATACATTTATACTATACCATGTAACATTATACATTTATAGATAATAGAGTACGTCCCTTGACCGGCTGGCCCTGTTGGGACTTATTTTCCCGATAATGAACTTGTTTGTGTATGCCTTTCATTGTAGTGTGTGTGTGTGTGTGTGTGTGTGTGTGTGTGTGTGTGTGTGTGTGTGTGTGTGTGTGTGTGTGTGCGCGCGCACAAGGTATGGATGTGTCAAATAGATTGCAATTGTGGGGATGAAAGTATCAGACTCCCTAAGTATCGCGTTAATTTGCTAATACAGCTAAGTCCATAGTTATTCATACCCATGAGAGCCAATTTTTAATCGACCAAAAACACTCACACACACACAGCTTTCACTTCATTGACACAAACAGAAATCCATTAATTCAATTAATCTGTTGCTGTGTGGAACACCTGACGGATTCTGAGCCCCTGCAGCCATTGCCTCAGCCTCGCAGCTGATAAATAGAGAAATTAAATGAACAGTTCTGCTTTCAGAGTGAAAGTTTGGAAATACACGCTGCAGAAGACAATGTCGATTCAGTCTGACCCCCCCCCCCCCCCCCACACACACACACACACACACACACACCCTCCCAGTGTCCTGAGGCTACGCTGAAGGCATCTGCATGTGTTTCTAATTCTGAGCACACGATACGCTGTGATGGTGCTCAGATCTAACACACGCAGGTCATGGAGCGCTGGGCTTTGATGGCCCGTAGAGGCCGCAGTTTGGACACAGATGGCGAGAGATGAAGGGTCATGTTTCAGCACAGCTTCCGCTCCTGGCTGTATCTCTGTCTCCGCGGTGATGGTAGCCATGGTGACATCTGACTGTGAGAATCATAGGAAGCAGGATCAAAATGTGTCACAGTGTATTTTGCCAGCGAGAGGGAGCCGGGAGAGCAGTGGTAGTGAATTTTGTATTTTGTAAAATGTATTTTGGGATTCGATTCCATTTTATTGATTAAATATAGTAAATGTCATAATGTCTGTAGTTGTCATATTCATTGCATTGCTTTTATTTACATGATTGGCTGATATTGAAAATGATAGGTTGCAGTGAGTGTCCTTGCATGCATGACCTCAAGCTGTAGTTTAGAATTGGCAAGTAGCTGTTATAGTCCCAAACTGTGGTGCGTATACCATCAGTGGTCCGCAAGGGAAAAAGTTTGGGAACCGCTGCTATAAAGTTTTAAATATAGAGTAAGTTCTAAATTTAGAGCAACAACCAAAAGTTCAGAACCTCATATATCCCCCACAGTCCACATCCAGTCAGCAGGTTTTTTGTCTGGGAGTGATGTGTGACGGCCATTAAGGAGGGAGTGCAGTCTGTACTTTAGCTGTAAAGCATGTGGGTAGCAGCCCAGTAATGTAGCCTTGCCATTGTGTCACCACTGACATTAGAATGTAATTGTTCCTTAATTAGGTTTCTTTTTATATTTAAGTGCAATAGGGAAAAAAAGAGAAAGACTTGACGCCATTAACCGAGTGAGTGACTTTTCCATACCAAGCGAGCTGGTGCTGAATAGTTCGGCGACAGGCCCTTGTTGAAGCGTTTCCGAAGGCACATTAATCATAAGCGATGCCTAATACCAGTGGTAAATGGGCTGTAATTGAACACTTCATGTATTTTTCTCTCTGAATTTAAACATGACCAGCACACATACATCACATGCCATTCTGTAGAGAGGGAACATCAATTTCCCCCTGAGCCTGGTATTGCTATGACAGCAGCATTGGGAGAATGAAGCTGAGAAGATGGAGCCTGGTATTGCTGTGACAGCAGCATTGGGGGAATGAAGATGGAGCCTGGTATTGCTGTGACAGCAGCATTGGGGGTATGAAGCTGAGAAGATGGAGCCTGGTATTGCTATGGTTGCAACATTGGGGGACTGGAGCTCAGAATTAAGATGGAGCCTGGTATTGATATGGTTACAGCATTGCTACAGTATGGTTGCAACATTGGGGGACTGGAGCTCAGAATTAAGATGGAGCCTGGTATTGATATGGTTACAGCATTGCTATGGTTGCAACATTGGGGGACTGGAGCTCAGAATTAAGATGGAGCCTGGTATTGATATGGTTACAGCATTGCTATGGTTGCAACATTGGGGGACTGGAGCTCAGAATTAAGATGGAGCCTGGTATTGATATGGTTACAGCATTGCTATGGTTGCAACATTGGGGGACTGGAGCTGAGAGGATGGAGGGATGGTGCCAGAGGTCACCTTCAGCTGAGGTGGACTAGTTCCTTTACTGGCCCCTTGGTTGATGGTGGTCATGGATCAATCAGTTTACAGATCAGTAGACTGTCCACCCACTTATCAATTCATCTATTCATCAATTCATTGGTTGGAAAATCAATCCGCCAATCCAGAAATCAATGAAATTACCCACCTATCTATACATCAATAAAATTTCCTACGGTATCCAGTCACCTGCCAACTCTACAACAGTACGTGGACTGCCCCACACGTCTCTCTCGGACTCTAGATAAATGCTATGGCAACATACCCAATGCATTTAAAGTAGTGCCCCGTCCACCTTTGGGTAAGTCAGACCATAATGTTATTCACCTGCTGCCAAAGTATAAAGCCAAGATCAAACGAGAGAAGCCTACGGTCAAAGAGGTATCACTGTGGTCTGATGCATGTAAGGAGAGACTGAGAGACTGTTTTGATGATACAGACTGGGACATTTTCTTTGATAATTGTACAGATGCAAATGAGCTAACAGAATCAATAACATCTTATATAACCTTTTGTGAGAATAATGTTGTCATAACTAAAACTGTTAAGATATACCCCAATAATAAAGTGTGGGTCTCTCATGAAATGAAAAAGTGCCTCTGTGAGAAAAGGGCTGCTTTTGCACAGGGAAACACTACCCTTTTCAAAGAGAAAAGACAGGAATTGAGAGGGATTATTAAAAAATCCAAACAACAACATAGAGATAAAATGGAGAGTCAGTTTGTTACAGGGGATGCTCGTAAAGCATGGAATAGTCTTAATAATATGATGGGTAGAGAGGCCAGGAAGCAACACTGCCCACTCAGTAACACTATTTCATTTGCTAACGAACTTAAAGGGATAATCCGGAGTGAAATGCACTTTAGATCAATTTTTCGGACTATTGGGGGTACATACGTTGAGTTGACACCAAAATCATGTTATTCGGATGTATTTTGAGAAAGTTCGAGCTCACCGTTTTTAGCCAAAACTCGTTAGCCTGGAAGTGACCGGGGCGTGTCCTTTCGCCGCTACAAAACGCTATTTTTATACCTCTTCTACTGTTCCAAACAACACTACACTTACGTGGTAGTGAGTAGAGGGTCCCTAAAGCCAAACCGAAGTATCCCCACGTCTTTATGTGGTCGGATAGAGAGTCCAGAATGAATTTAATCGAGTCAGTACCTTTCCGGAAATGCCGCTGCTGCAGCTAGCAACGTTGTAACAACACTTTACTAACATTTCCGGAAAGGTACGGACTTGATTAAATTCATTCTGGACTCTCTATCCGACCACATAAAGACGTGGGGATACTTCGGTTTGGCTTTAGGGTACCTCTACTCACTACCACGTAAGTGTAGTGTTGTTTGGAACAGTAGAAGAGGTAGAAAAATAGCGTTTTGTAGCGGCGAAAGGACACGCCCCGGTCACTTCCAGGCTAACGAGTTTTGGCTAAAAACGGTGAGCTAGAACTTTCTCAAAATACATCCGAATGACATGATTTTGGTGTCAACTCAACGTATGTACCCCCAATAGTCCGAAAAATTGATCTAAAGTGCATTTCACTCCGGATTATCCCTTTAATCAGTTTTATAGCAGGTTTGATAACACACAGGGGATTAGTTCTGATCAAGCATGTAGTCCTGTCTGGCATACCATCACTCTCACTGAGCAGGAGATAGCAGGTTGTCTTGCCAGGGTTAACCCTTTTAAAGCACCGGGTCCAGATGGCCTTAGGGGGAGGGCCTTAGCTGGGTGCATTTTCCAACTTAAAGGTGTTTTCACTAGGCTATTTCAGACACTGCTTGACACACACACAGTTCCGCTTTAATGGAAGAAAACTACAATAATCCCAGTGCCGAAAAAGTCTCACCCTGTCTTACTCAACGACTTCAGACCAATTGCTCTCACCAGCATTCTATGCAAATGTATGGAAAGGGTAGTATTGGGTCGTCTAGCAAACTCTCATCTGCTAGACAATCTACAGTTTGCTTTGCATATAAGGCACAAAGAGGTACTGAGGATGCCACTCTAACTCTCATTCACATGGTTAGCAAGCACATCCAACTCCCAGAGGCCTACGCTAGAATTTTGTTTATTGATTTTAGTTCAGCTTTTAATACGGTCAAGACTGACATCCTTTTAATCACATCCACCGCCTTGTGGCTTGGTGTGAGGAAAGTGCCCTTGTCCTAAACCCCACTAAGACCAAAGAACTTGTTGTCAACACAAGGGGTGGACAACCTACATGTCAACCAGTTACAATTGGGGGCCAACATGTTGAGGTTGTCTGCAGCTTTAAATATCTAGGTACTATATTAGACCATAACCTAAATTTTATTGAACACACTGATCATATTTTTAAGATGGCATCCCAAAGATTGTTTCTCTTAAGGAAACTTAACAGCTTTGATGTGAGTAAAAAAGTCCTGGGGATGGTTTACACCAGTCTGCTGGAAAGTGTAATATCATACAACATTACATGCTGGTATGGGAACTTGGGGGTTAGGAGCAAGAGTAAGCTCACAAAAATTATAAATATGGCCAGTAAAATTATACTGAACCCCCAGAGACAGTTGGTGGAACTGTATACAACCCACACTAAGAGGAAAGCTCTACAGGTAGTCCAGGACCCTCTACATCCACTATATCACACCTTTGAAAGACTCCCTTCAGGAAGAAGGTACAGAGTACCTACATCCAGTAGAAATATTTTTAAGAAATCTTTTATACCTTTATCTATTAACTTATTAAATCAACTCAACTTATGAGTTCTACAAATCATACTCCACGTCCCCACTGACCACTAATTAATTAATTTATTATTCACTTCACTGTTTTTTTATGATAATTTAACCCATTTGCACATGTCCATATCCCCATATCTGCTGTGCAGACTTGTTTGTGCCATATGTTGTACCTGCTGTGTAATCTTGGTTTGTGTTTGTTTTTTGTTGCACTTGCTGTTGAGTCTTTGTCTGTGTTTGCTCTATGTTGTACTTGCTGTGTAGTCTCTGTGTATGTCTGCCTTATGTTGTACCTGATGTGTAGTCTCTGTCTGTGTTTGCTTTATGTTGTACTTGTTGTGTAGTCTTGCCTGTGTGTGCTATACGTGTATGTTGTGGGGCCAAAGATGAATTTCCACAGTAGTGGACAATAAAGACTTCTAATCTAATCTACCTATCTATTTACCGTATCTATATTTCTATCTATCTATCTATCCATCCATTCATCCACGCACACACTCCCTGCTCCTTCCCTTGTCTCCCTGCCTGATGTGAGTGTATCACTGTAACAGACAGCCCAATGGGTTTGAGAGCCGCAGCGCTGTCAGGCTCGTGTGACAGGGCCTGGGGATTGTTTGTCGTGTTTTGTCAAAGACTCCATCTGTCATGTCAGCCCCTCTGGGTGTGTTTTACAGACTGCGTGACGGCTTTACGGCTACAGTTACGGCTGCCGTGTGTCACTGTGTGCCGGGAGCTGCCTCTCCTCCGCAGCCACCGCTCTGGTGTTGGAGCGGCCGAGGTGAGGTGACGGAGACGCTTGAAATAGGACGTGCCTTGAGAGCGGCCCTCTTCAGGAGATAGCCATCTCCTCGTCTCCTCGTCTCCTCGTCTCCTCCTGAGTGCTGAGCCGTTCCTCTTTTTAACATTCAGTGACAAGACAAGGAGGGAGATATGATCTAGCTTTACAGAGTCGGGATACACACAATAGCTTGTCGGGAGAAAGAAAGAGGCCGAGACAAAAAGAGGTGTGTGTGTATGTGTGTGTGTGTGAGAGAGAGAGAGAGAGAGAGAGAGAGAGAGAGAGAGAGAGAGAGAGAGAGAGAGAGAGAGAGAGAGAGAGAGAGAGAGAGAGAGAGAGAGAGAGAGAGAGAGAGAACACTGGCAAACTGGGAAATATGTTTGGAGCACCCTTTTCACCATGTCTTGTACTGTAAGTCTACACACTTCCCAGTGCCCCAAATAAATAAAGGACGCTTGTCCTACAATGACCATGCAGCTGAGGGCTTCACACGCAGAGTTCAATGAGGGCAGAGGCGGATAATCCCGGGGTCAGAAAATATAAGTCCTGCAGTGCCAACTATTTACCCTAACTATTTAGTAAACCAGCTCATCCTAATTAGCAGCAAGGTAGAAATAATATAAGGCAGGAAAAAACAAAAAGTCCTCCGCGCTCCTGAGTTCACTCTTGTGCGTCAACGGGAGAGGACAACATTAGTAGAGCAAAAAGGGGTTCACCGGAGCAACTCAGAAGTGAAGATTTTAAATTTTTATTTAAGGTGCCAACATCGTAAGAGACTAACGTTTCGACGTTTTGTTACGTCTTCATCAGAGTCAATATAAGGCAGGACTTTTGCCCTCTGGACCCAGGATGTCCACCTCTGAATAAGGGCATCTGCCTTAGCCGCCTTGGCCCCACCACACACTGCATGCACCTGTTGATAGGGCAGCACCATCACCGCCTGTAGAGGGCGCACTCTCACAAATGCAGTGCAAATAAATACAACATGACGATATAGAATAGAAATAGACTTAAATGCAACTCCTACGGTCATTGTATCGAAAGTAATGACTAATTATAGTGACATTTGTCCACATCTACAGTATGAGAATATTTCATGCATGAGTCATATGCATTCTGTGTGCTATCCACAGGGATCGTTTATATTAGATATGTCTTTTGCAATTGCAGGCTGACCTATGCAATGGAGAATTGAAGTCTGAAACAAATGCTGCATTCTGATATGATATAAACAATGTAAATACATACCTATCATGTTTAAAGTGTTCTTTACGACAGTGATGTTTTGAATGACTCGTGCTGTGACTCAGAACGTTGATATTAGCCTACACAGTGAGTTATCAAGTCAAAGATCAATGTGGCTGCATGTATGTGACCTGCCTGTATGTGACTATAATGTATTCTGTTGGTAAACCATAATTTGCTCATCCAATGGTTTGATCATTCTACACATCAAACGAGAGCACCCTACAGCGAGGTGATAAGCAATCTCCATTACATTAGAACTGACTTCAGGCTTCTGAATTTGCAGTGTCGCTTGTAAATATTGGTTGTTGCGGGTAACATTTTTTTGGTCTTGTTTCTCAGGTGTAGTGGCTTATTTGTCTACTCATTTGTAGTTGTTTACTGTTTACATGTTTGTGGTTGTTTATTTGCTTACCTGCTCCCCACTCATGTTTGTGTCCACGGTGCCTGTGATCTCACATGAGCATGCAGTCTATCTTGTTGCTGGTCTGTCCACTGTGCTTGTGATAGCAAGTGAACACGCAGTAAGACCCCGCAGATCTTGTTCAAAACACTGACAAGTATACTGTACAAGAAACACAGATCATTTGGTTATTTGTCTTGAAGCAAAACCAGACAACCGGGAGCTATGTTAGCAGTTTACAAAGCCTGTTGCATCATTTTTTATTTTTTGAGTCGCTTCTTTTGGGTTTGTTTCCACAGACTTGGTGACTTATTTCTCTCCCGAAACTTGGCAACACTAGACTCCTGAGCACACCAACAGTACTACAGCTCAAACCCAACACTGTTTAATGGTCAAGCCTGGAGTAGGAGAACCCAACACTGTTTAATGGTCAAGCCTGGAGAAGGAGGGGAATGGGTAACATGTGTTAAATATTCCATTCCGTCCTAACATGCTTTTAGAGTGTCTCCTAACTCGAGGACTATAGTGTTTCAGACATCAAGATGGTCCAATACACAGAGGTTGTCCAGTGTTGGAGCCAGAATAATGTAATAGACATTTCACTCATCCTCCTCTCAACATGTTCATTCAGAAAGCTCTTCTGACTTTTCGTACAGAAATAATTGAACTGAATTCGTGTCAGGAACCCCAAACAGATGAATTAGTCATAGCACCCCACTCTCCTGTTTGAACATACTCACACAGTTCAATGTGTCCACAATGACTTGCATACATAGGGTGCCTCTTATTTGGTCTTTTATATACCCTCCCTTCCTTCCTCGATCCTTGTCCTCACTGATCTAGATAAAGAATGATGGGGCGGCAACAATGGGATAGTCTATCCAATGTGAGTTATAGATCAGTGGGAACAAGTTTCGAGGACCAAGCATCGAGGATCGGGGAGAGAGTTTGAGAACCACCCATAGACTTAAAAATGACTTATAAGCCTCCAGTAGGCCTACAGCATTTCAGGGTTGATTACGTGTCTTGGCAGGTTCAGTCTGTGACTGCACCAGGAAGTCGACGAGAAAAAACGTAAAGATTTATGCACAGTCACAATCATTACCTGCATGGATGAGTTTCCATTTGGATGGTCGATGAGGTAACCCCATCTCCCCACCCCTCACCTCCAAAATGTACCCCTTCACTTTTCAACACACAAAGTGGCATGTTTCCTTGAAGGTATACTGGACTGCCACTCTTCCGGCATGGCACAACTAAAGTACTTCATGCTTAATGCAGAACCAGACATTACAGGCTTGCAGGGCCAATGCAAGAGACGCCATTGTCCCTGTTCTGAGTCTGACTACCATCAGCATAATGAGGGAAGAGTAAATAGTTGGTGATGCTGTAGTGGGCGTAGTCATCTCTAACACCTTGTCCTAATCCAAGCGAGCGACTGTCATAGTTCTCTGTCTACACTGAATCTGTTTAATATGCCATTGTGTTGTGTCACGGGCTTCCATATTTCTCATACAAAATAGCAGAGCAATGCGAGTGACAAAGAGAAAATAGAAGCAGGGCGTCCGACAAAAGTTCTCTCAAAAACGTTGTGTTGCATCGCGCTGCTTGCGTCGCTTCAGTCAGGACACGCCAATTGAGAGCAATGTAATCAAACGGATTCTATCGCTAATATTCGCTCGCATCACGTCCGGTATACAGTAGAAGAAGGTGTAAAGAGAATCAGCTCACTGCCCACACACTAGTCACACACTCACACCATATCAGTGGCAAAGGTGGGGCACGAGCTGATCAAGCCTTTTAACACACACTGACATGACCTGGTCATAAACATGTTGTCATACGTCATTCATTTCATGAGTGTGTGCATGTCCAGAACAAACACGCAGCACACAGTATATTAGTGTCATGCATGTCACAATGTGTGTTTGTGTCATGCATGTCACAATGTGTGTTTGTGTCATGCATGTCACAATGTGTGTTTGTGTCATGCATGTCACAATGTGTGTTTGTGTCATGCATGTCACAATGTGTGTTTGTGTCATGCATGCATGTCACAATGTGTGTTTGTGTCATGCATGTCACAATGTGTGTTTGTGTCATGCATGTCACAATGTGTGTTTGTGTCATGCATGTCACAATGTGTGTTTGTGTCATGCATGTCACAATGTGTGTTTGTGTCATGCATGCATGTCACAATGTGTGTTTGTGTCATGCATGTTACAATGTGTGTTAGTGTCATGCATGTCCTAATGTGTGTTAGTGTCATGCATGTCATAATGTGCATTGGTGCCATGCTTGCCACAATGTGTGTTAGTGTCTGGCATGTCATAACGGTAGTACCACAATCCAGTGGTAGTGTAAATTAGCCGTCATTCAATCTGCCATGACCCAACATGCTAACACAACTGGACATAATGTAACTAGAAAAGCATTCAATCTGCCATGACCCAACATGCTAACACAACTGGACATAATGTAACTAAAAGCAGTCAGAGTGCAGACCACCACCAAGCGCTTCCTGGATCCATACGGTGATCCAGATCACTCCCAAAATGTAAATGTTTCTTCTTGGGTCATTTTAGACCTTTCCTGAAGATTTCATTGAAATCCATTCAGAACTCTTTTAGTTATCTTGCTAACAAACAGACAAACCCCAATGAAAACATAACCTCCTTGGCGGAGGTAATTACACTGGCATGGCATGACCCAGTGATCCAGTGAAAACATGATATAAGCATACTTAACCGTGCCCCAGAGTCACATGCAATATGTGGAGGTGTGAAATCATGTGTTGCTGATCACAGAGGAACTTAATTGTGTTCTTCTATCTCTCCTACTCTCTATGGTTGAGTAAACTTTGGCATTAAATTAGCGACACGTTCTACAGTAAGTGTCCAGATAATAAAATCTTATAAGTGTTGTTTGCCTGGTGAAAAGGCACGGAGGACACGTCGGCCAGATGCCTGCGCCGTCTGAGAGAGATGCGTCAGTGGAGCGGCTAATAAGATGACGTCATGGCAACCTAATCATGCTCTTTGTTTTGTTTTCCCACGAGGCAATAAGTTCCACCACAACCAACAAACAGAGGCGGCAGAGACGGCTGCGCAGCAATGACATTTTACTAGGGGAATATTGAACTCATAATGTGACAACGCGTTTGTTTACTTATTACTTGCACTGCAGAGATAAGGCCTGTGTGTGTGTGTGTGTGTGTGTGTGTGTGTGTGTGTGTGTATGTCTGTGTTTCTTTGTGTGTGTGTGTGTGTGCACACATACACACACGATTGAGTGAACCTTTGCAGAAAATATTGAGGTATTCACTGCAGTGCCACATTTGCTTGGAGGGCAGGAATAAGACACCCTGGATTGCAACACACACACACACACACACACACACACACACACACACACACACACTTGTGCTTGGGCTGTGCAGAAACAGTAAAAACATCAAATGAGTGGGAATGGAACAAAGTGAAGCAATCAAAAAGTCATAACACTCTCTCTCTCTCTCTCTCTCTCTCTCCGCCTCTCCTCTCCTCCTGCTCCCCCACTCCGTCATGCTTGGCTCTGCCTGAAATTGCTGACTCTATTCAAAGGTGTAAACCCCACTGCAATTACTAAGATGTCCTAACGCTGATATGGGCAAATTGCCTTCAACTTTAGCTTGTTGCCTATTTGTTCACTTTATATTCACAGCACCGATAATATCATAAACCGCAAAATAAGACTGCTATGTCTAACAGCAGGACTGAGACTGCTATGTCATAAACAGATACAAAAAAAAAATAAAAATAATACTGTGACCTTCCAGTCAGCAACGTTTTGAATTTAATCCCTTAATTTATCCCAGTAGGTATGCTGGGCCCAGTGAAAATAGCAAAACACTTTACAATAAGATGTTGTTGGATCTTCAAGTGGTTTGCGTTGTGTTTTAGTTCTAATGTCTGAATTGAAGATGATCATTAAAAAACCTGTACAAAGTTGATTGTCAACACTGAAAGTACAACAGACAAACTGCATTGTTTGTGAAACGAGAATCAACAAGATCCACTATTTTGTTTGTATTCTCTGTAAACAAAAGAATACTAATATTTAGCAAAACATCACATTGATTTCTATTTCAATAGACAGCCACTTCGTGTAGACCTTGTTGATCCTCCATTGATGACAAGGGTCCTCAGCTCCTGTTGAAGTGCAGGACGAGCCCACAGAGGACGTTATAAGAGACGCTCCTGCCCAGATGACCAGTCCTCCTCTCTAAACTCGGGGCGGCAGTGGCTCAGGAGGTAGAGGAGTCGTCCAGTAACTGGAAGGTTTCTGGTTTGAGCCCAACTCCTCCTGACCTTGTCGAAGTGTCCTTGAGCAAGACACCTAACCCCAGTGCTCCCGATGAGCAGGTTGGCGCCTTGCATGGCAGCCTTCGCCATCGGTGTGTGTGAATGGGTGAATGTGAGGCATGATATGTAAGGCGCTTTGGGTGCTCGCACAAGCCGAAAAAAGCGCTGTATAAATGCAGTCCATTTACCATTTTACCATTTACCATAAACAGCAGAGCACTTATAAGGATGTTATAAGAGATGCTCCTGCCCAAATGACCAGTCCTTCTCTCTAAACAGCAGAGCACTTATAAGGATGTTATAAGAGACGCTCCTGCCCAGATGCCCAGTCCTCCTCTCTAAACAGCAGAGCACTTATAAAGATGTTATAAGAGATGACCAGTCCTTCTCTCTAAACAGCAGAGCACTTATAAAGATGTTATAAGAGATGACCAGTCCTTCTCTCTAAACAGCAGAGCACTTATAAAGATGTTATAAGAGATGACCAGTCCTTCTCTCTAAACAGCAGAGCACTTATAAAGATGTTACAAGAGATGCCCAGATGACCAGTCCTTCTCTCTAAACAGCAGAGTGACTCCGAGGAGAGGTGGATTTGGGTGAAAGCAGGCGTCACACTGGGCATGTGCGGGAACAGATGTTCTATCTGGAGTCCACCTGGCCCGGTCCAGGGGCAGGGAGGCTGGAACGCTTTGGGCCAGAGAACGGTCGGGCCAGCAGAACCGAGCCGTAGGCCAGCAGGCCAGGGCAGAGCCGAGGTGACTGGGGCTCTTTTGTGCATGGGGAGCTTTTGTGATGGTGCTGAGAGGCATCCAGAGGTGAAAAACAAAAGACCCCCCCCCCCCCCCACACACACACACACACACACACCTCTAACCCCCTTCACAACACCCTAGCACACACACACATACACACACAACTCTAACCCCCTTCACAACACCCTAGCACACACACACACACACACCTCTAACCCCCTTCACAACACCCTAGCACACACACCGAGGCCTAACTCCCTTTCTATCACAAACAAACACACACACACACACATTCATCCAGCTCTGCCCTTAAACGTACACACTCTCTGACAGGTTCCAGGGCTGCTGTCCAGAGCTGGCCTGCCCGGGTCGTTCGCAGTTTTATGGTTCCCTTGGTAACCTCAGTCAGCGGCCGACAGAATACAAACAAGTGAGAGCAAGTGAGCGCAGCTCCAGTCCAAAATGTCTGCTCTCCACGGCCAGACAAGATAACGCCATAAAAATGCTGCATGGGCTGAAGGAGAAAAACAACATAAAAAAGCTCCCTTTGTTACCCCTGGGAGAATGGTAGGGCAGGCAGTGTGTTTATGTGTGTGAGTGAGTGTGTGTGTTTCTGGAGCCCCTGTGAAAAAGCCTCGTCAGGTGAATGATTATTACAGAGGCGCCCCACGCTGACTCCAGCTGCGGAATTATTGATAGGACGCCGCTCGCCTCTGACACGCTCCGGACTTTGAAGAAATGTTATTGTAAGCACATTTGAAAGGCAATGTTATGCCCATTACCTCCAAAACACCCATCACGTACTGGCACCGGGAGAGGAAACGCCTGCAAAATGTGCGCGTTAGACCAGAAGTGGCTGCTGCCGCCAATGAGAGCTGACTGATAGGACCTCATATTTACTAATATCTATTCATGAGATTAGTTATGAGATAACGATACTTCAATAGACAGTGCGGGTGTTTTATCAACTCTTACGGAGTTGTCCTACAGCTACATGATGGCCCATTAGGCCAGCGCTCAAAGCTGCCATTGATCAAACTACATCGCCAAACTCTACTGTATGTGTGGTCAAGGGTAAAGCCCTGATGTCACACACTCATTCATTTTGATGCATGTGATGTCTTGGAACCAGAGGGGCGTCAGTGGAATTTCACCAACTTCGCAGGGGTGTGTTTTTTACAGTGTGTTTAAGGCAGCTGGGGGATGGGGATGTGATGTGAGGTTTGCTGTAAGGCACAACAAAAATGTTTTGGTCCAAAAAACTACGTGAACGTACATTTCTGCTTTTGACAGTAGAAAGAGCTGATGGAGAGCTTTCATTTGGTGTATAAATCTCAATTTCGATAAAAATGTCACTTAGACGTAGAAAAGAAATAAAGCTTTTTGAGTTAATGTCAAAAATGCCTATACTGTGATACCCTGCCATCCACTAGCATTAGCCGGATAACCAGTCTCTCTCTCTCTCTCTCTCTCTCTCTCTCTCTCTTGTCATGACATGTGCAGCTTTGTCACATGCAAGGCAAGCACATGGAAGAGTAATGCTGGCGAAGACCAATCAAATCCTACAGAATTCTTCATGCAGTCCCTTTAAAGAAAATCATGTGTGTGTGTGTGTGTGTGTATGTGTGTCCTCCTAGCTCCGAGACCCAGATGTGTTCAGCCCGTCTGAATCACTGGAAAGGACTTTGGTACTTTGAAATTCTAATCAGGCTGTTTGACTGCCGTCGCTATGGCAAGTTATTGAGGTCACACTATGGTTGAACTTCCAGCCGTACTCATGAATCCACTTTATCTGCTACAGCTCCTCTCCTGCGGCTGTGTGCTCGCTACTTCATGACCAATCAAATCACATCTTTAGCCGCACAATAGGCACAGAACATAATGTTACGTTACTCAAAAGGTTTCCAGAGACCAGGAGAACAATAGCAAATAACCAATAATTGATATGCCTCGACATGACTGCAGGCAAATTAACGAGCGTTGACTGGATGGAAGTGTGTATATCACGGATAAGCAAATCAGAGAGATACTATAGTGACGGCCTTTAGTGATCACAGTTTATTATAGGACTAATCAGAGATACTAGTTCCTTAGTGATCACAGTTTATTATAGGACTTACTAATCTCTAACCCCATAGCAATTAGAACTAGAAGTCTGCACATTTTTGATTGGATACACTTTGTGTGTATTTGTATGTTATTCCACATAAGTAAGTACCTCCACGATACTCCCATTGTATTGAAACTGATTGCTTATCAGTTGAGTGAGTGCAAAATTAATGGGGTATGGGGCTAGGTTACTAAATCCACATTTACTAACTGGACTTAAAAAAGGAAAGTCGAGATTCCACGTCACATAATCACTTTATATGGATTTTCCTTTGAGAGGAGCTGGTGAAGGGAGAGTTGCGTGTCCTTTACTGTCTTCTGTAGCAAACTCCGGGGTCGCTATGTACTGTACTAACACATTTGTGATTTTTTTTGAAAGTTGCATTTCTCACTCTAATATGTCACCTGACGTTTGCAACTGCCCTAAGCCTTTTGATAGGTCAGATTGTCCATCAATCAACTACTAAGCAATCCATGCTGGAGAACATTCACATCTGGATGACTCAGAGTGATTGCATTTGAAGCACTACTGAAATAATCAACACAGACAGAAATAATCAACACAGACAGAATTCATCAAGACAGACAGAAATAATCAACTCAGGGCTACATTATTCTATGTCATTTTTGGTATGCATGTGTTGTGAAGGAGGCTACAATGGCAGACAGGAAAGATCACTTTATCATTAGGCTATTAGGCAGTAAAATCCAGGGATTTGGGCTTTTATTGCAGCAATAAATCAACAGGAACACATGCAAGAGCTGTGTGTTGAAGTGTTGAATGCCTCTCATCCTTTCAGAAATCAATCAATAGTTTGACATAACCTAACCTAACCTAACGGACCTAACTATTGAATAATAGTAAAATATAGTACACATTATGAACAACAAATGACAAATTATTTATTTATAATATCATGACATAAGTCACAATGACGAAATGTTGTGTTTGTGAAAGGCAAAACCCCTTATAAAGCAATTGTGATCCACACAAGATTTCCACAGATCAACGAAAGCTAAGTTCCAAGCTAAGTTCCGAGGCTGTTTCTCCGTCCCCATATGCTAGTAGATATGGAAGACACACCACTCACCCCATTACAAGTTAGTGTGCCTTCAGAATGACTTCGGGCTGTTGCATTAAAATAAAACACTTGCATATGGCCTGCCATTAAGGGAACAGCTGTCTAAATGTCAAGCCTGCAGTCTGTAGATGAAAGTCTGAATTGAGCCAACCTCTCTAGTTCTTGCCTCATTTAAATAGATCAACACGGTCCTGCTAGTCCATACGATCAAACAACTGTGATGCTCATACTAAAGTCATAATGAACTCATTATACAGCAAGTCATAAAGGAAACTTTTCATGGCAGATGAAAATGAATATGTCTAAGAGTACACAGTAACTGAACTGACAGTTGGCAGGCCAGCCTGTCATGATTCAGTCCTTTTCATGAATACCAAAATCAAGGGAGAAATTCATCTTTTTGACACACAACGTGTTTGTTGACACCCGAGCACGAGTTAGATAGGAAGTTATACACACATGCACTCAAACCCAGCGTTAGAGATTATACTAAAAGACGAAGCAAATTAAAAACACACCACAGACAGAAGCAATGCTGAATATTAATCAATAGCTGCACTTGTTGGCAACAGTACACACACACACACACACACACACACACACACACAGAAACACACAGATACACAAATAGGATTTACCTGTCACAACAGTGATGACAAATTGTGCTATAAACAAAAACAACAAGAAAAGTACATTAAGTTATTGCACATTATTTTAGAGCAATAAAAACATGTTTTCTTTCACTATAAACATGATTAATGTAATGGAAGTCTTCATTATAATGAATCTGTATAAAGAATAGATTTTTTTTTTTACTTTGTTAAATGTGATCAAGCAGAGAGTTAATCAACACTAGTCATATCGTATGCTGCTATCTCACTTTCTTGGGAATTCTGATGAAGACAATGTACATATTGAATAACTTTTCTACATGATACTGTAAATAATGCATCAATTAAGTACAGAATGTGGATGTAACAAGGGTTTAACCAGCTGATTGGATACACATTCAGAAACAGTGCTGCATAAAAACACCCTTCTACTCTGTATTGGAGATCAGAACGGATTCACAAGGTCAACCCATCCATTCTTTAATGCAGGCAGGATCAGGACAAGGTACATTCATTTTTCATTACATTACATTTAGCTGACACTTTTTGTCGAAAGTGACTTAAATATGTCAACTCACAATGGACTACTTTGTCATTACACTGTCCCCGGAGCAACTTGGGGTCAAGTAGCCTACTGTACCTTGCTCAGTGGCACAACTGTGGAAGCTGGGAATTAAACTGACAGCTTTCAGGCCACTGCATGCTAGCCCAGCTCCTTCAAAACAACACTACCACCGCCCCAATTCATCCATTCTTTAATGCAGGCAGGTTCAGCAGAGGTATCCAAAGGGTAAATTCATCCATTCACTCACTCATGGTGCTGTGAATCGCTGGGGGCGCACAAAAATTGTTTCTGTAGCATGCATCATGCCCCCCCCCCCCCATGACAAAGAGATCAGTCGATATGTTGCTACTTCATAGCTCTTCCCCAAAACGCCGCGCTGATTGATTGGTCCGTGTGTATCTGGTTGGCGGAGGCGAGCCGGTAACAAATGACGCTGGGCGTGCGCTCCGCCGGACGCGCTCTGGCGCCCTCCGATAATTACCGTTCCCAGATCCCCTCTCCGCCGCGGGCAGCTCCTTCGGTAATGATCAATCATCACAGCGGCCTGTGCTTTTCCTCTGGGTATTAGCTCCGTTTACCCACATAATACCCACGTCTCCGTGCGTAAACAAATGCCAATGAGAGAGGCAATCAGGAGCAGTAAGAGATAGAGAAGAGGACTCTGCAGTCTGCACTCTTCACAGGGATGGTTCTGAAAAGGACACTATTACTGTTGCTTCAGATCCTCTGCTGCGTCTCCTTCCTCCTCTGTGCTAAAACACACTCCGCTAACAGAATCTTATTAGGGCCTCTTGAAGATGAGTCATTGCATGGTGTGCACGAAAATCAGCCATTTAAAGTCTGCAAAACAGCACAAGGAGAATAACAGATGAATGAAGGATCTATTTTTGCAGTGTGGCAGGCCTCTGTGTGTGTGTGTGTGTGTGTGTGTGTGTGTGTCTATGTTTTTTGCACATCTCTGATTATTTTTATGCTATTACTTGTCTACCCAGCAGCCCCAGCAGAAAGGATAGGCTGCTGTGTTGTGCATTCTGAACAGCTTACATGGGACTGGACTCAAACTCCGTCATGAGAGGCCGTCACTTTAGCATGTAAGATAAACCCATGGGTGCTAGCATCTGGGGCGATCGCGTTAGCATGTTAGATAAGCCCATGGGTGCTAGCATCTGGGGCGGTCACGTTAGCATGTTAGATAAACCCATGGGTGCTAGCATCTGGGGCGGTCATGTTAGCATGTTAGATAAACCCATGGGTGCTAGCATATGTTAGCATGTTAGATAAACCCATGGGTGCAAGCATTTGGGGCGGTCACGTTAGCATGTTAGATAAACCCATGGGTGCTAGCATCTGGGCGGTCACGGCACAGTGCCACGCCCCCTCCCCCCTGATCGAAGTACATTAAAGTCTTACGTCTGCTTGAACTACTTGTACCTCCCCCCTGATCAACAGACCCATCCTCCCCATGTCCCATCGATCCAGCTTTATGAGAGAGCACAAATTCCATTATTTCAAACACACTGTTTTATTCATTCTAGAGAGCCATATAATAAATAATGATAAATAATAACATACATTCTAATAATAATAGTAGGAGCTGGTGGTGCCTACCGTTATAAATGGCCATTGTGTTGTCCATTCATTTTTAAAGGTCCACCTGTATGTGGCAGCTCCACTTAAGGCCCTCTTTCTAGGGACAACTGTGACCTCCACATGTTCTGTCACACTTTGTTCTTCCACCTCTACTGTCTCCTCCTCTCTCACTTCCACTGTCTCCTCTTCATTCACCTCCGCCATCTCCTCCTCTCTCACTTCTAGACCAGGAGCCCAGAGGGGTCAGCCTAGTTGGGAAGGTTACCAATTTTTATTGGTACTACGATGTCTGGCATGGTCCCCAGATAGAGGACCGGCACGTCTGCCGGGTTCCCTCTGATGGGTGTGGCCAGGGGGGGTGTAAAACTAGCACCCCAAAAATGGGCTAGATTAGTTGGTGAGGTTACCACTTGAAACCTGTTACAAATTGTTTGCCATGGTGCCCTGATTGAGGAATGGCCACTGCCAGATGTTTTTAGTGGTGGGCGGGGCTTGCCAGACATCATAAAGTGAGGGGTGGAAAATGGGCTAGATTAGTTGGTGAGGTTACCACTTGAAACCTGTTACAAATTGTTCATCATAGTCCCCTGATAGAGAAATGACCACTGGCAGACATTTTTAGTGGTGGGTTACCCCCGGCAGACGCCCCCGAATGATGACACCCCCAAAAATGGGCTAGATCAGTTGGTGAGGTTACCACTTGAAACCTGTTGTAAATTGTTCATCATAGTCCCCTGATAGAGAAATGACCATTGCCAGACATTTTTTGTGGTGGGTTACCCCCGGCAGACACCCCCATATGATGACACCCCCAAAAATGGGCTGGATCAGTTGGTGAGGTTACCTATTCAAACCTGTTTAAAAAAAATGTCAATATGGTCCTCTGACAGAAAAATTACCACAGCCAGACATTTTTGTTGGTGGGTTACACCAGCAGATGCCCCTGTATGATGGCACCTCAAAAATGGACTAGATCAGCTGGTGAGGCTACCAATTGTTAAACGCCTGCAACTGCCAGAGTTAGGCCTATTTCAGACCAGAATGGGGAATTGGGACGAGACGAAAGCGATTTTTACCGGCGGTGGCGAAAATGGAAACAGAACTTTGCTTTTATTTTTATTTTATTTCAAGTTATTTTATTTTACATCATGTTTATCTTACTTTACTGTACAGCACATTGAATTGCATTTATGTATGAAATGCACTATACAAATAAAATTGCCTTGCCTTGCCTTCCACACCAACACGATGGTAGACAGGCGGCAGCGGCGCGGGAGCTGCTCTGCATTTGGAAAATAGAGCTTGAGCAGAATTTTGACGGCAGTGGCAGGTAGTGTCCTGTTGAAATGAATGGCAAAGTAGCAAACTAGCATTGTATATGGGGAGATTTTGAACAGGACTGGCTGTGCTCGCCAACACTGTCGGTGCGAAAGGCCGAGTAGAACACACCGCCTGATACCCGGCTGTCTTCTCGCTGCTGACACGCCACGCTCTTGTGTGTATCTGGCCCTATATCCCAAAAACGGGCCACAAAGCTTGCCCAAAAACTTTGGCTTGCCACACAAAGCGACTTCATGTATTATAGAGTACAAACTCACAAGATTTATTGCAAAAAAGGTTGACCATCTAGACAGTGAAGGTCTCAAGGACTGGTGAAAATTCGAGCACTTCTTTAAATTTAATGAGCAAAACATAAAGTCGCCTGTATTAAAAGTCGGTCATTGTAGAAGCCTTGGCCTCCGAAATCAAATCTTTTTATGTACCAATTATAGACCATTAGCACACAAAATTTGGTGCAAATCTGTCCACTCTTTCAAAAGGTAAAGCATTTACACAAAATACCTTTCTGAGTGGCCAGCAAAAAATAATAATTTCAATCAAAAAGATCCATGTCACTTTTTTTCTAACACACTGTACGGGATAAAGGAGCTGATCCTTGCCACATGTACAGTAATATCCCATCATCTGAAGGCCTCAGATCACCACTCCAGATTTTTTTTTTTTCAAATCTAAAGTGGTCAATTGATGGGATTGGACTGTCATTTGGATCGAGCTGAAGACTGCTGAAGGTTGGTTCAAACATTTTCTATTATCATTTAATATCATTTTATATCATTATATAGTCCTATCTTTCTTTGCCCCTTATTGTTGAGCTCTACATTTATGTATGTAGGTATGTATGTATGTATGTATGTATACATGTATGTATGTACGTGTGTACTAGGGCCGTAATGATATTGTATCGAACCGAGAAATTGTGATACACAGATTCAAAATACTGTATCGCGATACAAGGAGGCAGTATCATGATACGCCCTTTTAACGTTTTGATACCGATCAGGCCAGAAAACTACATGATATGAAGTGATAGTGCTTCCAAACAATCATTATTATATAGAAACTTTTAAAAAGTAACAGTAGCCTCTTGTAACCTGTTCTACCTATAAACTATCATAGTTTTTATTCATAAAGTTTATAATGTTGGCAAATGTGAAATAGTGTGGTGTATCGAACTGTAGCTCATGAATAGTGATTCAAACCGAATCGTGAGTTGAGTGTATCGTTACACTTCTAGTGTGTACATATCTCTGTATATCAGAAGGTTACAAAATCACTGCCTGAAAACCCATTCTTCCAGATGGCTTAGGATCTAAGAGACTAAGTATTTGAATTGATAGGCCTGAATATTTAATTGATAGGCCTAAGAATTATGTAAGTCTATAGCCTCCTACAATGAATTCTGTTGGTCATTTGATCATTATCTTATCATCATCATCTATCTTGCGTCAGTGTGCTGAAATGTACTGAGATGGACAGTGACAACGAGGTGGGAGAAGAGCCAACAGAGAACAATGGCTTTGAAGAAGGACTGGGCCAACAAAGTATGCCACTTATCAGTGGAATTAATGAAAATGCAGAGGTTAGTACTTTATTTGACCACTGGCTATTCTTCTGTGCCCTCATTCTGTGCCCTCATTTATTCACAAAATCATAATTAATTGAATGTACATATGTTGTATCTGAATGGGAAACATTAGAACTGAACCAGCTCAACTGACAACTCTCTTTGACAAACTGACTCTCTCTCAACCGAGCTATCAAATTACGTAAGGAACTCAAGTCGGACAAATTTCAGGATGCCACCAGAAGAATGTCTGACTGCAGTGGGCATTACATAAATTTTCAATTTGATAGCTCGGTTGAGTGAATCCCAGGTCTTTTCAACAAATGACTTAAGTCTGCTCTGATCTTCCAGCTCTTTCTGACAGATGAAACATATGTGATCAGTTTCCATTCTGATTTCCTGCTGAGACAGAATGTCAAAGAGAGTTGTCAGTTGAGCTGGCTCTCCCTGAACTACACATCCTATTGAAGTGTTTCCTGTGTGTCAAAATAAAAGTCTACCCAACAGATTGCATCCCCTCGTGTAATTCCTCCGGAATTGCATTTCTAGTTGTTTTTGTTTTTGCTATTCTCCTTCAATTTAGCCTTTGTCATAGTTATTGTTATTATATATACAGTTATTGATAATAGGCTATTGCTTTTTATTTTTTTTGTAATTGTTCACTTAATTCAGTTTGTAGCCTATTGTTATTTATTTGTATGCTAGATCGACGTAGTAACCGTTTTAGAAAAGCAATAAGCCGAGTCCGTGGATTATACTGTATAATCGAACAGCTCCGCTTCGCGTCGTGCCTAACAATGCCCCTTAGCTGTTCGATTATACAGTATAACCCACGGCCTCTCGGGGCTTATTGCTTAAATAACCATAACCATAAAGTAGGCTATCCCTTTCAGTCTCTGCCTCGGCCTCTGACCTACCCTCTTTCGATGGCTGAGCCTTCCAGAAGGATAGGGCTCTTTTGCCTCTTCCCTGACATCTTTTTGAATAAACAACACAGACGGTTTATCCTCTTAAGACTTAAGCTACTATTCAAACGAACACTTGAATTATATTGTTCTTAAACAACGAGTAGGAAAACTATAGTAACTAACGACAGATTGAAATGAATGAAGTTATTACCTGATGACACCTACACCCCGTTTACCACCTCCGCGGCCGAGACCGCTCACGAAACTGAAACTCGCCCGGCAACAAAACAAAACTATTTCCTGATTGGTTGAGATTTGAGAAATCCTATTTTCTGATTGGCCGATAGGTTAGTAACAGAACAGCAGCTCTCTGAGCTGAATGAGCGCACAGACAGCAACTCTGTGTGACACGTTTGTAAAATATAATCATTAGAAATTTCTGTGCGGGCAAGTTAATAATCTCTCGGAGTGAGAAATGCCATGTGTGGCGTGTGAGCGGGTGAAGTCATTGAAATGCGTGTGTCTCACGCTCAATGCGTGAGACTTGAGAGCCCTGGGTGCTAGCATCTGTTAGCATGTAAGATAAACCCATGGGTGCTAGCATATGGGGCGGTGGAAGTGTAGTGGAGCTGGGGCTAGGAGCTGGGCTAGCGTGCAGCAGTCTGAAAAGCTTTGGGTTCAATTCCCGGCTTTCACCGTTGTGCCCTAGAGCAAGTTGCTCCAAGGACAATGACCCCTGACCCCTGTAATAGAACTGACATTTGTAAATCGCTCGGATAAAAGCGTCTGCTGAATTAATAAATATAAATCTGGGACAAGCATATCTGTGAAGGTGTCGGGGAGTGAGGTTTCTGCACTGCAGCTCCATACTGTCAGGCTTTATGTTTATACACCCTGTTACGCAATAGCGCATTCTACCGTGTTTGCGCTGTTGCGCAATTTGCTTTTACGCTCCTGTCCCTTTTGCTCCCCTACAGGCCGTGCGTCCCGTTGCGGCCCGCGGAGGTCCTGGTTAATTGTGGGATGGGCGCTTTCTATAAAGACGCCCCATCTGACGTCCGGACGCTCTCTCTCTGACTCGCTTCCCACTTCCCGTCACGGACGCAGGCTTTGTGGTGCCGCGCTGGCGCCACGTCGTCCATTGTTCTTTGTCCTTTGTTTAGCTTTTGTCTTACGTTAATTATTGAGTTTGGCCAACACGTTTTCCCCTTATGGGTTTAATGTTAGTTCCTTATAATTTAATAATTCGTATATAGCAGGTGGTATTTGGGTGTCGGGTTTTCACGTTATTAGTTTAGGTTTAGGTTCAGTGTAGTATTTAGTGGACCCCGGAAGACTCACTGGAAATCATTGTCTTTTGGTTGATCGCGAGTTGAGGCAAGTACACCTTTCCCCACAGTTATGTGTGGCCAGGGTTTCCTTTCTGTTTTGTCATTTTTACTTTAGTACCACCTTGCTTCGTTTATGTCTGAGTTACGTTCATTTAATAAATTATATTTTTGTTACACGTCACCGTTTGTCTCTGGCCTCAATGTGTTATGTTGTTCCTTCTCCTTAAATTGAGGGACTCGTAACATATTATGGGGGCTCGTTTAGCCGGGTTTTGACCCATTTTTTGTCGTTTTTGGCATTTTTGAATAGTTCGATTTTCCTCTTGTGAAAATCTTTTTCCGTGGTGGTCGCACTGCGCGCTGTAAGTGCGCATTCGTTTGTTGCGATCGCCCTTTGTTGCTTATGTGCCATAGATTTTCGGTGATTTTGTAGTGTAATTTTTCTCTACTTGCTGTGTCCGTTTAGGGAGTTTTGTGTGTTATTCGCAATGTTTGATTTAGACGCGTTTATTCTCGCTCCTACAGAGGATGCGTTGTTAACTGTTACGCGCGATGACCTAGTTAGAATTGCTGGCCACTATAAGCTTGCGGTGACTGGTAGTCCTTCTAAGGCCGAGCTTCAGGTTGCTCTTCTTGAAGACTTACGAAGACTTGACGTGCTTGGGAAAGTGTCTCCTGGTGCACCTGCGCCGCCTGATCAGGGTACAAGTTCTCCTATTGACCCTTCACCTTCACCTGCACCTTCGCCCAGTAAAGCTACACTAGAATTAAAACGTTTAGAGTTAAGAGAAAAGGAAATAGCATGGGAACGCGAAAGAACTCAGTTGGAGGCTGATAGACAGATAATACGAGAACGAGAAAGAAGAGAACACGAATTGAAGTTGAAAGACATCGAGAGTAAGCAGGTAGTGCGTATTAAAGAACTTGAAATGAAGGCCCGTGAGGCTGGTGTTCGATTTAAGCCAGATCATTTTGACATAAGTCGTAATATTCGTCTCGTTCCACCTTTCAGTGGGACCGAAGTTGATAAGTTTTTCGCACATTTCGAGCGCGTAGCAACTACATTTAAATGGCCCAAAGAAATCTGGACCATGACGTTACAATGTGTTTTCTCCGGGAAAGCCCAAGAAGCTTATTCCTCTTTAACACTCGAAGACGCAGCAGATTACGAAAAAGTTAAACATGCTGTTTTGCACGTCTATGCTCTTGTGCCAGAGGCTTATCGACAAAAGTTCCGCAGTTATCTCAAACCCGAGGCGCTCTCTTATGTCGAGTACATGAGAGAGAAAGAATTGTTGTTTGATCGATGGCTTAGTTCTCAAGAAGTTACAACTTTTCAATCTCTTCGTGATTTGATTATTCTCGAAGACTTTAAAAACGGTCTTCCTCAAACAGTCGCCACCCACATCAGTGAGCATAAAGACCTGACTCCTGCTCGTGCAGCTGTGCTTGCTGACGAATATGTGCTCACACATAAGCGTGTCCCTTCGAATTCTAAGTTTTCACAAAACGTTTCTAATCATCCAAATGTGTCCAAGACGTTTAGAGAAACCGTGCCTGTTTCTACCCGCTCCCCAGATAGGCGTCCGCAGGTATCTAGCGCTGCAATTCCGACCTGCGCCTACTGTAAGAAACGCGGTCATGTTCCGGCTGAGTGTTATTCTCTAAAGCGTAAAAATAAGGCAGCAAGTCAACCAGCTTCCTATAGATCAGAGTTGGGTTTGTGCGTTTCAAACCTGCCTCTGAGTAAGGAAGACGCCACTACTGATCACAGTTTTGCGCCTTTTATAATGGATGGTTTTGTCTCTCTGCCCAGTGAGCCTAGTGAGCGCATTCCGATAAAAATTCTGCGTGATACTGGCGCCTCACAGAGCTTTATTTTGCAAGATGTATTGCCTTTCAGCGATAAGACTTTTACTGGTGATAGTATTCTTGTACGTGGATTCGAAATGGGTTATGTTACTGTCCCCCTGCATGAGATTTCTTTAATGTCTGACTTAGTCGCCGGTAATGTTACCGTGGGCGTACGCCCCTCCTTGCCTATTGAGAATGTAGCCGTGCTACTTGGTAACGATTTGTGCGGTGGTAAAGTTTTGCCTGGCCCCATTGTATCTCATGCGTCACTAAACACATGTACTGATGACCTGTCTATTGAATTTCCTGAGGTTTTTCCCTCTTGCGTTGTTACTCGCGCTATGGCAAGAAGCGCAAAAGAGACTGAAATTGAGGATCCGCTTGATTTAAGTGATACTTTTATTGCTAGTCCTTCACTCTCCAGCGATGGCGGTTTACTTCAGAATTTTGCTTCACTACCGTCTCCTTCTGATGTTCCTAATTTATCTATGAGCAGAGAGCAGCTTATCCAGGAACAGAAAAACGACCCGTCTCTGTCTTCTCTCTTTTCCGAAGCTACTTCCGAAGAAGACATTGAGCATTCGCCGCACGGCTATTTTATTCGAGATGGTGTCCTAATGCGTAAGTGGAGGCCTCTTACGGCTTCAGCGCAAGATGAGTGGAGGGTTCTTTTTCAAATAGTCATTCCAGTCTCATTTCGTGATGACATTTTGAGTGTAGCTCATGACCATCACTTCGCCGGTCATCTAGGCGTAAATAAAACATCAGACAGAATTTTACGCCATTTTTTTTGGCCAGGTATCAAAAGAGATGTTGTGAGATATTGCCGAACATGCCATTTGTGTCAGGTCACTGGAAAACCTAATCAGGTGATTCCACCGGCGCCTTTACAGCCGATTCCTGTCACATCCGAGGCATTCGAACATGTTATTTTAGACTGCGTTGGTCAATTACCTCGAACGAAGTCAGGTAATCAATGGTTACTCACGATAATGTGTTCTCTGACTCGTTTCCCGGAAGCAATCCCGCTCCGCAAAATCACAGCTCCTACCATCATCAAGGCCCTGATGGGTTTCTTCTCTCTTTTCGGCCTGCCGAAAACCGTTCAGACAGACCGCGGTACCAATTTCATGTCCCGTGTGTTTGCACAAGCTATGCGCCAGCTCGCAGTCCATCACGTTACATCCACCCCCTATCACCCGCAAACGCAAGGTGCACTCGAGAGGTTCCATCAAACCTTAAAAAATATGCTTAAGTGTTTTTGCCTCGAGTTTCAACGTGATTGGGATGAAGGTGTAGCGCTCGCTCTTTTTGCCGTGCGCGAGGTGGTGCAGGAGAGTTTGGGTTTCAGCCCATCAGAACTCGTTTTCGGGCATACGGTTCGTGGTCCTTTAAAGCTGTTAAAAGAGTCCTGGCTCGCAGAGCCCAAAGAATGTCTCAGTTTGTCTGATTATGTGTCCAACATGCGCTCTAGGCTCAGTCGTGCATGTCAGTTAGCTAAAGACAACTTGGGTCTCTGTCAGAAGAGAATGAAACAGAGATTTGATCAGAAGGCTGTTTTCCGAAGTTTCAGTCCGGGTGATAAAGTTCTGGTGTTGATTCCTGTGATGGGCTCCGCTTTGCAGGCTCGTTACAGTGGCCCGTATCATGTTGAACGACGAGTGAATGATCTGAATTATGTCATCTCCACTCCAGATCGAAGAAGAAAATCCACACTGTGTCATATTAACCGTTTGAAGTTGTACTGTGATCGAGCAGAAGGCTCAACTCCTGAACAGAAATCTCCTTGCACTTCAACTGTCGTGAATGACGACGCTCGCCCGACGAAAGTGGCGCTGTCCAAGAGGAGTGGTGCTGAAGTTGTTTCTTCGTTGGTGGTCACAGCACAGGTTGACAGTGCGACTCCGTTGGTACAGCAGGGTGCCGTGGCGGGTGCTTTGTTGGAAGATGAGGGTCGTACTCCATCAGTTGAGGTTATTGAAGGCAGAATGAAGAATTCTGAAGTTCTTAATGACCTAAATTCATTCTTGTCCAGTTTATCCACATTAGAGCGTAATGATTTAATCTCCTTGATAAAACAACATGAGGATTTGTTTCCTGATGTGCCTCGTCGCACAACGGCAATTGTGCATGACATTGATGTGGGGTCCGCATCCCCAATCAAACAGCATCCTTATCGCACAAATCCCCAGAAAAGGTTGTTGTTTCAGAGTGAGGTCAAATTCATGTTGAAAAATGGTATTGCAGAACCTAGTATTAGTCCTTGGAGTTCGCCATGTTTACTTGTTCCTAAGAGTGATGGTTCTATGCGTTTTTGCACAGATTTTAGAAGGGTTAATGCAGTCACAAAGCCTGACAGCTACCCATTACCACGTGTTGATGACTGTGTTGATCGTCTCGGCTCAGCTGTATTTGTCAGCAAAATTGACCTGCTGAAGGGTTACTGGCAAATTCCGCTGGCCCCTCGTGCCAAAGAGATCTCGGCCTTTGTGACGCCAGATTACTTCCTGCAGTACACCGCCATGGCTTTCGGTCTTCGTAACGCCGCCGCCACTTTTCAGAGGCTCATCAACGGCGTTCTTGATGGCGTGCCAAACTGCGAAGCCTATCTTGATGATTTGGTGATTTATAGCGCCACCTGGCCTTCACATATGGCCCACCTCTCCACTGTGTTCCAGCGGTTGTCAGAAGCTAATTTAACCATCAACCTGGCTAAATGCGAGTTTGGCCAGGCGACCGTGGTATATCTGGGTAAAGTCGTTGGCCGCGGGCAGGTGCGCCCTGTCCAGTCCAAAGTTGAGGCAATTTTGAATTATCCTTCTCCAACCACTCGACGCGAACTCCGACGCTTTCTTGGCATGGTAGGCTACTACCGGTCATTTTGCAAAAATTTCTCTGCCATTGCCTCGCCCCTTACTGATTTGCTCAGCTCGAAGGTGACCTACATCTGGACTCCACGGAGTCAAGCCGCTTTCGAGTCTGTTAAAGCACTGCTGACTACTGCGCCTGTGCTAGCCGCTCCTGATTTTTCCCGGCCATTTTCCATCGCGGTCGACGCAAGTGATTTGGGAGCAGGCGCTGTTCTTCTGCAACAGGACAGGGATGGTCTTGAGCACCCTGTCTGTTTCTTTTCGCGGAAGTTTAACCGCCATCAGCGTGCTTATTCGACCATAGAAAAGGAAGCACTTGCTCTTGTGCTTGCCTTCCAGCACTTTGAGGTGTATGTTGGTGGTGCTGTATGTCCAGTTGTGATCTATACAGATCACAACCCCTTGGTTTTCCTCGATCGCATGCGCAATTCTAACCAGCGTTTAATGCGATGGAGTTTGATTCTGCAAGGTTATAACTTGGAGATTAGACACATTCGAGGACGCGACAATGTAGTTGCAGATGCATTGTCTCGTGCTTGATGTGAATGTCACTGTAAATAAATTGTGGGATAACAGGTGTTAGAAAAAAAAACAATTAATAAAAAAAAAAATGTTTTGCACATTTAACCCTCTTTGTTTTTCTGTTACAGCTTAGCAGTTTTTGAAATTGCTGGAGGCTAAGTAGTTTACTCATTGCTTACTTTTGTTAATATGTTTATTTCTAAATATTTATTCATTATATTGTTAATTTGAAACCCCAATTTATTTTCTTTAAGGGTGGGGGTGTTACGCAATAGCGCATTCTACCGTGTTTGCGCTGTTGCGCAATTTGCTTTTACGCTCCTGTCCCTTTTGCTCCCCTACAGGCCGTGCGTCCCGTTGCGGCCCGCGGAGGTCCTGGTTAATTGTGGGATGGGCGCTTTCTATAAAGACGCCCCATCTGACGTCCGGACGCTCTCTCTCTGACTCGCTTCCCACTTCCCGTCACGGACGCAGGCTTTGTGGTGCCGCGCTGGCGCCACGTCGTCCATTGTTCTTTGTCCTTTGTTTAGCTTTTGTCTTACGTTAATTATTGAGTTTGGCCAACACGTTTTCCCCTTATGGGTTTAATGTTAGTTCCTTATAATTTAATAATTCGTATATAGCAGGTGGTATTTGGGTGTCGGGTTTTCACGTTATTAGTTTAGGTTTAGGTTCAGTGTAGTATTTAGTGGACCCCGGAAGACTCACTGGAAATCATTGTCTTTTGGTTGATCGCGAGTTGAGGCAAGTACACCTTTCCCCACAGTTATGTGTGGCCAGGGTTTCCTTTCTGTTTTGTCATTTTTACTTTAGTACCACCTTGCTTCGTTTATGTCTGAGTTATGAGTTACGTTCATTTAATAAATTAAATTTTTGTTACACGTCACCGTTTGTCTCTGGCCTCAATGTGTTATGTTGTTCCTTCTCCTTAAATTGAGGGACTCGTAACAGTGTGTGTACCAAGCCCACGTCTGTGGACATTCATGTGTGCTCATCAAACATATCCATCATGGCTGGGTTGTGTGTGTGTGTGTCCAGAGGCTGGGCCACTATATTTGCAGACTGAAGCTGTGGCGGTGTGGCTAATCTAATGGTGTTTGCGTTCGGTTGTGGCGCCAATCCATTTCATTAAACAAGCTGTTCATTAGGTGCTCCAGTTAGCTGAAGGACAATCTGATGACGCTACGCCCGCCTGCACAAACACACTCTGCAGCCAACTCAGACCGTGAGCGAGGTCTGACACACACACACACACACACACACACACAAACACACTCTGCAGCCAACTCAGACCGTGAGCGAGGTCTGACACACACACACACACACACACACACACACACAAACACAAACACACAAACACACTCTGCAGCCAACTCAGACCGTGAGCGAGGTCTGACACACACACACACACACAC
>NC_084996.1:25587985-25637985 GCF_963854185.1 Sardina pilchardus
TTGATGACATCCTTTTGAACTCTTAAAGCCACGTTTAGCTGGACTGTAAGGATAAGGATATGACACCTCTGAATAATACACACTGAGAGTTGAGCCATTGTCTAATCCTGAGCAAACTGAAGGATTGAATACTGCGCTGGTTGGTGTTTCTGTGTGTGTGTGTGTGTGTGTGTGTGTGTGTGTGTGTGTGTCTGCCATGTCCGTTGTGCCCCGTCTTCTTCCCCAGTACATATTGATCTGCAGAATTACTTCTCAAGGTGAGTGGGGAGTGTGTGTGTGAGTGTGTGTTCATGCTGTCAGAGATAAGGCCAGCGCCAATCGCCCGTACGTGTGTTAAGGCAGCTGCAATCCACATCTGACATGGTCAAGTGTGTGTCTGTGTGTGTGTGTGTGTGTTTGTTTCTGTGTGTGTATCTCTCTTCTCTCTTGCCGGAGGGGCTGTCACACAAACACTTGCATATTAACAGGCAATGAGCATCTCTTGCTAGATGTGTGACCCATAGTCAGACGTCTGATCTTATCATGCACTGGCAATGCCGAACAGCTGTTTAACATGCTGGACATTCTGTGTGTTTTGTATTTTTATGCACACCTGCCTTACAGAGAAAAACACTGTTTAATGATTGCACGACTGGTTAGATATTACGTAAATTGCATTTTGTTGTACCACTGGCAGTGCTTACTTTTGCAACGACAATACAGCTGAATCTATTCTAACCTAATCCAATTTATCAGTCAATATGAATGGCATTAGCAGCATGCTATCTGAGTATACCTATTCTATGTTGGAGGGCAATTACAGTAAAACAGAAAAGGGTTGTTTACACTCACTGGCCTCCAAACATATTGAGTTATACGGCTTATTATCAGGGGGAGGGCAATTCATATGGATTACAGTAATTATGACTGTTAGGACTCTTAGGCAGCCGTTTCTTTCTCCTTTATTGTAGACCTGACCTGCTTTCAGCAGTGTGTGTGGAGAATGGATTGGAGAATAAACAGGTGTGGTGTGTGTGTGTGTGTGTGTGTGTGTGTGTGTGTGTGTGTGTGTTTTTACATGTGCTTGTGTGTGTGTGTGTGTGTGTGTGTGTGGGTGCGTGCATGTGTGTGTATATCTGTTCTGTTGTGTGGTGAACTGTGGAAGTGATCGTTGCTTCGTCTCTTGTGGTGAACTGTGGAAGCGATCTTTGCTTCGTCTATTTGTCTAACTCATCAGGTGTCAAAATAATGTGATATGTCCGATATGTGAAAATGTGAGATTACTCAGCAGCCATGTCAATGTTCTATGACCTGCCAGGAGGAAATGAAAATAAATAAATAATAATAATAAAATATATTAAGGGCCCTATTTTGAGAAGTAAGATCAATAATCCTACTTCTCTAGAAGTAGTTCACGGAGTTCCGTACAGCGTTCTATTTCGAAAACAACGCTAATACGTACACCACAGTGTTCCGTACAGTTAACCTTTTTGAAAGCGGGTATAATGAACTATGTCCAGGTCAGTAAAAACGTGAGTCTCATTGGAAACCTTGCGTTGTTTTCTTTGTATCATTTGTCATTCCACGTTTTTTTGAGCAGCAGAACGACCGCTAGAGCTAAATAAGTATGTCAACATACACTTCTTACCGAAGATTTCTCAAAATGGCACCGGGGAAGGTTTTACCTGTGTTCTCAATTGACGTGGGGGAAGAGTTTAATCAAATATAGCGAACACATATTGATAAACTTGTCTGTGTAACAGATCGAAAGTTAAAAGTAGACATGTTGAAAAACGTGTATCAGTTTGTATTAAGTTTGATCGTGTAACATTAACGGATAATTTTAAGCTATTGTCATAGCGTAATTAATGACCTTCCTGAAAAAAATCCAGGGAGCATCTGAGGTTAAAGTAGCGGCTAGCTTGATGGGCTACATGTTGCTAACACGCTAACATGTCCTGGTTTACACCGACCAGGTGTGGTTTTTATTATAGGCTGATAATTACCTGATCATTACCTAAACCCATTTAGAAAGACTATCATAAAGCGTCCTGTGTGTATGATTTCAAAAATGTGTGAGCATGTGTCAGTCAATCGAGTTGAAGTAAATTACGTGTGAGTAAGTTGTGTTGTGTGATTGACGAGTGGACAAGCGGTTGACTGATTAGCAGTGATCAGTTTGTTGTTTTCGAGTGGACACCTCTTGCTGCCCTTGTGCTAGCCTGTACAACTTCATAAAAATAAATTACCAGAGTTTGGAACGACATCTCAGCCTTCCTGTCAGTGTCTATAACCTCCTGTCGGTGCTACTCCCAATCAATCACAGTCAATCGCAACAGTCTGCATAATATTTTCAGCAAACGTTACAGGGGCAAACA
Organism: Sardina pilchardus; assembly: GCF_963854185.1. Classification (NCBI taxonomy): domain Eukaryota; kingdom Metazoa; phylum Chordata; class Actinopteri; order Clupeiformes; family Clupeidae; genus Sardina; species Sardina pilchardus. Next base: position 25,590,343 of record NC_084996.1, read on the forward strand.
CTGTTTCAATGCCTCGTTTTAACCATAGACAGTAAAGGATGACTGTTCAGCTATACGCCTTAACAATGCTGAAGAGAAAGTCATCATTCTCAATAACCTATGACTGAGTTTTGTTTTCAAAATGTTTGCATGCATGTCTGGATAGGTGAGGAAATGTTTAGGAGACAGACATGCACGTGTGTTTTGGGAATAGTGCAGGTAATTTCTGCATATGTTATCAAAGTATTTATTAGTAATACCGTGGAAGTTAGTTGAAATGCAAATAGTTGGTTAGCAAGTTGATTTACGGAGTGTGCCCCTACATTTTCAGTTTGGGGCCACTGTACTCCTTGTGAAAAAAGTTAGTCTGGAGCCCTGCAAGGGGCAGAGGTAGGCTACGTGTATGCAGGTGACATCCAGGGAACACACCATCGTTCACTGCTGCAGGAACGCTGCTGGGGAAACACGTCTCACGGTACCCCTCTCTACCACCACCACCTCATCTGCCACCACTGCCACCCTCCCTGCCTCCATCACCACAGCCGCCCCGCTGCCTCCACCACCACTGCCCCCGCTGCTGCCAACACCCCATCTCGATGCACCGGCCAGAGGCTGGAGGCTGAGGCAGCCTGCAGAGAACAACAGCAGCAGGATCAGGCAGCCCAACGCGTGGTCAGGCTGCAGCAGGTCGCTGCTTAGCAGGCTGAAAAGACTGCTGCACGGGCAGCAAGAGAGGCTGCCAAAAGGCGCCCTAGCTGGCAGGAGAGAGAGGCCTAGGCAAGCGGCCGCAAGGGAGGCCCTGGCCCACTGTGCCCTGTGCGGGTATATGGCTACGCCTGGGTCCTGCCAGGTCCTCCTGTGGCCACAGTGTGACAGTTGCACCCTCTGGTACTACGCAGAGTGTGTAAGCATCAGTGTGGTACTATGTGGCATGCCATACATAGGTAGTTTGTACTCAATTTTGTTGTACATGTTCTGGTCTTACAAGGACATTAAAATGTTACATGCTACATTGGCTTTATTACTCTGCTCAGGCACCTGCCCAGTTGCCTTCAGGCATCGATTTTCTATGTTCCCACCCACCCTCCCTCCCTAACCAACACCAGGTTGGACCTTGTCTAGTTGTCCGGGGGGTAGGTTGTTATCTTATTTGTATTAATTAATTTGATATTCATTCATGACCTATGTCTTTTGTAAATCCTTTGAAGGATTAGAATATTTCTTAACTTCAGTCATGTCTACCTCGGTATTTCTGGCTGAAATGATATTATCTGATTGGTTCTTTCAAATCAGACTTCCATGCAATTATTTTAGAGCTTTATTAAATTTGTATACTATTTACTACATGCATTTACTCGCAAAACACAACAGGTTGTCAGCCTAATATATGGTTATCATTTGAACTATGGTAGTCTTATAATTAATATACTCGTTGTCAAATCATACCAAGTGCAGGCCATGGTGCAGGCAGGCGCTTTTGGTAATAACGTTGCGTGCCTAGACAAGGAAGTACTCACACACGGTTTTGTTTTTATCGGGGGTTGTTTGTTGATTTCTAAGCAAGATAGCTAAAAAACGTAAGGCTGGATTTCGGTGAAATTTTCAGTAATGACCCAATGAAGAAACGATTATATTTAGGGAGCGATCCGGATCCGGATCACCGTTTGGACAGGAGGCGCTTGGTGGAGGTATGCGTTCACGGAGTGCTTTTGTTTTTTAGTTCACAAATGTTATGTTCCTGGTTTTACATGGCTTTCTTGAAATTGCACTGTACTCACTACACGTGATGTACCTTTAGCTAGCTCTCCAAGACCATGCACTTTGCAATATTGTCTTTGATATAGCATTCATATTTAAAACGGCTCAATGAATGTCCATGTTGTGATGCGTATCATAGCACATACACTTTGAACCAGTTGTCCGAGCCGCTTCCACATCTACAGGTCACAGTTTCTGTTATAAGCACTAGATACACTTTGACATTTAAATGAAATATTTAATTGCTGCACTAAGAATGAGTTGATGAGTTCCCATTTTTTATTTTAAAAGTAACAGAGTTCAAAGTTGACAACTAGCCTACAGGACGTAAACGTATCAGCCTAGGCTACTTGCCAGTATGGCTAGCTGCATGTTGCCTAAATTTAACATTATCATAGTCACAAAATTAAGAAACAAAACGCTTCATTGACTATGCAATCTTAATAAAATCAAATCTAGCAGCGTTGAACAATGTAAAAGTCACGTCTGCGAAGTACGATGTTTGTTTAATTTATGTCCAAAAGCAATGTACGGAACTCTGCTACGATTCCACGACCGTTGTGTACGGAACACTGTTACTGTCAACATACAAAATATCGGGCTCTAATCTCAATTTCACTAGTTCGCCCTTGGATTGCTTGAAGTGAGTACAGAGAATAGCAAGTTTGGCTTGGTAGCTGGCCACGGTCCTGGGATGCCAATAGCGGATCATTTGTGAGTGATGACCGCTAACACCCGCCATGAATGAGGGGTCATTTGGAGCTTGGAGCTAATAGTGAAATGGAGGAGCAGGGGAGGAGGTGGGAGGCTTTGCAACTCCAGCATGACGTAAGGGGCAGCAAGGAAGGAGGGTTTTATACCCTATGTCCGGAAGTTGGGTGAGTGATGGCTGTCAATCAACCCTATGGGCTCCTCCCGAACTTTGTTTAGAAAACATCATAAATCGCTCATAGGATTGGTCACAGTTTTCAAAGGAACCTCAATGAGGGCTTGTTTTGTTGATAAGATCCTCCTCTTTTGAATGATGTATACCATAAGCATATCATATCACTCAATCCTTCTGTGGTAAATGTAACAAAACGCCGAACCCGAGGGGGCAGAGTGTACGGAACACCGTGGACATGTTCTATTTGTCTCGTGTCACCAGAGGAAACCGGCCTCCCTGTAGTGTCACTATGGAGATGGTTGCCGTGGTGCTCCAAGGGCTTATGGGCTGGACCAAGCAGATTTGTCTGTTTAATCTCTAGGGCAGGTGGAAGCTGTGGATATCCCTGCAGTTAGCCCTTTCCCCCTAAAAACAAACACACACACACACACACACAAACAGTCAAACTCACATCCAAAAACAACAGACACATCTGAACAAAATAAATCTCCAACATGCACATGTGTGCACACAAACACACACTCTGCTTTCCCTGTCAGAGTTCACAATGCCCTCCCCTGTGAGTGTGTCCATCTCGGGACCCAGGATGGGACTGACTTTGACTTGACGCCTGTGAAAGATGCTTAACCCACAGGCCCCTTAAACACATACACACACACACACACACACACACACACACACACATACACACACACACACACACACACACACACACACACACCCACACACACACACAAAAGAGTGATGAATTATCATCCGTCAGTGACACATGGAGAAATAGCACCTGGGATTATATTTCCTCCAGTGGGTACATTTGGGTTTGAGGTTTAGTACGCCTGCCCTCCTGTCCACCCCTGGGCCATGCAGACACGATGAGCTCCAAGGGCTGTTGCACTCCGTCCATAGATGAACCAACAAAGGATCAGTGAAATCAGATTGCCCCCCCGCCCCCAGCCACCAACAGCTATGATGTGATTTGGACTCATTTCGACATCAACAGGAACGCCTCACACACCACTTGGTGCTCGTGGTTGTGTGAATGTGTGTGTGTGTGTGTGTGTGTGTGTGTGTACATGACTTCATAAGTGTATATCTGTGACATTACTGCAGCATACACACACACACACACACACACCCTCCTGGGCTGATAGCTGCAGTGTTATGTGTTTTTAATGGGCTGCGTCTTGCCTGGTAATTCACTGCAAAAACAAATCATCCTGATAGCACACCTCCGGCCCAGTGCTGGCTCTGATCTGGCCCACTGCTGGCTCTGATCCGGTCCACTGCTGGCTCGTGTCCGGCCCAGACCTGCCTGTGAGAGAGGACATTTAATGCGGAATGGAGCAGCGGTTACGGCACCGCCTGACAATCGCTCGGCCCGAGTCTGACTCTTGAACCCGCTGTAAGCAATCTGTGTTGTCTGCTGGATGGAAGAGAGAGAGAGAGAGAGAGAGAGAGAGAGAGAGAGAGAGAGAGAGGGGTAGAGCACAAATGCCTTGTAGAAAGAGGTCGAGAGATATTCTGGTATCTGTTGACATGTCCAATGAATAAGTGAGACTGCAGCACTGACCAACACTAACATCTCACTGTCCTAACTGGCCAACACTAACATCTCACTGTCCTAACTGGCCAACACTAACATCTCACTGTCCTAACTGACCAACACTAACATCTCACTGTCCTAACTGGCCAACACTAACATCTCACTGTCCTAACTGGCCAACACTAACATCTCACTGTCCTAACTGGCCAACACTAACATCTCACTGTCCTAACTGCCCATGGTAACAAAGAGCTCTATTAGGGCCACGAGGGAGTGCAGGGGGAAGATGCCAAAAAAGGACACCCCACTCCCTAGCAACCACCCCACTCCCTAGCAACCACCCCACTCCCTAGTCCCTAGTAGCAATCACCCCACTCCCTAATAGCAATCATTCCACTCCCTAGCAACCACCCCACTCCATAGTAGCAATCACCCCACGCCCTAGCAACCACCCCCCTCCATAGAAGCAATCACCCCACTCCGTAGCAACCACCCCACTCCCTAGTAGCAATCACCCCACTCCCTAATAGCAATCACGAACTCCCTAGCAACCACCCTACTCCCTAATAACAACTAATAACCCCACTCTTTTATAGCAATTTATGAAAGAAAGCAAAACAGTATCTAAAAGCTCTGCCAGACCAGTGCTAAAAGAGGCCATTACACCACTGCACCACTGTAATATAACAAGCCGTGGATCATGCCATAGGCGCCGGTACCGTATCAATAACCCACGCGTGACAGCTGACAGTCCTGGCTGCATTTACATTCATTAAAAACTAAACATCTTTATTCTTAATGCTATGACGTCCACACAAAATGTCATTTATGTTTAAACAAACACAGCAACGTGTTTTTCTTCTAGTTTGCGGGTATCATATGGCCATGCCAATTTCCCTTGGGAAAGAAAATGTTTTCATGCATATGATATGCATATGCTAGGAGTCAATCGACGGATCATGCACGCATGTTAGGCATAGGCCTGGTGCAGGTCCTGTTCTGTGACGAAAGTGAACAGAAACTGTGCCTTTACTGGACAGCAATTTAGAAATGTCCTCAGGGGGGGACACCCACAGACTCCCTCAAACCGTTGTGGCGTTTTGTGTGTGGGTCCACTGTTGATTTATATGGTATGTTTGAGGAAGGGAGAAATGTTGATGTGTATCATAGTATGTTTGATGGGGAGAGATGTTGATGATCATGTTTGAGGAAGGGAGAAATGTTGATGTGTATGTTTGAGGGGGAGAGAGGGAGATATTGATATATGGTATGTTTGAGGAAGGGAGAAATGTTGATGTGTATGGTATGTTTGAGAAGAAGAAGGGGAGATATATTGATGTATATGGTGTGTTGATGTGTATCATGGTATGTTTGAGGGGGAGAGATGTTGATGTGTATCATGGTATGTTGTGTGTGTATCATGTTGTGTATGGTGGTGTGTATCATGGTGTGTTGTGTAATGTGTATGTTCTGATTTATTGTCCTCTGTGGAATGACTGCTTTGGCGATACACATGCCTATTCGTCATTCCAATAAAGCACTCTGAATATGAACATGAGAGACTCAACAAAACAGGCAGGGAGAGGCAAGGGCTCAGAAAAGAGAGAGCTGTACAGATAGAGGGAGAGAGTGTGTGTGTGTGTGTGTGAGAGAGAGAGTGTGTGTGAGACAAAGATAGAGGAACAGGTGAAAGAGGGAAGGAGGGAGGGAGACGGAGAGTAAACGTCCACTCTGTTATTCTGCGTTGATATTTTCCACCGTGTTTATTACAGTGTGCCTGTAATGGCCGTCGGGCCCCGTGGAGCACGAGAGAATAGGAGGACCTCCTTCTCTCTCTCTCTCTCTCCCTCTCTCCCTCTCCTGTTCCCTCTCTCTCTCCCTCTCTCTCTCTCCCGCTCCTCTCCCTCTCCCTCCCTCTCTCTCCGCTCCCTCTCTCTCTCCGTCTCTCTCCCTCTCCGTTCTCGCTCCGGCGTGGCTCATCTCCCATTACGACCTGGAGCCGCTCCTGAGGAGCGCGCGCTGAAGAGACACATTTGCACTTTAATATTTCACAGCTGTTTGAGGTAAAACGGTAATGAGCCGCTCTCTTCAGACAGAGCTCCTGGGAACACACAGGAAATGGCCACCCAATCTGCCAGATAACACACACATACACACACACACACACACACACACACACACACACACACACACACACACACACACACACACACACACACACACACACACACACACACACCGCGCACACACACACTCCTTAACAACAGCCCTTCGAGAAAGACAAAGCAGGCAAATCAGAAGATTGAGTGGAGAATCATGACAGGGAAATGGATTGACATTTGTAGAAGACAGGATATTAAACCTCACTGTAACACTTACTGCCAGGGTCATAAACAGAGTTTGTGTGTGTGTGTGTGTGTGTGTGTGTGTGTGTGTGTGTGTGTGTGTGTGTGTGTGTGTGTGTGTGTGTGTGTGTGTGTGTGTGTGTGTGTGTGTGTGACAGTGTGTGTTGAAAATCATATACTAGTGTGATTGCTAGTGTGATTGCAGTGTGTAAATTCATAAATAACATACTAGATCATGAGACAATTATATGTTATATATTACAATATTTTTTTAGGAACTGTAGAATGATGTTTCACTGTTTTTTTTCTCAATTTCCCAGCAATAGCAGAAAATGATAGGCTATTCAGTCACCTAAAAAAAGCATGATCTTAATGTGCCCTTTGAGTAATCTGTAATCTTTGCTAAGTAATCTGCAGTTTCTTTGCCGTAGCAATAGCCAGGTTTTAGGAGCTACGTGTCTATTGGAAAACAGGCTGTGGCTTTAATCCCACACTGAAATAACTGGCTCCGCTACAAGTAGCACTGCCGTGCTGGGATGTTTATTTTCAATGCACCCAGAAGTCACAGGCAGGTCACAGTCCATGTTTACCTGAGTAACCTGTAGTTCCTATGCCACAGTGCTAACCGTGTGAGCCACAGGTGTGTCCATGTTTACCTGAGTAACCTGTAGTTCCTATGCCACAGCGCTAACCGTGTGAGCTACAGTACAGGTGTGTCCATGTTTAGCTGAGTAACCTGTAGTTCCTATGCCACAGTGTTAGCCGTGGGAGCTACAGGTGTTTCCATGTTGACCTGAGTAACCTGTAGTTCCTATGCCACTGCTATGCCTATGCTATGGTGTTTGTTAATGTTAAACATACTCTATACTTAAGTACCGCTAAATATGTAAGGACTAATGTAAGAATACAAATGACCAACGATAAAGCTACAGGACATTATGCTCTACGTAATGTAACCCCCCCCCTCTCCACCTCTCCCAGATATCACCCATGGTAACACAGGAATGAACTATGAAGTAAAACATTAGATGTGCACAGACAGACAGCTCACATGGTCAGCTTGCCTTCTGGTAAAATCATGTCCAGATCAGACCCCTGAACTGCATGTACTTCTGCTTCTTGTGTCGTTGCGTGTCTGTGTTCACTGTGTCTGGTAAAACAAAACAAATAAAAAATAAAAACCTTGATCCTTGAGTACATTATTTGGTGTCTGTGTTATTACACTTGAAAGAGAACAGGGAGAAATAAACACTACTAAACAATAATTAATGGACTCTTAATCCCCAAGCCATCTCTCAGATAATGTGAGCAATATGTTTTTATTAAATATTAAGCATCTCCAAGCCACACAGGCATAAATAAAATAGGAGTCCTCAGTAGATTTGATGTTATGAGTTAGGCTACGCTACTGTACTGTATCGTGAACACTGAAGAACTCTGTACATTTAAATGGTGAGTGGTCTCTGTGCTCTTTTGAAGAAGTCTAACTCATAGGAAAGGAATGCAGGCCAGTGACATACTGTACTCTCAGTCCTACTTAACATGAGGAGTTGGTGTGGATGTGTGTTAACCCTCTGTCATAGGGATACCTGTGATATTACTGTCCAGTAACATGAATATCAAGGGACAATTGCACATCAGTAAGTGTTATTACAATGTTATAACATGTTGTTCAACTGTATTAGTATATAAGTATATACTTTAGATGTGGCATACTAGTGGGTAAAAATTGTTGACAACACTGTTAAAAACTGAAATATGCCCTTTACAGTACACAGTAATTTAGATCACATCAGTTTAGCCTATTATTTGCTGAAAACTGTAATTGGATATGACTTGATTTGAGAGTTTATGTGCTTTTTGGTGCAATTCTGATTTAGTGGAATAATGTAATTTCTCTGGTTTTAGTTTGCCTTTAATAATATCGTTTAATATAATGTAATTTTACTGTTTTTAGTTTGCCTTTCATAGTATAATTTCATATAATGGGTTCTCTGTTCACAAGAGTGAACAGAGAACCCATCTGAGTGGAAAGCCAATTTGCAAAGCCATTTTGATATCTAAATCTTCAACATGCCAAAATATTACCTCTCACATGTTCAAATCTCTTAAATGTGAATCCAACAAAGTCATAATATGCTGTTTGCCTCTTCCACTTCCCTCTCACATTCACAGCTTATGACTCATAAAGACCACAAAAAACTAATTTCAATGGCACAGAAATAACTTATGAAAGAGGCATGGTTGAATAGACTGACTGCACGGTAATTAGCTCATTTAGAAAAGTGTGTGGTCTTGTGTGCAAGTGTTTCCGAAGACATCATAGTGCACTACTGCTTTGTGTCCCACATGAAATCTGTACTTGTGAGATGTACTGTTTTAGTCTAATAGGATAATCTTAACCAGCATTGAACTGACTCTATGGTCTAGATCTGTTTGAATCCACAACCTTGCAGCATCTTCAGCAGGCATGCAAGCAAAGAAGTTGAAAACTGGTGCTTGTGTCTTGGCTATATGCTGGACACTGTCATGTCTCTCGACTGTTCAACCACCATACCTGCTTGCTACCATCAGACTTGGATGATGTTATACTCATGGTTGGATATAATTGTCATAATAACTAATGACAGGATATGGCATGTACCAGATCCTTGACAGAGAGAAATGGGAATACAACAGAAATGGATTCTAAAGGATGAGATTGTGGTTGTAACACCATTAATTCGGCTAGTGGACGGTTAGTGGATGGTAGGTCAGGTACTGTAGTGGACGGTTTGGACGGTTGGTAGGTCAGTCATATAACAACCCACCATTTTCAGAAATGTCCAACACACTGGGTATCCATTTAGCACTACTGGGGTAGCTAATTCATCTGCTGTAACAGGTAAGGAATGCCCTTACCTGCAATAACAATGTCACAGTGTACGGTAATCTCAAGCGGTCCCGGACACACATGAGCAATGTGAGAGACTCCATCCTCCTTACTGCACGGCAATGTGCTATCCAAACGAGGTTAAAGCTGACATTTTACCACAAAAGAACTACACCGTGTTGCTCTAAGCCAGCAAAGACATTGTGAAGAGCCATTGTTCAGGGTTATCTGGCCCACTGTGAAAAAGAAGACCTTTTCTTTTTCACTTCGACCAGTTTTGGACTGCCTACCTGGTGCAACACAGACTCTCCATACATACTGCGCTTAAATGTTTATTGTTGTGTATGTGTTATGTAGTCTGTGTAAGCTTGTGATTTTAACAGTGGTGTTAGTGGTGCAGTCCCCCTTCCCCCACACACACGTCCTATAGTGGTTCAGTCCAATCACTAATTGGTTAATAGCCTAGCCTATTTAAGGCAGGTGTATTTCACACAGGGTGAGTCACATATGAGAGACACACGGGAGACAGGGAAGCCACATGGGAAGAGCTGGAGGTCCAGGAGTGTTCATTTGAAGTTTATGAAAAAGTAACCCTTGCTTGCTGTGAGGCAAAGGGGAGAGTTTGGTCCATAGATTTGCAAAGTCGCCTTGTATGGATCTGTTGCCTAGTTTGTGGCCTAGTTTGTTGCCTAGTTTGGTGCCTGGTTTGGTGCCTAGTTGTTGCCTTGAAGCAGGGCTGTAGTACTCGAGTCCGGACTCGGACTCGAGTCCGTTTTTTAATGGTCTCGGACTCGGCTGGTATCTGACTTGGACTTGTCTCGGTCTCGGCCACCGGTTTTGCCAAATATGGTTCTTGGTCTTGACCGAGTCCAGGCATCTTTATTATGTTTTATCTCCCTCAACAATGGAATTCTCTTCTCTGATTGGCTGATGGGGTGGCCATTAACTTCGTATAACCTGCTACCTTTGAAGTAGTTCCCGTAACACACTTGAATATTAATTCGCCAAACTCGTTGCGAAGTTTAAATGAACTGTCACGTTGCATCCAAGCTGAAATACAGACGTGCAGAACCATAGTAACATTGTAGCATATGACGGAGGTGGATTGTAGCTAGTTGGATGCCATGTAGGCTATAAAAGTAGCGATCTTTCAAAGTTAAAGTTAATCAGAATCCTGGGATATGGCCGCTTGACAACGGGAGAGATAGAACTAACGACTGGCTTTTGGCCGTAGCAACCAGCCATTTAGAACTAACGACTGGCTTTTGGCCATAGCAACCATCCATTTTAGAACTAGTAACGGCAGTTTTGTCCTGCAAGTAGAAAGTTGATATGTGGCGGAAAGTAGTCCCACAGTCAAGACAGTTTTAGCGATGTTAACGGACGCAACGGTGGAATAAAACTATGTTCTAAATATACAGGTTATGAATACAAACGGGAGATAAGCGGGATAACGGCCTTCGAGGTCGACCGGTTCGATGGAAATAATGGCACGGCGGAGGTAACTCCGTCTCCGTGCTTCGCACGTCGCCGGAGTTCTAGACCTCCACCTAGCCATTATTTCCATCGAACCGGTCACCTCGTCGGCCGTTATCCCTTACATAATATTCAAGGGAAGTATGTGATATTAAGGGGAATGGTTATACTTACAAATCCTGGGTGGGTATTTAGATCAGCAAAATTAATAATAACCCAAAATTATTGTCTTTATACTGTCATGCATGCAACTTGTTTGTTCTGTCCTGGACTCGGTCTTGACTCGGACTCGAGTCTTTTGGACTCGGTCTGTCTTGGACTTGAACCTCTTTGGACTCGGTCTTGACTTGGTCTCGACCGGTCCTGGTCTTGGACTTGTCTTGGACTCGACAAAGGTGGTCTTGACTACAGCCCTACCTTGAAGAACCCTGTATCATGCCTGGACCCGGATTGTGATTCCCTGATCTGCCCGTCAATTAAATAAATGACTATTTTTTGTATGCGGAACTGCTGTCTCCTGCCATCTCCTTCCTCAACACCAACACATCCAGTGTCGCACCTCCCACAACATGGGGTGACCGCCTCGGTCCCTCACACCCACACAAGGCCGGAGCCTAACTGTGATTGAGGTTCTCTCCGATGCCAGTCCCTGCCCACCTCGTTCTGGAGTCACCCTCACTGCCAAGTCAAGTTACCCTGATTAGCATGTGGGATGCACAGCACTCATCCCTCTCTCTCTAGTGGTCTTCAAGATCTGACCTAACCATGGATGTCCTAACAGGCTTACTCACATGAGACTCCCGTGTGTATGAAGCATCCTCCATGCTGTGTTGCGTTAGTTGAAGCGCACCCTTGACAAGTGACCATCGGTGTTCACTCGGCGCTGGGGGGTTTGTAGCACACTATCACTGAACAGTGACTGGTTTCGGAGGGCCCCTAATAAGGTGCACCCTCCATGTGAACACCCTAACGGAGTCTAAGAGGCTAAAGGGAGAGAGCAACTCGTTTGGAGAAGGGGCCATGAGTGCATTACTACCTGTTTCTGAACGTTCTAAGGGAGTGTAAGAGGCTAGGGAGAGTGCAACTAGTTTGGAGAAGGGGGCGAGAGTGCATTACTGCCTGTGTGTGAACGCCCTAAAGGAGTATAAGAGGTCAAAGTGGGGTTCAGGCCAAAGATTTGCGACGAGATGACCTGTGATGTTCTAAAACCTTGCAACTGCGACTAAACATGTTGAATGCTTTTCAACGGCTTGCTACGATGAGCAACATTTAATTCACATCACTGCAACTCCTGCAACGGTTTTGTCTCGCGGATCATGTTTGGGGTAAATTGGGCCGAAGGAGAAAGGAGCTGAGAGTCCATTACTAACCAGTGTGAACACGCTAATGGAGTATAAGTGGCTAGGGAAGTGTAACTAGTTTGGGAAAAGAGAGAGTGCATTACCACCTGTACACAGTGACCCCCTGCACATCTATAGAATCTTCTAGAAGCTTCAACGAGGACCCACATCAGTAGTCATGGAGACACTCATGTTTTTTTGTCTTGCGCTTGGTGATCTTTACTTGGTATAAAATATAAAACATATAACAATATAACCATTTTATACATCATAGCCTTCGCCTCATATGTTATTCCAGTGTTCTGACAGGCCGTCCTCAGTATATTCACGTTGTCTAGAAACCATTCAGTACAAAAGGAAATAACATCTTCATACATGAGTTTATGTAGTTTTAATAACGGTATAGTTTCAAAAAAGATGTAAAAAATAAGACCCGACAGCTTGAGGACACTCCCAACCCGCATGATACAATTAAAGGACGTGATAAACAAAAACAAAACAAACAAACAAAAATAAAAGTCAAGGGACACAAATCTGACGGGTGCCATGGAAACGTCTCCTCCTGGGCATTGTGCTCCTCAGTAGATGGTCTCACAAGACAAAACACCAAAGACATTTCAACACGCCACAACCCTTGTGTCTCGTGCAGCTCGCGCGCACCCGAACACACCCCCATGACTGTCAATGACTATGAAGCTTTTCTTAAAGTTTTTTCCACTTGGGAACGTTGCTGCCACAAAAGAATAAGCGCACAAACAACGCAATGAGTGGTCTTAGCGTTCTAAAGCATTCTGGAAAAGGAACAGTCACAACCCAAAGAGCTTACTATGTAAAGGAAACAAATGTTTTGCTCATTTTTAAAAAAAAATCTAAAAACAGAGGAACAAACAAAAACAGGTGTTTATAAAAGGGGTGCAACGTCATGAAATCAAGCTCTATGCGCCAGTAGTATGATATAATCTTATGATAAAATGTTGAGAGACATCTTCTGTTCCGGCACTTAAAAAAACAATCACAATGAATTTTGCGTCTTTCTTCATATAGAACAAAATTTACAAAGCCATTCAAACAGTCATTTTTTTAGATCACTTTTTTATAATCTCTTTTTAATCTTTTTTTTTTTAACTGAACTTCAAAAATTGAGAATATTCAAAATACGCTTTCCTCCCGTCGCTCTGGTCTGTATTTACACATATGTACAAGAGAGGTCAGCTCTCTACGCTCCTCCTTTTCAATCTCATCTGGAATAAAAATGTATTTTTTTACCATACCTTTCCCTCAATGTTTTCTTTTTATATATAGATATATATATATAAATTTACTCCTGTATTTCTGTGTTCTTTTCTTCTCCAACACACCTTGCTATCTTTGCTCACCTACACAATCCATCACATACACACGTGGGCTAAACCCAGGTAATGACAGTGGTGGTGTTTGTGTGTGTGTGCGTCTGTGTGCGTGCGTGCGTTTGTGTGTGTGTGTGTGTGTGTGTGTGCATGTGTGTGTGTGTGTGTGTGCGTGTGCGTGTGCGTGTGTGTGTGTGTGTGTGTGTGTGTGTGATGGTGGGGCACACACAGGGGGGTTGGGGGTCGGGGGGTCAGGGGGGGTCATTGCGAGGTCTGGTTTCGCGGTCCTCAGATGGACGTGCTGTGTGTGGCCTCATTGGCTCCGGGGATAGGTCCTCCGGCCATCGCCTGGTAGGACATTGGCGTGGGCATGGGGGTCTTGCCGGGACTCTGCCGAAACAGACCCCCGTTGGGCGCCCGGTGTTTGCATTGGATGGAGGAGGGGAGGGTGGAAGTGCTGCTGCTGCTGAGCGGCAGGGGGCCCAGAGAGCTGCCAGGGCCCCCCGGCACCCCCAGAGTCCGGCCCAGCACCCCATGACCCTGCTCGGGGGGGCCCAGGAAGGTGGTCACAGAGAGGGCTCCCGGGGGGCCCGGGTAGTCGCGCTGGCTGCCCTGGCGCATGCTGCTGCTGCTCGGGCCGATGGCGCTGCCGCTGACTGAGGAGGAGGTGCTGCTGATGCCCAGAGCAGAGATCTCGATAGAGGGGCCGCTCAGCTGCTTGTGGGCCAAGTCCTCGTCCATGAGACTGTTCATACGCCGGTGTACCTGCTCCAGGTTCACCTCCTTGTCCTACAGGGGGCGATAGAGAGGAGGGGGGTGTGGGAGGAGAAGGGAGGAAGGGGAGGAGGAGGAGGAGGAGGAGGAGGAGGAAGGGGAGGAGGACATCAGGCTGAGACGTGGTGACCCCGGAGAAGCAATTTCTCTCTTTTTCTCTCTTTTTCTTTCTCTCTGTCTGTCTGTGAAGCTCCATGCATTCAGCCTCCTAACGGATGGCTTCAGAAGGCCATGTTTTTCAAACACAGTAATTGATTGCAACCCAATCAATGAGGCCATGTGGCCCAATTTAATCTGCTGAGATGCTCTGATATACTGTATAAGGTGCGAGATGCTATTGGTATAGAATGTGCACTTTGAAATCAAATTTGGCCAGTGCGTAAAGGGGGAGTTTAAAGGGTTAATTAATGTTGACAGTCATTAGTGCAGTTATACAAAATAACACACATGCCAAGCCAGTCTGGATCTGAAGTCTGCATTTAGACAAAATGACTTTTCAGATCGCCAACAGCTGTGATGATTTATTTCACACAAGGACACAATGAGCTTGGATTAGGCTGGCTTCTCACTCAAGACATAAATGAGTTGTTTACGTTGTGTCTTGTCTGGTAATCAATTAAAACCACACAAACACAGAATACTCTTAGAAATGTGTGTCTTGGCAGACCTTTCAATGTTGTGATAGACAGTGTACTTATTATTTTATCATTATCTTTTCTACGTATCATGTTTGCATGCTGATAAACTCTAGGTGCAGTAGGTAATAGTAGGTGTGAAAGGCAACTGCCCTGAAGACAGAACACGTCATGGAAGTACAGTATTTTTCAAACATGACTGGAAGGCAGTAGGGCAGTGCGTTGGTAGGAATGCTATTCTGAGAATGTTTTCATGTGTAAAGGTGAAACAGTGTGGACAGTTTGGGAATGGATCCAGCAATGCTAGCATTTTTGGGATAAATTATCTTATATTTTGGCATTTCAAAGATCAATCTCACTATCTTTGATAAACTAAGTATAACAGACTGTTTAAGTTACACCATTGCTTGGTAAATACCACTGAGGTTTGGTTTGACCTGAAACTGAAGTTGCGTTTGAAGAACAGGTGTGGCAATTCTGTGGCATTTTAACTCTTTAATCTGTATGATGGAAGTGAAGCAGCCCATGGCCTACAAGGCAGATCTTTCATCAGTAGCTTCGGATTTATTTGTGCCCATGAGTGGCATTCACATAGAGATGCCCCTTCTGTCTATAAAATACCAGGTAAGGGGTGTCACTAGAATTCCAAAACATGGTCAACAATAAACACAAGATTGTGATTGTGTATTGTAACTATGACGCTAGCTAGCTAGCTCCCTAGCATAGTAGCATAGCAAAGACAGGTCGCTAAGCAAAGACCCATTGCTGAAAAAGATCCAGCCTCAGAAATTGAGCTCCCTTCATGATTTTCTTCTTGCACCTTGTTAAATAAATGTGAGGTGCATCACAACAATCTAGATTTTAGAAAAACAAGTGACATTGGCCACGTTTCCCAGATTTGTCGAGAAGCTCTTAAGTGCTTCTTAGAACTTCTTAGGAGCGCTCTAAGAACGTTAGGAACGCTGCTAAGAAGTTCTTACCACTTAGGAGTTTCTTAACGAATCTGGGAAACGTGGCCATTTATCGTCTGGAGATGAAAACGCATCTCTGTGTTAACACCACCTGCAAAAGCACATTTTGGTAAAACCCCACCTCCCACCAGCCCTCAGCAAAAAGAAAATGAACCAATAAAAATAAAAAGATTAAATTCCATCTGAGCAAATTAAACAAGAAAAATGATCGATTTGACGATGGCTGGCATGAGAAAAAGAGGAACTTAAAGGCAACAATGTTTATGGATTTCCTTGGTACATTTACGGATACATCTAGTGGATCCAATTCTGTCTAGGCTCCCTTTTCATCTAGTGGATCCAATCCACTAACATCTGTGGATCAGTCTTCCAACACCTACATCAATAAACTCTCAGACTACCACATACCGCCGACTTGTGTTATCCTAGCATCAGCAAACTCCGCAACCACAAGGACTGGATGAAATGCACTGAAAACTGTCTCCACTGATAAATATCAGCCTGGATAACCTGGATATGAGGTCCTCTGTCCAAAATTCCTTTAACTTCAAATGCATCAATGATCAGTCTTGCCCCCTTATGTTAACTTCTAATGCATCAAAGCCTCCTTGTTACTGTTTTCTCATAACTCTACAATTCTGCATGCTTTATAGTCCTCTAATACAGTTCATCTGCTCACAGTCATCACTCTACCGTATCTCTCTGTGTCTACATGTATCTAACCCGGTCAGCAGTTTATTCCAATATTGAGTATATCAGAGCAGTGTTTGTCACCATCAGCATTGTAATGTCATCCAGTCAACCCAACCTCAGACAACAACAACAACAACAACACATCTGGCTTGGCTCACTAAACTGATGTTCTAAAAAGGGCACTTAACCAGCAGAGCGGCTGGTGGCAAAAGCACTTCACTGTGGACTGAACTATCTTTTTGTTTGCAGTAAACGCCATGAATATTTACCAAAGTATCTCAATGTTTATTTAACTCCAGACAGATGCCAAGTGCTTATGTGGGGCCTGCTCTGGGAGCACGGACAGCAGCGCACACAAAACAGCTCTGGCACAGAGCAGCAGCTCACTAGTGTACATTCATATGGGCATTCAGCTGCACCTCTCCTGCATGAACACAGTTATGCACTGGGGGGACAGCACTCACAGTACAGTACGGACACACATGCAGACACACACACACACACACACACACACACACACATATACAGTATACACACACACACACACACACACACACACACACACACACACACACACACACATATACAGTACACACACACACACACACACACACACACACACATATACAGTATACACACACACACACACACACACACACACACACACACACAGTACAAGCACACACATACAGTATACATGCAAATACACACATATACATACATATACATACACAAAGGCACACATTTGCCACACAAGATTAAATTCATCCCATCCGCATAAACTGCACTCAAGCTATTTTCCACATGGTATTCCATGACATGGTGCTATTTTCCACATGGTATTCCATGACATGGCACTATTTTCCACATGGTATTTCATGACATGGCACTATTTTCCACATGGTATTCCATGACATGGCACTATTTTCCACATGATATGGCACTATTTTCCACATGGTATTCCATGACATGGCACTATTTTCCACATGGTATTCCATGACATGGCACTATTTTCCACATGGTATTTCATGACATGGCACAGTTTGTGTTAGATGATATTTTCACTGGGACGTTCATCCACTCTGTAATCATTCCAATTATGGATTCAACCAAAAATAAATATGTCTGTCTATGTATTCCTTCTAGAGGTGGATTCAACTCAAGGTGACCAAAAGCACATCCAGGCTAGACGTCTATCACTAAGGTAGAGAGGGGGGCGGGGGAGGGGGGGATGAGATGAGATTGGCCCAGAATGAGTCATGAAGAACTGAACATGTTTGGCGCAGCATCCCGCATCCCCCCATACGCCCTTAACAAGCAGCACACATGAGATCTTAACGCTAGCTTCGCTCTGACCTGTGTCAATAGGCTCGGCCTCCTCCCAGCCTTTCTCTCTGTCTGTCCAAATGTCCTTGCCCCCTTCCGACGAAGTAGTGGTTATATCATTATATGTCAAAGGACCAGATACCCTTGCCAGTCTGTAATCCTTAGTAACCTGCACGAGACGATAAGAAAACCAAATGAATAATGCTTTAAGATTTGAATCAAAATAATAATAATAATAGTAAAATAGAGAACGCAATTGAATAAAATCCAGTTGTCCATATTGACATATAATTGCAATAAGCGGCCACACAGCATAATTCAGGAGGGATGGAGGGACGGTGGGCTCGGTGTGAGCAGGTCCCGCTGTGCCTCTTATTGCACTGTCAACACAGCAGCAGACCCATGCAAGAACCCACGTCTGATCGGCTCACACTGTAGTTTACGGATCCATGTGGAGCAACAGCAACTCCTGACACCAGCAAGCAAAGCAGCAGCTGTCTACAGCACAGCGCTCAAGCACTCACTACTGGAGTCTGGGAGGTGGGAGATTAGATGGGGAGTATTAGTATGACTATACAGATGGGAGTATTAGTATGACTACACAGATGGGAGTATTAGTATGACTACACAGATGGGAGTATTAGTATGACTACACAGACGGGAGTATTAGTATGACTACACAGATGGGAGTATCAGTGTGACTATACAGAAGAGCACACTCACTCACTCCTGGAGTCTAGGAGGTGGGAGATTTGATCGGAGTATTAGTATGACTATACAGATGGGAGTATTAGTATGACTATACAGATGGGAGTATTAGTGTGACTATACAGATGGGAGTATTAGTATGACTATATGGGAGTATTAGTGACTATACAGATGGGAGTATTAGTATGACTATACAGATGGGAGTATTAGTGTGACTAGACAGATGGGAGTATTAGTATGACTATACAGATGGGAGTATAAGTATGACTATACAGATGGGAGTATTAGTGACTATACAGATGGGAGTATTAGTATGACTATATGGGAGTATTAGTGACTATACAGATGGGAGTATTAGTGACTATACAGATGGGAGTATTAGTGTGACTATACAGATGGGAGTAATAGTATGACTATATGGGAGTATTAGTGACTATACAGATGGGAGTATTAGTGACTATACAGATGGGAGTATTAGAGTGACTATACAGATGGGAGTATTAGTATGACTATACAGATGGGAGTATTAGTGACTATACAGATGGGAGTATTAGTGTGACTATACAGATGGGAGTAATAGTATGACTATATGGGAGTATTAGTGACTATACAGATGGGAGTAATAGTATAACTATATGGGAGTATTAGTGACTATACAGATGGGAGTAATAGCATGACTATACAGATGGGAGTATTAGTGTGACTATACAGATGGGAGTAATAGTATGACTATATGGGAGTATTAGTGACTATACAGATGGGAGTAATAGTATAACTATATGGGAGTATTAGTGACTATACAGATGGGAGTAATAGCATGACTATACAGATGGGAGTATTAGTATGACTATACAGATGGGAGTATTAGTATGACTACACAGATGGGAGTATTAGTGTGACTATACAGATGGGAGTAATAGTATGACTATATGGGAGTATTAGTGACTATACAGATGGGAGTAATAGTATGACTATACAGATGGGAGTATTAGTGGCTATACAGATGGGAGTAATAGTATGACTTTACAGATGGGAGTATTAGTATGACTACACAGATGCCACTCATTCCTGGAGTCTACGAGGTGGGAGATTTGATGGGAGTATTAATATGACTATACAGATGGGAGTATAAGTATGACTATACAGATGGGAGTAATAGTATGACTACACAGATGGGAGTATAGTATGACTGTACAGATGCCACTCATTCCTGGAGTCTACGAGGTGGGAGATTTGATAGATAGATAGATAGATAGATAGATACTTTATTGATCCCCAAGGGAAAATGGGAGTATTAGTGTGACTACACAGATGCCAGATGGGTTGGGTGACATGCCTGGTGCTCAGTTGCACAATTGGAAAAGGTCAGCAAGTGCAAGTACTTTCTTTCTTTCCTTCCATCTTTCCTTCCAAGCACTTCTGTCACTACATCGGTGCCCTTAATGGATAACTGGTGGCTCTCATTCACAAGGAAACCCTTTATCTCCAGTAGCCTTTACTGTATGTGACGGCGGTAGTGTCTCTGGGCTATAAGGACCTCTGGAGATGAACTGTACAGCTTGTGTTGTATTTTTGGCAATAGCTGCAGATGGAGGTGTTTAGTGTGGTCTCAGCACCAGTGGACGTGGCCTTGCTCCTGTGCTCCCATAGACATACAGTATATACTATACATATCTATGTGTGCTCCTATGCTCCTGTGCTCCTCCACGTGCTCCTGCTTCTCCACACAGCTCCTGCTCCACGCTGAGCGCCTCACACTGACTATACTGTAGCAGGTGCTGTAAGGCAGCTCAGCAGCAAGCTGCCATTAAAGTCTGTGTTGATATGAAGGCCTCTTGTGCTAAGGCTTAAGAAAGGGTCGGCGACCTTAGTCAAATAAAAATCGATTCAAGTAATGCGATTTTCTTCACTGATATAAAAAAGTGATATTTGATACTGAATGTTTTTTTTTTATATGAGGCAAACTGAAATGTCTTTTATGCAAGCGATTTGTCATTTTGAAGTGAGCTGAATTCATGCATCTACAGTAGCGCCCTACCGCCTCGCCATGTTTATTCAGTATTCAGCGTGAGCTCAATTACCTGCTGTAAAGTCTGGCTGGTGTAGCTAATAGGTGCACTGCACTCATGAGATTATTCAATACTGCAGCCCAGTGGGGAAGGCCCACAGTGACTAAGTGTGCTGGGCTGCTTTATTAAAGGGCCAGTAGAAACATGTTTATATTCAATTGTGTATAATATATATTTAATATATGAAGAGTTCAGATGCAAAAGCCTCTAAAAGCCATTTTTGTCAAAAATGAGATAATGATGGTGAGTGAATGCTCTTCACATACAGTGTAGGTTAATTCAATGATTTAGCTTCAAAACTCACTAAATACCATTCTCTTCCTGGTCTGATACAAAATGCTCATTTAAAAGAAAAGTGGTCAGACGGATTTAGAGGCTTTTGCATCTGAACCCTTCATATACTGTATTTACTGTATATATATATATATTTGACATGCTACGCTAAGTCAGTGTATTGGCCATGGGCCTGACCCGTGCACACGGTATGGTGTAAAGTCAACAGCAATAGCACGTCCACTCCTAAGCTCCACTGCCTGGCTGAACATGACTCCTTATCACTCAGCCCCACAAACAAACACACAAACAAACACACAAACAAACAAACAAACACACAAACATACAAACACACAAACAAACACACAAACACACAAACAAACACACAAACAAACAAAAATGGAGCAACCCACATGCTGCCTGCCCTTGAGCCTCTCTATCCTGATGAGTAATGTCTTACCACACACACACACACACACACAAACACCCACACACACACATAGACATCCACACACACACACACACACACACACATACAGTGCATATACAGAAAACAAAAATGGTCCAGTAAGTTGTTCTTTCATTTTAAGCTGAGGTTGTGTGTGTTTGTATGCGTGCGTGTGTGTGTGCGTGCGCGAGGGTGGGAAGGGGACCAATTTTGATTTCATCAGGGCACACCTATAGCTGAGTGTACTGGAGCTCGACTAAATCGGGGTTAGCGTCTGTGGCTGGATCCTTAAAGTAGAGTGTGGCAGTGTCGTCCGCTTGGTGGTGCTGGTGGTGCCGGCTGCTGCCGCCGCCCCCGCCGCCCCCAACACCTCCGCCGCGGCCCCTGAGCTCGGTCACCTCTTTGGGCTGCTCGCTGCGGCATCGGCTGCCGCTGCTGCTCCACCAGAGCTCCAGGCCGGCCACCAGGCACGCCAGCAGCAGGCCCGCCGCCAGGATGCAGAAGACGCCGGCGAAGCTGTGCAGCTTGAGCGAGCGTCCGTCCGGAGACGCCCCCGCGTGACCCGTCAGCTCGCAGCGGCCCATCCGAGGCCACCACTTCTGCTTCAGCACGTCCAGGTCCCCTTTCTCCTGCAGCTCCAGGATCCTGAGAGAGAGAGGGAGAGGGGGGGGGGGAGGGAGAGAGAGAGAGAGAGAGGGAGGGAGAGGGGGAAAAGGGGGTGAGAAAGAGAGAGAATGTGAGCGAGGGGGAGAGAGAGTAGAGGAGAGGAGAATGAGAGTGGGAGGAGAGGGGGAATGAGAGAAAAGAAGAGCAGAGTAGAAGATGGACAGATAGAGAAGGAGAGAGAAAGAGGGAAATATTGTCTTAGTAAAATCGATTGCTGTGGACAAGGCATGGCTGCATCTCAGTGTTTTTAGACATGTCTTTCTTTAGTCACCGCATCTGATGTCTGTTCTTTAATGAACACAAACAGAACTGGGCGGTCTGATGAGAACAGGTGTGGATGGCTAACTACCGATACCTCTCTCACACACACTTGACCTCCTAACGAGCTCTGGCGTGATTGACCCTTAAATGAAGAGTTTCACCTACAACAGGCGTTGTTGCCAAGCCTCATTACTCTGTTTGTGTTTAAACCCACAACATCAGCATGTTGTGTCTACCTTGTTGGACATGATGAATACGGAGACCTGACATGGTGTCCCAGGTGGGCAGTGTTTCAATCAGGTGTCTCAATCGTGCACCCAATAGCCCGTTAGTTACTGTAGGGCTAATAATGTGTGCCTCTTTCTGATCTTCTGGCCAGTTATACCCCAGATGGACAAGGCCAACATCCAAGCCCTGGTTGAGCCTATCATAACAGATGACTTTGCAGAGTTTGAGCTTTGGCACAGGTCTGGGCTGGATCCTGAGCAGGCTGTCCGCAGGGTCAGCCTCTTGCTGAGCTCTGGCTCCCCGCCAGGTGATGTGTGATGCGTGATGCGTGCCGAAGCAGGCCTCACTATGCTGCTGCTGCTGCTGCTGCTGCTGCTGCTGCTGGGAACTGAGAGAGCTACAGCATGAGGCAGCACACACACACACACACACACACACACACACACACACACGCACACTCACACTGAGTGGCTGCACCTCCTAATGAAATAGCGAGTGATGCTAGTGATGCTAATGTTCTCAGCTAGCGGGGACTCCTCAATAAAATAAATACATAAATATAATAATAAATAAGCCCAAATCCCTGAGCATTGTGACCAGCATATATTTGTCTAATGCCCTTTGGTAACACTGGAGCCCTTATCGGCCCAACAGGGGTCAGTACACACATGCCTAAACCCTGTTTACAGAACAGGTACCACTTGAGCCCTTATCGGCTCCATAACGCAAGGCTCTCTGCTGACCACGCCGGCGCTGATAGATCTGCTATTGGCCTCCACTGTGCTGTTTACACACCGGTCAACACTATCAGCAGGCTGGGGAGTGGACACGGTGTTAATCCTGCCTGAGCCAGCTCAAATCACACCCACATTATTATACGGCTCTTCACAATGCAAGTAGAACGCCCCATTGACTTGAATGGGATTTCCCAACGTTCTACCGGTCATTATTTCTTGATAGAGGACCTCTGAAAAAAATAATGACCGCTGTCAATGGCAACAGTCACGTTCTATCTGTGCAGCGAACTATTTCTTTTGTTAGCGGAAGCCACGAAACGGTATCTAAGTCATTGCTAAAGACACATTGTGGTAGGCCTACGTTTCTTCTCGTTTTGGCAAGTAGCCGTATAATAAGCGGGATAATGTATAGAACGCCGGTCATTATCGGAAAATAATTCCCTTCAGGACGCTGCGCGTCGGGGTTCAGTTCATCCTGTCGGGAATTATTTTCCGATAATGACCGGCGTTCTATACATTATCCCTTACTTATGAATCAGCATTAATCCTGCCTGAGCCAGCTCAAATCACGCCCACATTATGAATCAGTTAACCAAACACTGCAGCTGGCACACACCACAATAACAATGTAATGATGATCTTATACATGCTCACAACTCACAACACAACTCAACTAATCATACTTTAGAAAACAATGTTGTATTCACAGCTTTCATCAGGGTATCCATACCTGTATCAGATAAAAAGCCAGAAAGTGGTTGAAATTTATAAAGTACAAGTATTAAAGTACTTGTTCTAAATTCAATTTATAATACTCAACATATACTGCAGTAGTCCATGTATAATAGTCAACTTCTAAAACTCTATACCTCTATATCCAAGCATGTTCTTGTGCTTTTTTGGACAGGCAGGGTTAAAGCCCCAGCATGTATTTCTGGACAGGCAGAATGAAGCCCACTCTCCTGTGCTCTTCAGCTCACAGTCACTCTGTGTGTGTACCCTTGTCCCCTGGAGACAGCCGCTGCTGTTTCCGTGGAGACCCCGTGGTGACCCAATCACTTAATCCCACTTGGCGCGGGTCGACCCTGCCACTCTCCCTCGCTCTGAAACGTGGGCCTGCATTTGAACGAAAGCTACGGGTGCCAAAGGAGCGCGCTCACACACTTAGCAAGACAGGAGCGACTTTAAGGTGACTCCAGCATAGACTAGGATAAATCTAACGCACGCAGAGGTTAAGCTTCTCTGGCTATAGGCACTTAATGTGGGGCTGGGTGGGTAGACAACTGCATTAGCAACCAATGACTGCAGTGGCTGGTTGCTAGCTGCTAATTGCTCCAGGGGGTTCTATAATGTCAAAGCATGTTTATTGTCAAACTGCATCTCTTTACATATGTCCTTGGCTTGTGAAATGGCACATCAACACAAATGGCCATCAACACAAACAGATGGAACTAAGCTATGGATAGCTTAGCTGGAAGGGATATGCCATATTTGTGCCTGTGAAGAACATGAGCATTTTCCTCAGTTTACCGTGTGACAACAACGCCAGCAAATTCAGCCCTTGTATTTGCTCAAGGGGATCAGTTTGTTATTGTCTTCAATATGCTTTCAGGGCCTTGCCATGACAAAAGCAAACATTTATCTTTTTCACTCACCACTACCAATTACATATTCATGTGACATAATAACATATCTCATGTTCCCTCTCTCCCTCTCTCTCTCTCTCTCTCTCTCTCTTTCTCTCCCTCTCTCTCCCACACACACAAATATTGTGTTAGGGCAAGTTCTGCCAGGGTGTATCTAGCACAAAGGCTTCTGTGCACTCCTCCCTGTCTCAGTGTTGCACACTATTGAGTCATGAGTCCTTGTTCTGAGGGATCGATGAAAGATGTGTGTGAGGAGCGAATTAGTCTCCCGTTTCCCCAAATCCAGCCGCCGATATAATTATACCCTCTTAATTGGTTACAAGTGATTATGTGCAGATTTAGACGATCTGCCCGCATCTGTTGTCGCAATGGGATCAATTTGTAATGGATAATACGGAGGCATTAGAAAGTGAAACTAATGAAACAAGAGTTTGGGTTCAACTTCAAATAGCACAGGGGTACATGAAGCAAAGCGAAATAAATAATCAAATGGAAAGTAAACAAAACTCCACAGAGCAGGCTCCACTGAGTAAGATGAATGGGAACTTTGTGTAAATGATGCTCTCACACTCATACACAATGGCACGGATGCACCAATAACAATTAAACATTTAAACAAGTGCTTTATTATCCCCTGCGGTAATTATAACTCCAAACAGGGCGCTTACTTGAAGGACCTCTTTAATCCCTGAACCAAGCAATTACGACAGTTTATCAGGCCGTATTCCCTGCAAAGGATACTCCATCCCACGCACCAAACCTTTATTAAATTTAATCATGTGTTTATTGTGTTACATTTATGGCATTATATTTCATACCATATTAAACTAAATACTGGCGCAGAGGGGGGGATCATTGTGGAGGTAGCGCACACCTCCTCAGTCATAACAGATTATGCTAACGTCATTACGGGCGCGTTAGCGAGCACAGCTAATTGGCTGAGTGACACAGAGGGCCACTGAAGTCAAATGAGCCCCAACTCCTCTGTGACCTGCTCTCTGATAGCACAGCTCACGCGGGAGGCCCGGGGAGAGACGGCGAGCGCTATTGGGAAGCGCTATTGAGGAGCGCTAGTGGGGAGCGCTATTGAGGAGCGCTATTGAGGAGCTGAGGAGCGCTATTGAGGAGCGCTATTGAGGAGCGCTATTGGGGAGCGCTATTGAGGAGTGCTATTGAGGAGCGCTATTGGGGAGCGCTACACGGGCGAGCGCTATTGGGTCCCAGCCAAATGGACAAGTATTGTACGGGCGCACAGACATGCTACACTATGCTAGCCAGACTGGGATCAGATATGTGATCCTTACCCTGCAGTCACACACGCTACAAGAGACAGCGACAAAACGATAAGCTGCCGTTCATTTTCAATGGGAGTAGGCTTTTGCCAGAGACAAGCGAAGCTTGCCGCTGTCGCGAGCAAGGCGGGGCTAAAATAGACAAGCAGGCTATTTTATGCAAATGTTGAGTGAAGCGACAAAGCGACTGCCAATCGGAGTGAAGGCAGCGTGACGTTCCTTGTTTGAAAGTAAAGTTGAAAATTTTATCCAAGATGGCGGAGCTAACTAATCGAAGGCAGTATTTCTGTACTAACAAGTAAGTTCAGGGTTGGTTGCCTTATATTTTGCTACTTCTAGTGAGGAATATAAACTTTAAAATCCAAAAAGCCAGGTTTTGTAACCAAAAAATATATCTGAAGGTATGTACGAGCTATCGGTCAGCCACCTAGCATGTAGCAATCGTTAGCCGTCAATCACTCGCGAATCACCTCCCCACTCAATGGCAAGTTGGTGGAGTTGTCGCTGTCTCTTGTAGCGTGTGTGACTGTAGGGTTACTGTATGTTTAGGCCTACTCTATCAAACTGCACCTCAGTTGGGACAGGCATTTCAGAACCATGACCAAAGAACCGTTCATCAAATAGAAATTCTAGAATATTCTCCCATTGTATGTTAGAATCTTGTATGAGATACTAACCAGAGCCATATACAGTAGATACATGTATCTATATGGCTCTGATAACACCTTGTGTACACACTGTGACCCATTATATATAAACCGTGTTGGTCATGCCAACATAGTAAAGCGTGCACTGTTCTCACATGAGGATATAACCGTTTATGCTGTCTTTTGATGCTGCAGGTCAAAGTTCACGAGGCTTATCCTCCAGGGAGTCAGTGCCTTAACACACACATCTCCTGCTCCACTGTAAACTGCTCCACGCCAAAACGGATCTACTGAAGTATGAAATGCCATTTTTTATAGCAGTCTTCAGAGACCCCAGGTGGAGATAAACTCACTTATATTTCCTAGAGAAGAAAGAAATGACTGTTTGTGTGTGTGTGTGTGTGTGTGTGTATGTGCGTGTATGTGTATGTGTGAGTGTGTGTGTGTGTGTGTGTGTGTGTGTGTGTGTGCGCATGTTTGTGAGAGTGTGTGTGTGTGTGTGTGTGTGTGTGTGTGTGTATGTGTGTGTGTGTGTGTGTGTGTGTGTGTGTGTGTGTGTGTGTGTGTGTGTGTGTGTGTGTGTGTGTGTGTGTGTGTGTGTGTGTGTGTGTGTGTGTGAATGCAGCTCAAACAGAGCTCCAAGGTCAGGGCTTCTTTACGGCGCTGTAAAAACAGCTGTAGGCAGAGAGTGCTAACTGTAAAATGCTGTAGGGATTTGTCAGCAGGCTCTGGGCTGTCCACGTTCCAGGAAGCGGGAGGACTCACTCTTGTGTGAGGAGGAAGTGCTCCTCTAGAATGCTGCGCAGGCCAATCAGCAAGCTACACTGCTGCCATGGCTCTGGCTCTGAGTGCGGTGGTGGTGGTGGGGGTGGTGGTGGTGGTGGTGGAGGAGATGGGGTGCTTTCGGTGGGGTGTCAGTCAGAACTGGGGGAATGACTTCTGGGATAATAACACAGCCTATCTGCCCTAGTAGCAGTGGGCAGGGAGTGCTACACGTGTTTAATGGTGGACATGTTTGTGGGATCAGAGGGAGTGAGGGTGGGGGGCTTTCAGTGTGGGTGTGGGCATTCTTACTTTTGGGAGAAGAGGACCTAGTGGCAGTGGGCAGGGAGTACTACACGTGTTTAATGGTGGACATGTGTGTGGGATCAGGGAGAGAGTTGGGGACTTACTTCTGGGAGAAGAGGTCTCGGTAGGGGCTGCCGTGTTGGAGGGCGATGCCGTAGCCCTTGCTGCTGAGGCTGTTGCCGGTGACGGTGATGCTGCAGTCGTCGTCGGTGAGGGCGGCGTACTCCACCACGGCCTTGTCCCACAGGAACGCAAACGGCCCCTTCTTGGCCTGCGGACACACGGGCGACACGGCGCCGCCGTTATTCCCACGCGCAGCGCTTATTTTCTCAGATCGATGGACGTCTTTAATGTTGCAAAGGCCATAACAGTTACGGTTATATGGTTATGGTTATACTGTATGATTTAGCAGATACTTCTATCCAGACAGACTTACAAATAAGAACAATACAATAGTTACAATGAACCATTTTTTAAATGAACAATACCAATAGAAGTGACATATTGGGACGTGCATTTGCAGCAGACGCTAAACGACACACAGCAGTGCGACTGCATCTCCAGCTCTGGCTGACCGATGGTCCTGCAGCGCCGGCGGCGCCGCTACGCTTCAACACACCCATTACATTCAATGAAAGCACAGAAAAACAGATTTTTCTCTCCAAAACTGTTGGCACATTGACAGGGCTGTGTTGGTACACAGTCGTTTAGACTGCAGTGAAGAGTTGTGGTTTGTAATAACCTTTTTGTGTCCCGTTCCATCTCTGTTTGCAGTAATTTCACATAATCTCCATGTTTATCGAAGCACTGCATAATTTGCATGACATTTTGCCAACACAAAGGTTAGGTCTCTCTCTACAAGTGGGGTGTTGATGCCCTGTTTTCCTCTCTGGGAGTTGCCATTAATCCGCCTGTTGTCAGGCAACAAACTTTGCTTCCCAGTTGTAAAAGAAAATTACAGTCTTTGAGAAGTTCCAAATGGCAGCGGCAGACTCTTATTCATCAGTAAAATGTCAACATGTGTGATGCTAATAAAAACATTTCACACATTCCACTTTTGACAAAGACATAATTGGGCTTTTTCAATAATTCAAGAATGTGTTTCAGAACAACTCATTCTCCAGACTATTCCTTATTTAAATGCTAGCATAAAAGGAGCATAAATGTGTGATTTCAGCGATTAGCATTTCTGTGTGCTGTTCAGCAAAACAACATGCTGCAGCCCATGACAAGATGCTAAAGTTTCAGGAATGGCTGAAGAGCTCTCTGGAGGTTCCTCTCTCTCTCTCTCTCTCTCTCTCTCTCTCTCTCTCTCTCTCTCTTGGGCGTCTCAGCCTTATCTATTGCAATGATACATACTGATATGGACTTAATGAATCGGCACAGCACATGACGACTAATCCTGACTTACTGAAGACACAAGTTGCAGTTAATCAAGAGGGAGAGGATTTGTGTTTCATGGGGAATGAGAATGCTTCTTAAGTTTTCATACTTTTTTTGTTGCTTTATTGCACGGGTATTTTTAGGATATGTGGATGTGTTTCTGTCAGTGTGGGTATGAGAATGGCATTGATTTCATCATGCGAGATATCTGTGAGTGTGTGTGTGTGCAAGTTTTCTTTATGAGTGCACTTGTGGGTGTGTGAGTGGCTAGGATTTCATCATGATTTGTACTGTACCTGTGAGTGTGAGTGAGTGTGTGTGAGTTTTGTTTACCGCAACTTCCCAACCTATCTTATACATTAATTTTGCAAAATGTCCTCACCAATGAACATGGTATTAATTGGTTTTGTTTCCTTTATCTTGCATAAAACACTTTCCTGCGGCTTATGCACAATGCGGCTAATACACAGGAAATTAATGTATGAGTCCATTTTTTGTGTGTGTGTGTGTGTGTGTGTGTATGTGTGTGTGTGTGTGTGTGTGTGTGTGTGTGAGAGAGACGGAGAAGTCATGTCCGTCGTTCCTGCTGACGGTCGTCCACAGCTCAACGTAGGTGTGTGTGTGTGTGTGTGTGTGTGTGTGTGTGTGTGTGTGTGTGTACCTTGCGTATGCCCTCTGAGGGGCTGGAGACGGAGAAGTCGTGGCCATCGTTCCTGCTGACGGTCCTCCACAGCTCAGCGTAGGTGCTGTCCTGCTCCAGCGGGTTGGTGCCTTTGGCCTTGAAGTAGTCGTACACGGCCGAGTCCCGCACCGTGCCGTACGCAAGGTCCACCTGCCGCGCCAGGTCCTGGAACGTGCTGTGGGGTGGACACACGCACGCACACACACACACACACACACACACACACACACACACACACACACACACATGCACGCACACACATACACACACACACACACACACACACACATGCACGCACACACATACACACATGCACGAACACACACACACACACACACACACACACACACACACACACACACACACACACACACACACACACACACACACACACACACACACACACACACACACACACACACACACACCATGAAGCAAGCGGTTAGGTTTAAGATAAGCTAATTGGGACAACTTCTACTATACTGTATGTGCACCACTAGAAAGTTCACCCCATTCCACCACATACATACAGTATGATAACAAAGAGCCTGCACTTTGTTTTCAGTGGAGCGAGCTGATAATATGGAAACAGCTGTGACAAGCTTGTATTATTATTACAGTGTATATTAAAGATACGGCACACAACCTTTATTTTGCTGCAGCCCCAAGACCCCAATTCAGTAGTATGTACCAGTAAATGTGTTTTATTCTACTGTGTGAATAGTTATGATAAAATATATCGTTTTTAATTTTAAAAGGACTCAGTTGGAGTCCTTTCTCATCACAGTCCGGTCGTCACGGTCCCGTGGTCATTTTGAAAAGCTGCGTTCCAGAGATGATTTGTTTTTCGAGATGATTGTCGTTTTTCTTTTTTGAAGAGGCAGCATCATCTACAGCTATCCCTTTTGTTACCAGTTTACAAGTGTTCTGTGACTGAATAAAGCACATCCATCCAGTCGGTTACAGTCAATCCTTCAAAACAAACCAACTCCCCAGAATTGGGTCCTAAATTGGCCAATTAGACTGCTGATTCTGTTTTCTTTTTACTTTTGTTTCTCCTCTGTTTTCCACTGAGCGCAATAAAGAAAGTGATTTGGACTCGAGGGGGGATAGGCACTCGTTCTGTGTTCTTTTGCTCTCAATGACCGTCTTCTTCTCACAGCTCCTCAATAAGTGCCAATGATGGGGAGAGAAAAATAACACAAACAGAAAGCAGACCGCAAAACAAACAAAAAAACATCCAACAGCAAAAATGGTTCGAGATGACAAGCCACAGTGCGTCAACAGAGGTGGCGTGTGATTGGTGCCACTCAAGGCAGAACAGAACACAACAGCTGATTGAAGGGTAAGAGCGCATAATAATGAAGCCTTCACAACGGCTGCTATGACAACGGCGGCGGTGAGGGGCCTGGGTGTTGTGTAGAAAAGAGCGGGTAAAGCTTCTGGACTCTTCATGTCATTAGAGTGTGTCTAGATGACCACTGCGATTATGGTGATGAGAGTGACAGGCCAGGGAACAGTCATGTCCACGGTGACATTGACCAATACAAAGACATCCATGTGATTACATCGTAAAATTAGATTTGACATGGACAGATATTTGTGCTGCCGTGCTGGTTAGATATGGAGAAAGAGCCCTATACACTAATCATGGAGACACTAATCAAGACTAGACTTGTTTTGGCCCTATTAAACATCAACTATTAGCTTCAATTCAAACCTGTTGTTTAGTCGCCATTACACAAGAGCAACACAATGGTCACAGGATATTATGTGCTGGTGAGAAAAGCTTGCACATGGATTGTTCTAATTCAGTCGTTGGTCTTTTAATCGTGTAATCAATCAGCGTCAGATATGAGAAATTAATCAGTGACGACCAACCGCTGAGATGAAACGCTCCATATTTCAAAATAACTCTCTGGTGTGTAATCACAGTTGATACTCTCTGGCAGATCAATACAAGTGAATCTTTCGCAAACTGGTTAACGTTTGGATAAATAGTCACTTAAGGAAAACAGAGACAAAGTTAATCAAATTAGCTCTGGCGAAGGAATGCAAGCCCAGATGGAGACTTGAGATGAAAATTAGTCATAAGGCGTAGACATATTTATTGTCACTGTGGAGAAGAAACACCACACACCTTTGGAACACTCGGTATATAACACAACAAACAACACACACCTTTGGAACACAACCGGATGACACAACAAACACCACACACCTTTAGAACACTCAGTTTACAGTATGACACAACAAACACCACTGGGACACTGCCGGATGACACAACAAACACCACACACCTTTAGAACACTCAGTTTATGACACAACAAACACCACACACCTTTGGGACACCTGACAGACCTGGCAGATTAAAACTTGGTGATTATGGTTCTACTTCTGATCACAAACTAAAGTCATTCATCTACTGTACAAATCTTTCTGGCCACACATAGTACTGTCTTTGATATCATCTTGAAGCATCTTCCTGACCTGATCAGATGTTATAACATGACCATGCCCATAGGATATAAGACAGTGTTTTCAAGGCATGACTGTGTGTGTTATTTCCTGACTACATCAGGTAACAGGACAGTGAGATTGAGGAGGGGGAGGAAATGGGGAGAGCGTTGTGTTTCTGAATAGATTATGATCCACGCCAAACCTGCTTGGACTGGTATAACGAGATGAGCTTAGACAGCGGCCGTGTCCAAAAGTCAAGGGCGCACGCTGGATACTACCCTTTTTTCCAGTAGCGTCTCAGTTAGCTTGCTCCTCAGTATGCTTCATTTGGACATCACAAACTAGTTGGCGTCACCTGACTCGGGGAGGGGGGTGTGTTGCTTGACGATTTGCATGACGTGTGGAGCTTGACCTGCCCTGCGCAATGGATTATGGGATATCTGAGGCCAAAATATATGCATCGATGCACGCTTGGAAATCACGCCAAATGAAGTACCCATATAGTGAGAGCGCTTGACTTTCGGACAGTCCATTGTGACGTAACTTCCGGAAAATGCACGCTGCCCAGCGTGTGTACTTATGATTCAGACACAGCCAGCGTTAGCAGTAGTCTATACGCCGTCCAACTCCAAATGCTGTTTTGTTTTTGATTGAACACTTGGCTAACTAATTAAATCCCTCTTCACACAGCAGCGTGAGCAAGGGCCATCACACAGATAGATAGATAGATAGATAGACACTTTATTGATCCCCAAGGGGAAATTCAACACAGTGTTCACATTGCTCAAAATACATACTTTCTTTAAATGACCAGCAGCTATAATAACTTCATGCATTTCAGTCCCATTCATGCTCCAGGAAATAAGCAAATAAATGAACACAAGCAGGGATGCCGGCTACTCCTTCAAAGACTGGGAGTCATTTAAATGCAATAAATAATTCAGTTTCATTAAGTTCTGACATGTTCCCACCGACCGAGACATCCAGAGACGAGTCGGAATCCTCCAAAATTACTCCAACAACCACACTGTTGTGCGCCGCACAGCCCAGCCCAGCCCAGCGCAGCGCAGGGCCACATTGGGGATGTCAGCACCTTAAAATAAAGATGAGGGCCGCAGCGCTCGGATCCTATAATCCCGAGATCAAGCAGCGCGCGAGCGAGACAGAGGAGCCAAAGAGGGGAATATAATTGTGACTTTGATGCGCCGGCTTTGAAGTGGTAAACTCACTCTGTTTGATTTAATCCCTCGTCTCGCCTCGCCTCTTGTCTCTCACTCTCTCCGCACGCCAACAATGTTTGTTCCCACCATAACTCCTGCTTGGAGGGCTTGCTTTTTACTGATGCTTAATCATTAATTAAGGACACACACACACACACACACACACACACGTGCACGCACGCACACACACATACACTCCCCATCCTGTAGCGCTTTTGTCAAAAGCATTACAAATCCCTCAAACACATGTCAGTGGAATACAGCATATTCACATTAAGTTGAATAAATTAAATGTGTTTATAACGGTGACAATAAATGTCAGTCACATTACAACACGACAACGCGATTCCACAACTTTGTGGGATTTCATTTAGATAAGTGCTTGAGAGATATTAAATATTAATACAAATTCAAAGGTTACATTTACATGTCTTGAAGGAACTGCTTGGTAATTGTTGAATCATCTCGAAATGTTTACTGACTGACATTTGTTTAATACAGTACTAATCACTCTAAACTCTTTGTGCTTGTGGCTGCCTGTCTGTTCAGCTGGCAGGGGCTTTTGTTAATGTGCATACCTAATTTATAGTGACACGGGGACTGAAATCGCTGTAATCATTTGTAAAGAATTGAGTCAATATTACAAATAACACACACTCTGCTATTGTCTAAGTGCCTGAAACGTATTGTTAGGCCGTGGAATTAGAGACTAATGCCAAGTCTGCTCAACAATGTAAACAAAGAAAAAACACTTAATGAAGAGAGGATGTTGTGAAAAACGCAGATAACAGCTGTTAAGCTTGCCATTAATACTGTAGGGATTTCCAATGGAAGAGAAATTTGTTTGCATAGTAACAGTATAGCATTAATCACATGTTGCTATGACAGTCCTATGTTTCATGGCTCCCTTCTTTATACACTATGCAAACACTTGGTTCCAAGGACTGAATTAGTCCTTGATGATTTAATGGAGACGTAATATGTTGTGACAGCAGAAAGAACAATAAATGTCATTAAAAGTCATGTAATTACTATATTGCAAATGTCATATCACTCATTATGTAAGGGGCATGTTTATTCAGTACATATCTCATATATTGAGCTTTGTGGTGTTTATGTTGTTTTATGTCTCTGTCCAATGGGCTGTTTTACTGTATGTGCCTCTGTACCAGGGTCATGGCCTCCAGTGACAAGTTGTGTTTGCTGTAACTAATCGTTTGTTTTAGTTTCACTCATGACACGGCCTGCCAGTTCTCAATCTATACGAGGCCAATTCCATGAAAAGTTACACTTTTTTTTGTCACATCCATAACACCAATAAATTGTGATGGTATGTTATGAGGTGAATGATTACATGAAATTTGAGCAATTGCTATTATTGAATGAAGAATGTACATGAGAAAAATGCACAAACGAAAATAATGTTTCACATCATACCAAAGTAATCATTCACATCATACAAATACCACGGCATGTCACTGGCATTATGGACGTGACAAAAAGGAATTGCCCAGGACTAATCATTCCCACTTTGGAGAGAGCGGTTTGCACGACCACTGCACAACACTCCAGGGCATTTGGTTGTGCGCAATTATCATTGAAACGGAGGAAGCAGCATTAACATTTATATGCTGTATATTTGATTCACCTTATATTTGAATATTTTACCACTATCTGGTTGTGCAGATATATTGAATTTCTAGCACTATACAATTACAATAATTTACATACAATTTACATACACATATTTTGCATTTTTTCCTGGCACACCTATATTCACTTGCACA
Organism: Sardina pilchardus; assembly: GCF_963854185.1. NCBI lineage: Eukaryota > Metazoa > Chordata > Actinopteri > Clupeiformes > Clupeidae > Sardina > Sardina pilchardus. The sequence continues at coordinate 25,625,862 of NC_084996.1, forward strand.
AGCATGTCAAAACTGCATAAATCACAGAGAGAGAAAGGATGCTTTGTACCAGATCAGGCTACAATGTAATTTCCCTCTGGAACCTGTGTACACCCAGTATCATACTCATCCCAATAGTGAACAAACAGCCCAGATTTGGGACAGTAAACTGTCTCTCCTATTAACTTTATAATTGATTGCCGTTCTGGGCCTGTTCTGGCAGACCAGGCTAAATGTTGAAAAACAGCATAAATCAATTGAGCTTTAATTATCATCACCTCTCCGCTCACTGGTGTCTGTCTGCTCATGTGATTATCCACATTAAAATGCAGACGTGTCATTTTTGGAGAGTCAATGATATAAAAACAATTAACAAGCAGCAGTTCCCGATGCACCGCTAAAGTGCTGTGTGATATGGGCGTCTACAGTGGGCACAGGATGCTACCGCTAAAATGCTGTGTGATATGGGCGTCTACAGTGGGCACAGGATGCTACCGCTAAAGTGCTGTGTGATATGGGCGTCTACAGTGGGCACAGGATGCTACCGCTAAAGTGCTGTGTGATATGGGCGTCTACAGTGGGCACAGGATGCTACCGCTAAAGTGCTGTATGATATGGGCGTCTACAGTGGGCACAGGATGCTACCGCTAAAGTGCTGTGTGATATGGGCGTCTACAGTGGGCACAGGATGCTACCGCTAAAGTGCTGTGTGATATGGGCATATACAGTGGGCACAGGATGCTACCGCTAAAGTGCTGTATGGGCGTTTACAGTGGGCATAGCTAGGATGCTACCGCTAAAGTGCTGTGTGATATGGGCATATACAGTGGGCATAGCTAGGATGCTACAGCTTAAGTGCTGTATGGGCGTTTACAGTGGGCATAGCTAGGATGCTACAGCTTAAGTGCTGTATGGGCGTTTACAGTGGGCATAGCTAGGATGCTACAGCTTAAGTGCTGTATGGGCGTTTACAGTGGGCATAGCTAGGATGCTACCGCTAAAGTGCTGTGTGATATGGGCATATACAGTGGGCATAGCTAGGATGCTACCGCTAAAGTGCTGTGTGATATGGGCATATACAGTGGGCATAGCTAGGATGCTAAAGCTAAAGTGCTGTGTGATATGGGCGTCTACAGTGGGCACAGGATGCTACCGCTAAAGTGCTGTGTGATATGGGCATATACAGTGGGCATAGCTAGGATGCTACAGCTTAAGTGCTGTGTGATATGGGCATATACAGTGGGCATAGCTAGGATGCTACCGCTAAAGTGCTGTGTGATATGGGCATATACAGTGGGCATAGCTAGGATGCTACAGCTTAAGTGCTGTGTGATATGGGCATATACAGTGGGCATAGCTAGGATGCTACAGCTTAAGTGCTGTATGGGCGTTTACAGTGGGCATAGCTAGGATGCTACAGCTTAAGTGCTGTATGGGCGTCTACAGTAGGCATAGCTAGGATGCTACAGCTTAAGTGCTGTATGGGCGTTTACAGTGGGCATAGCTAGGATGCTACAGCTTAAGTGCTGTATGGACGTTTACAGTGGGCATAGCTAGGATGCTACAGCTTAAGTGCTGTATGGACGTTTACAGTGGGCATAGCTAGGATGCTACAGCTTAAGTGCTGTATGGGCGTCTACAGTGGGCACAGGATGCTACCGCTAAAGTGCTGTGTGATATGGGCGTTTACAGTGGGCATAGCTAGGATGCTACAGCTAAAGTGCTGTGTGATATGGGCGTCTACAGTGGGCATAGCTAGGATGCTACAGCTAAAGTGCTGTGTGATATGGGCGTTTACAGTGGGCATAGCTAGGATGCTACAGCTAAAGTGCTGTGTGATATGGGCGTCTACAGTGGGCATAGCTAGGATGCTACAGCTAAAGTGCTGTGTGATATGGGCGTCTACAGTGGGCATAGCTAGGATGCTACAGCTAAAGTGCTGTGTGATATGGGCGTTTACAGTGGGCATAGCTAGGATGCTACAGCTAAAGTGCTGTGTGATATGGGCGTCTACAGTGGGCACAGCTAGGATGCTGCAGCGGGCGTGTTCAGACGAGGAGGTGTTTTTTCCGGTTGCAGGTGGATGTTTTACATTATATTCCTATGATACAGAGAGGTTTTCTTAAAAAAGGTCCTGGGCGCCGCCACCGGCGTTTTTTTCCACCTACCCTGGGTGGTTTTCAAGTTGAGAAATTTCTACTCTCCAAGAAAGTACACCCCGCGTCAAGTGATTTTTGGACAGCTGACCAAGGACGAGAGTTTGCGTCATAGTGAAACTTTATTGAAAGTTCTTTTAAAAAAAAAAAAAAAAAAATGGCGACCAAAACAAAGAAAAAAGATGCCAGCCGAACAACTAGTTGCTCTTGTGAGTGAACACGTAGAGCTATACGACATGACCAACAAGTTATACCACGACATTTACCATAAGGAGACCATCTGGAGGTCGATTGGTGGGATTCTGGGCCATAATTGTAAGAATTAATTTTCAGTTTTCATCCGTTCACCTGGCAAGCTAAGCTAACCAGTAGCAATGAACGTAACGGTACTTGTGCTCTAGAACGGCAGTTGTCATGGGAATTCAAATTAACGTTCTGTGCTGTTTTGGGGGAATAAAAAAACCCTGTCGGCTTTCTATCTTTAAAAAAACCACCCAGGTCAAGTGTTTTCTGAAAATAAAAACCTCCTAGTGTGAACACCTCCTAGTGCTGTATGGCCGTTTACAGTGGGCACAGGATGCAACAACATTGTGAATGGCTTTTAAAAGCTGTTATCACTTTGATGTTCTTGGTAACCTGCATCTCACTTTCCCAGAACAACACATCTGACCTTCCCCTCAACTCCATTATCATCTTCTCCACCAAACAAACAAAAACAAACACACACACACCTACAGTATAGCAATGCAAAGAATGGCCTAGGGGGACACACAACAGACCGAGTGTCCTGGTGTGTGTGTGTGTGTGAGTGTGTGTGTGTGTGTGTGTGTGTGTGTGTGTGTGTGTGTGTGTGTGTGTGTGTGTGTGTGTGTGTGTGTGTGTGTGTGTGTGTGTGTGTGCTTATGTATGTGTGTGTGTGTGTGTGTGTGTGTGTGTGTGTGTGTTTGTGTGTGTGCTTATGTATGTGTGTGTGCTTATGTATGTGTGTGTGTGTGTGTGTGTGTGTGTGTGTGTGTGTGTGTTTGTGTGTGTGTGTGTGTGTGTGTGTGTGTGTGTGTGTGTGTGTGTGTGTGATGTCCTACCAGATGCTGTTGTCCATGTGTGATACGGTGTGTGTGTGTGTGTGTGTGTGCGTGTGTGTGTGTGTGTGTGTGTGTGTGTGTGCGATGTCCTACCGGATGCTGTTGTCCATGCGCGAGACGGTGAGGTAGGCGGCCAGGTTGGCGGTGTAGGAGGAGCAGACGATGAGCGTGAAGAGCCACCAGCTGCCCATCACTATACGCAGCGCCACAGAGCCCACCACGGAGTCTCCACCTATGGAGAGAGAGAGAGAGAAAGAGAGGGAGAGGGAGGGAGGGGTAGAGGGAGAGAGAGAGAGGTGACTTCCTTCACCTTCACATACATATGAAAAAAGCATAGTACATCAGTCCTGGCCAACATAAGCAGTACATCAGTGCCCATCCCTATACGCAGAGCCACAGAGCCCACCACTGAGTCTCCACCTATGAAGAGGAGGGGGGGGGGGGGGGGGGCAGAGAGAGTCAGAGAGAAAGGATGAAAGAGGAAGGGCAAAGAGAGAGAGAGGGAGGAATAGAGGGAGAGAGAGAGAGAGAGAGAGAGAGAGAGAGAGAGAGAGACAGAGAGAGAGAGAGAGACAGAGAGAGAGAGGGATGGTGGGGTAGAGGGAGAGAGAGAGGTGATTTTCTTCACATTCATATGAAATAAGCATAGTACATCAGTCCAACATAACACATCAGTCCTGGCCAACATAAGCAGTACATCAGTGCTGCAGAACATACAGTACACTACAGACACAGATAAGTCCCATCTCATGCATCTAGAGGCCCCTTCAGGACAGGCCTTGGTCAGTTTGGTCAGTTGCTCTGCTCAGCTTGAGATAAAAGAGCATACAGTACGACTGGCCCAAAGATTGTATAGTTACTAAGATGAATCATAAAGGGTTTTTTTCAATGGAATGAAATGGTACCACTTCCACCTTCTAAAGGGGCGTGATCGGTGACAAAGTATAATCTGTGTAGAACGGTGTAGAAGCAGCAGAAGCAGTGTGCCGTTGAGGCGGCCTGCGCTATTAGCGGAGACAGCGACAGATCGCTAACAAAGTTATTTTTCTATGTATTTATCTCGCTGGAAAATACGATTTCAATGTGGGAATGTTAGAAAGACGTGTGCCTTGTAGAATATGGATTTGTTACTTGCATTGCTGAATGTAGGGCTAAGGGAATGGTCATAATCCGAGATCATGTTTATTTCTCCCATAGAAATACGTTGACACCGGACCTCCCGATTGCCTCCTAAAGAGGAGTGGCAGTTGCGAACCCTACATCACAACGAAACCAGAATTTACCCTAATATGAATCGTCTCACTTTATAAACCGTCTCTGACTGGAGCAGCCCACCACAGCACCCTGACCTTTAACCCCTGACCTCTGACCCTGCCACGACTTGTGAGGCTGGAGAGTGTGTACAAAGATCGTATAGTTACTAAGATGAATCATAAAGGTTTTTTTCAATGGAATGAAATGGCACCACTTCCGCCTCCTAAAGGGGCGTGATCAGTGACGAGATAATCGGTTTAGAACGGTGTAGAATCAGCAGAAGCAGGTGCCGTTGATAACAGGTTTATTTCCACCATAGAAATACCTCCGTTTGCCTCCTAAATGGGAGTGGCAGTTGCGTCACAATGAAACCAGAATTTACCCTCATATGAATCGTCTCGCTTTATAAACCGTCTCTGGTGTGTAAGAGAGGGGTTAGATGAGGGTCAAAGCGGAGGAAGGATCTGTGGTGTAAGCCCTGGAGGGAGTCTCAGCTGGCATGGACCAGAGGATGAGAGAGGAAGAGAGGAGGAGAGGAGGAGAGGAGGAGAGGTGGATAGGAAGAGAGGAGGAAAGGAAGAGGAGGAGAGGAGGAGAGGAGGAGAGAAAGAGGAAGAGAGGAGGAGAGGAGAAACATTAGCAAGGCAGATGCAGCTGACTGGAATACTCGTACATTGAGCTTTTAGAGATGCAGCTTTTAGACGTGTCTGGAGGGAGAGAGAGGGAGATAGGAGATGCTTTGCATTCAAGTACACAAAGAAATGGCCATCTAACACTGTGGCCCTCTCATCTTGTCATCAAACAGTGGGCAGTGGGCAGGGAGATGGCTTTGGGCTTTGGGCAGTGGGCAGTGCAGGAGCAGAGGGGCCTGTGAACAGCTGTTGACCGGTCACTCATGAGAGCAGAGCGGCTGATTTCACTTCAGTGTAACAGGGACACACAACACACACGCAACAGCATGAGGAGATGAGAGACACCAGATGGCAATTTGTTTGAAGATCTTAGTTTGGTGTCCAAACAGAATGATTTTGATGAATGAAAACAGACATACTGATCTTAATAAAACAAATATGCTCTTTAAGCTTTTGATCAAGTACTGGACTCTGTTATTGCACCCTGGTGGTGCACATACTGTACTGTCTTGTTATTCTATTCTTCTTATCCCGTCACCCCCTGTAGACTTGCTAATGCTAATCATTAAAGCCCACTAACCTTGATGCTACGTAGGCAAAACAGTCAATACCACTCTCTCTCTCTCTCTCTCTCTCTCTCTCTCTCACACACACACCTCAAAGACATATCACACACACACTCACTCACTCACTCACGCACGCACGCACGCACGCACGAACGCACGCACGCACGCACGCACACACGCACACACACACACACATACACACACACACACATACACACACACACACAGGGGCTGTAAAAGCATTAGCATAAGGGGCTCATTAGCCTGGAGTGTTCAGAGGAGCTAGTGGGCAAGGCCTCCTCACATGTGCCACCTCGCCCAGTCACCCAGCATGCCAACAGGGTTAGGTGGCACCGCGCCAGGGTTAAGTGGCAGAGCGCCAGGCGCTGAGAGATGCGTCTCTCTCTTGTTGGCAGAGCGGCTTGTGTTGGGGGTGTGGGGAATAGTCGAGGTGCTCGCGTCTTTTATTTCCATTTTTTCACGTTTTTTCCTGGGCTCACACCCAACTCAGTGGCAGGAGAAGACTGAGCGTCTGAACGTCTGAACGTTTGAACGTCTTCCCTCAAAGCCACCTCTGTGGTGGTAGCAATAAACACACTTCAGGTGTAGCCAGCGTGTCACATCACGCATGTTCACAGGTGCGAGGCGTGTGTCAAAAGAGACATGTGTTACAGCAAAAGAGGCTGATTTTAAAAGGAGTGTGTTAAAAGAGACATGTGTTAAAAGCAGGGTTCGTACACCTTTTTCATGGCCAAATTCAAGCACTTTTTAAGGACTTTCAAGATGAGTTTTCCAGTACCGAAATCAAGCGTGAACAAATCCAAAGCCCTGTTGTTTGAGGTCACTGTACGACAAAGATCCAGAAAATTTGATACAACCTAAGCCGAATACAGAACCAGCAGCTATCATTAGGTTAACTGAATGGGACATTGAAAATGAGTGTGCCCCATTTCATTAGTGTTTGCTGCTGCTCTATTTGGTCTATGTCATATAAAGTTTCCTTGTTCTTTTTCTTACTGACAGCACTCGATGGTGTTGAACAGCATGGATTGATTCATACCATATTTCAGGAGTGTGATTGGCAAAGGACAAAAAAAGAGAAAAATATACCCAACACCCCCAGGAGAATTTCTTTAAAAATAACCCCTTAAATGATGACATCAGATGACTTTTATGAGAACTATTGATAAACTGTGATACATATATTTCAAACATTATAACATACTACAATATAGTCTATATATATGTATATATATATAAAGTCTATAACTCATTTATAGCAAAGTAGCCTAGGCCTACTCAAAACCAGATATGGCTGAAATATGTAGGCTATCATGATCATTTTGCCAACAATGATGTAGAACCATGAACTTTCTCAGTTCATAACATGTTTTATTTTAACTTAAACTAACATAAAGTTATAATTTTGACTACATTTAGGCCAACTTGATAACATATAGCCTGCCCCTGTACAATATAGTGAACCATAGGCCTATTGATATTGATGCTGTTTGAAGAGGTTGCTTGATTATATTTAAGTTCCAAAGAAAATCAAATTGCACCACTCCCTCTCCTTCCAAAGTAACATGTACTACACCTCTCTGTTTATTGGCTACATCACTAGTTGTTCAAGTGCACACACTAAATGGAGAGCTATAGGATTACAATTCAGACTGTGCCTTTAAATAGGCGACTTTTTTCATCTATCAGAACAATGCTACAGTAGGCCATTTCCACTAAAAAATCATCTCAATATTATGTGCAAGACTGATGTTTACCAAGAATGCCAACCTGTTAATTTCTTAGCATAAAGTACATACGTTTTCTCATAGTGAGATGACTATCCTGAAATATGTTTTGAATGACATGGGGCGGCTGGAAAAACGCGTTCACCTCCGTGACAAGGTGTTACCTAAACAATTTAGTTGACCTAAGGTAAGGCTTTGTGGCTAAAACGATGAAAACCAGTAGGCTAGTCTGTCACAGCTAACTTCAAGCACAGTAGCCTAGACTAGTTTACAAGCGCAGAAATGAAAAGTCAATATCGCCATCACGAGATTGCTGTCATTAGCGCAAAATCCAGACACGTCAAACTGGACGTGAATGCGTGGCAAAGCCAACAACTTCATAAATGATGTCTTTTAAATAAATAATTTGAGCTTTACCGTTTCATGGCTTCTGCTAAGAAATAAATTGTTCACCACACACATCGAACTTGCATCAAACATTCATCAACACATGTCTGCTTTCACTTTCAATGAAATCCACTAGAGAACGGACAAGGCTTGCGGAGTGAATGAAAGAAGCACCAAACCCGTCGTCATTGTCAGCGGCCTATTATACAGCAAATTAATTTTATTTTCCTTCATTTAATAATTGGTCTATTGAGTCAGACTGCCGAGAAATATGTAGGCCTAGCACTTTCAAGCATTAACAAGCATTTTACCCCAAATCCAAGCATTTTTCAAACCTTGAAAACACCACATTAAAATCCAAGCATTTTCATGGATTTCAAGCACCCGTACGAACCCTGTAAAAGAGACATGTGCTAAAAGAGTAGTGTGTTAAAAGAGGAGTGTGTTAAAAGACTCGCTGACTGCTCTTCTTCTCCCTTAAGTGTCGTTGTGCTGTTTGACATGTAAATGGAATCACTGCCCTTTCTAAATGTCATGTCACAGCTATGTGAGCGTAGAGAGGCGTTCAGTTCTACATGGGAATCTCATATGAACAGGATCTGCACTAACATGTCTGTGTTCATAGCTCAGGATCTTCCACAAACAAGCAGAATTACTCATATGCGTTACGCATAGTCATGCTAGACAGAGATTCAATAAATATGGATTTCTACATGGAGAGATTACAGTAAAGACTGAATGGCCAGGTAGGCAGAGAGACAGATCAAAGAACATACTAGAGTAGATGCTGTATATCCACGCACCCACTAACACAACTAGAGTAGATGCTGTATATCCACGCACCCACTAACACAACTAGATGCTGTATATCCCCGCACCCACTAACACAACTAGAGTAGATGCTGTATATCCACGCACCCACTAACACAACTAGAGTAGATGCTGTATATCCACGCACCCACTAACACAACTAGAGTAGATGCTGTATATCCACGCACCCATTACAGTGTGTCATCTGATATTGCTGCCCATACACACACACACACACACACACACAAGACAATCAGACTAATCCCATCTGGAGTTCACCCGTGGGGAAATAAGACAACTGTTGCCCTATACACACAGAGGGCAATCAGACTATTGTCATCTGCAGTTCACCAGTGGGGCAATAAGCTACCAACTACTGCCCTTACACACACACAACAATCAGACTATTCTCATCTGGAGTTCACCAGTGGGGCAATAAGCTACCAACTGTTGCCCTTACACACACACACACAACAATCAGACTATTCTCATCTGCAGTTCACCAGTGGGGCAGTAAGCCAACAATTGCCCCTACACACACATGGCAATCAGACTATTCTCATCTGCAGTTCACCAGTGGGGCAATAAGCTACCAACTGTTGCCCCTACACACACAACAATCAGATTATTCTCATCTGGAGTTCACCAGTGGGGCAATAAGCTACCAACTGCTGCCATACACACACGACAATCAGACTATCCTCATCTGGAGTTCACCAGTGGGGCAATAAGCTACCGACTGCTGCCCCTACACACACAGGGCAATCAGACTATTCTCATCTGGAGTTCACCAGTGGGGCAATAAGCTACCAACTAGTGTCTCTCTCTGATCCACCTCTTCCTCTAGACCTCCTCCTCTAACACACCTAACACATTTAAAGTGCACTTCTCATGCACTTCCTTCTACTACTGTGGCCTTTGACGGCTCTTTTGGCTGCTCCTTAAGCGAGAGCAGTTTCCTCCTCCAGCTGCTTTGTAGCGTTTGTAGAAGTATTTATTGTGACTAAACGGCCTTCTTTTGGATGGAGCCTGAATACAAATTCAGTTGCTTCATTTGTAAGTCACTTACAAAAAAAAAAGAGCCAGCTAAATAAAGAAATGCACAAGTACAGTAGAACAACTGCTCTGCCTCCATAAGACATGTGGGTAGCTTGCTGTACGAGCGCCCCGTAGACCACCCCTATAGATAGAACACATATAGACCACCCCTATAGATAGAACACATAGACCACCCCTATAGATAGAACACATGTGGGTACCGTACCTTGCTGTACGAAGGCCCCGTAGACCACCCCTATAGATAGAACACATGTGGGTCCCGTACCTTGCTGTACAAAGGCCCCATTGACCACCCATATAGATAGAACACATAGACCACCCCTATAGATAGAACACATGTGGGTACCGTACCTTGCTTTACGAACGCCCCGTAGATCACCCCTATAGATAGAACACATAGACCACCCCTATAGATAGAACACATGTGGGTACCGTACCTTGCTGTACGAAGGCCCCGTAGACCACCCCTATAGATAGAACACATGTGGGTACCGTACCTTGCTGTACGAAGGCCCCGTAGACCACCCCTATAGATAGAACACATAGACCACCCCTATAGATAGAACACATGTGGGTACCGTACCTTGCTGTACGAAGGCCCCGTAGACCACCCCTATAGATAGAACACATAGACCACCCCTATAGATAGAACACATGTGGGTACCGTACCTTGCTGTACGAAGGCCCCGTAGACGACCCCTATAGATAGAACACATAGACCACCCCTATAGATAGAACACATGTGGGTACCGTACCTTGCTGTACGAAGGCCCCGTAGACCACCCCTATAGATAGAACACATAGACCACCCCTATAGATAGAACACATGTGGGTACCGTACCTTGCTGTACGAAGGCCCCGTAGACGACCCAGATGGCGCTGTGCAGGGAGCTGGAGACGGTGGACACCTGCTGGTGGGGGGGCGGCGGCGGGTTCTGGTTCCGGAGGGACTGTATGCGGGCCAGCAGGAAGATGAGCACGCCCACCACAGGAATGGCGGCGGCGATGCAGGCCCACACGGCCAGGTCAAAGGGCGCGAAGAGCGAGAAGATGTTGATCTTCTCCTCGGGCTTGCGCAGCAGGATGCCCACCGAGTAGTCCATGTAGCGCTTGCTGAAGTCCACCACGTTCTCCCGCTCCGGCGTGATGGTGATGGCCGACACCGCTAGGTCCGCCCGCTGGAGAAGTACGGCAACACAAAAGGGTCACACAGAGTAAAACAGGCCATCACCATCACGCCGTGTACGGCAACACAAAAGGGTCACACATAAAACAGGATTTATGTATTGATTCCCACACACACACACACACACACACACAGTTGAGCAAGGCACCTAACCCCTCACTGCTCCCAAACACTGCTGTAGCAAGGCAGCTCACTGCTCCGGGTTAGTGTGTGTTTCATTTCACTGTGTGCTATGTGTTTTCACTTATTCACGGATGGGATAAATGCAGGGACCAAAAACCTTCTGTATGGAAGTAAACCTGTTTACATTTACATGTTTTACATAACAACATCAAGGTGTGCTCGACAACCAGCAATAATACACAGACGTCATACAGTATGACTCTACTACATGACTAAATGTAGTGCTGATGCCCTGTCCTGTGTAAAGCCTATGTGGTGTTGGAGGGGACCTGCAGGCTGTGCTGTTGGTGGGGTCACTACTGTCTGAGTTGGTCAGCTTCCAGCTCTAGCGTCCTGTGTGATAGGACTGGGCTGGTGGGAGCTGTAAAGCTGCAGCTGTCTGGTCCCTGATAACCTATCTGTGGCCGTGCTCCCTCACACCATTTGTCCCAGGGCTGAAAAAGTGTGTGTGGCGCCCTCCACAATTTGTTGCCATGGTAAATCGCTGCTGTCCAGGGCTCTGATGTGTTGGTTGGTGTCCAAGTGTGTGTGTGTGTGTGTGTGTGTGGGTCAGGGACAAATGGAGCTTGGGTCAAACTGGTCAGGCCATCACCAAGGTCGATAACAATGTCTCGGTGTCAACCCTGCTTGTTTCTTTTGTTATTTAGGTTTTTTTCTTTGTTTTTCTTTTTTCTAATATTATTACGAAGGTTAGTTGCGTGTATTTATTTAGAAAACTTGGTCCTATTTCATTTCTGTAATAATTAGATCAGTTTGTTGCATGCTGGATATGTGTTGAGTTACAGTAGCATACTCATCTCATTAGCTTTTTACAAGTATTTGTGAATGAGTAAGTGCAGGTTCCTTGCCTTGTTTTTAAGTTCCCCAATCATTTGTGAATGTGTAAGAGCAGGTTCCTTGCCCTGTTAATAAGTTCCCTAATCATTATTGAATGTGTAAGTGCAGGTTCCTTGCCTTGATTTTAAGTTCCCTAATCATTATTGAATGTGTAAGTGCAGGTTCCTTGCCTTGTTAATAAGTTCCCCAATCATTTGTGAATGTGTAAGTGCAGGTTCCTTGCCTTGTTAATAAGTTCCCCAATC
>NC_084996.1:25642985-25647985 GCF_963854185.1 Sardina pilchardus
CACACACACACACACACACACACACACACACACACACACACACACACACACACACTAACATAGATATTTCTTGGAAGAAGACTATGCCTAGAAGTGTTACTGGAAATGCAGGCACTTAAATGAGATTGTGCCACAGTGTGTTTGTGAAGAATGACTAACACCAACGGCAACCAGGATTCTCGACCTCACAGATCTGACCTCTCCTCAGGAACAAAGGAAGACACACACACACACACACACACACACACACACACACACACACACTTGTGTACCCATGGCCCACATCTCTGATCAGATTTCGCCTCTCCTCAGGAGCGCTGGAGCTCATTGGGGTGGCCAGTCACCAGAGAGACAAATAGACCCTGGGCTGCCACAAAAACAATTTCATGGTCTAAATCCCCGCCTTTATCAAGCGCGCTCCAGCTTTTGTCATATTGCATAATTGATTTTGCTCATTAACTCACTTTCTTAATTAGCTTAAATCATCGGGGGGAATGTTTAAATGCGCCTCGGAACACTAGCCGTCACACAAAGCTAGCACCGTCCTCTCCAACACCACTGGTGGTGACCACAGCAGAGGGACCGTCAGATGTTCACGAGCACCACGCAAAGAGAACGCCGCCCTTATCTTCACTAGAGCCTTCACTCTGGGGGGTTCTACGCTCACGAGAACCTCACAAGAACCTCACTTGGGGAGCCTCCCTAATTCTATACCATAATCTTGTGTGTTCTGGAGGCCATTGGCTCATCATGGATGCTGAGTTGTCATCAAAGCGTGCTGGACACTAAAGCTTTACGGTGGCCATATACTGCACATGGCAATCTGCTGGCTTAATTGCGCAAGTCTCGCTCTCACTCTCCACAGAGACGCATTCTCATTCAGACGGACGCTTTGAACTGCGGCGGAGCAGATTAAGAAGGCTCGTCCACAAGAAATCCATACATCTCCCTCGGCCATGTGTTCATGAGCAGGGATGTAAAGTGACCAGGCTCACACACAAAGCACACACACACACACACACACACACACACACACACACACACAGATATGAGATATGAATGGGGATGACACTCTTAATAAGATGCTGATCCCCTAGTACTTTATTCAAATGAATGATTACTATTCATTCATATTAATAACATTATTATAACATGTTTATAACAGCGGGTTCAATTAAAGTGTTTGCGTGTGCATGTGCATGTGTGTGTGTGTGTGTGTTGTGTGTGTGTGTGTGTGTGTGTGTGTGTGTGCATGTCGGTGTGTGTGTGTGTGTGTGTGTGTGTGTGTGTGTGTGTGTGTGTGTGTGTGTGTGTGTGTGTGTGTTTTGGATGGGTGAGTCACCCGGTGACATCAGTAGTTCTCCCTCTTTGCAGCGCTCCTTCCGGTGGGCCGTGATATTTCCCGCTCTTCCCCTCCTTTAGGAAAATGTCATCGCACACTGTGCAGGGCCCACCATGGGTACACACACACACACACACACACACACACACACACACACAGAGCCCACCGTGGGTGCAGCCGGCTTTGGAGCTAAATGCCACCGCTTGCCCCCGCTTCACACTTGGTCTGTCTATCACACACACACACACAAACATGCACACACACACACACACACACACACACACACACACACACACACACACACACACGCGCGCACATACATACAAACACACAAACACAAACACACACACAGAGAGAGATCAAACCAAAGCCCCTGCAAGACATTTCAGGATCTTGGGCAGTTCCCTTGTGAAGAATGTGTCTCCTCATCTGAGTAAATTAATCAGGGAGTTGATAGAGATGCTGGAGTCCCTGCTGTGCTGTGTTGCGGAGACAAGTGGCCATAATGAGCACACTGCTCTTCAAAGATCCCCTCATTACTTCAGCACAAGGCCAATCAAATCATGTGCAGTGATCACAGACCACATTCAAGTCTGTTTTAACACACACAATGGGCACAGGGAGAATCCAACGGGCCAGTTACACAAACACCAAGTCCAGCACAAGGAGCAAGGTGAGGCAGTAGGACAGTCATCCAGACATCAAGTCCAGACATCAAGGTCATCATAAGTCCAGACATCAAGGTCATCGTAAGTCCAGACATCAAGGTCATCGTAAGTCCAGACATCAAGGATGATAGGACAGACATGGCCTGTGACAATACCTCCGGACATTCACAAGATGAACAGCTCAGCAAAGGTGGCTATACGCAAACAATACTTCACACTGATACGGCTAGAATGCGTCTTTAATAGCCTACGGCTAATTAGCCGCCGGTCCTCAGGTGTGTCAGTATTCCGGTGAAGCTGAGCGGGACGGGAGCGGATGCGGTTGCTGTGGTTACTGCAGTTGCCACGCTCGCCCCGGTGATAAAGGAACACTCCACAGTGGATTCCTGGGTTCCATTAATTCAGTCTATTTCCAGCACAGGAATGTTTGTTCTGATGATTCTTGAGGAAAAATGCCTTATTGTTGATCCTTTTATGATGCTGATGAGTGCTATTAGACGTGTGTTAGCGTATCCCCGCAGGTCTTGTTAGAGCAGCGCTGTAATGAGGGGATCTTGGCTATAGATGTAGAGCAGCTTGTTTAAGGAAGTGATTCAGTGTCTCCCAGGGGGTCGGTTACTGTGAGGAGGTTCAACAGCACAGGAGAGGCTCCTGGGGGGTCACACCAATGGGACACACACACACACACACACACACACACATGAACACACACACACACACACACACACACAAACAGGCACATACAGTATGAGCACACACACACATACACACAAGAACACAAACACACACATACACACACACACACACACACACACACACACACACACACACACACACACACACACACACACACACACACACACACACACACACACACACACACACACACACACACACACACACAGGCACATATGAGCACACATGCTTGATTTGCTTATCGGCTTGTTTGTGTGTTTGTTTGTTTGTTTGTTTGTATTAAAGCTGTCTTCACATGGTGCCGCCCCCTACTGAGCCCTAGTGCTTGTGTGTTTTTCCCAAATACCCAGTGATTGATCTGAGCTGCCTCCCCAGCACCAGCTGCCATGACAACGCACCATTCTGATCATGACAATCATCAAAACACCACTGAAGAACTTCTACAAATGACTTCAAATGAACGACATTTAGTCTCGTTTCAATCTGTTTTTTTTTCTCAGAAGCAGAGGGCCACACACACACACACACACACACACACACACATACTGTAGCTACTGAAGCCTTGGCTAACTAGCGGTGTAGCAGCAACATACACTCGACTCCCACTCCCACACTCGAGCGGTAATTAAGTAGTGCATCTCCATTCACACCCTTGTTAGGGTGCAAGTGAAGACTGCTGGCTGCCTAATGACCCCTACAAAAGAGCAGTGCCACGTGGGTAAAAAGCATGTTTTTAATCTCTCCAGCGCTCTGATGTTCACGACCCTTTCAGATTTTATTACTGCTCTTCTGAGCAGCCTGATTAAACATCAGGGGGGATGAACATGACTTTTGGGCGTGGGTGGCATGTGTGTCAGAGCTAGCACGGAGAGTTTCAAAGCTTTTTCAAACTAGACACTTTTATGGAAATGAAATAATATTAAATACAATTAAAACAAATGTCAATGATATGACGCCATGCTGCCCAAGGGTAATCATCATGCCCGCTGCATGCTCTATGTGCTGTATTTACTCCATAAACAGACCAGAGTAGTGCCAGCAGTGGCACGTCTAAAGACATCTCCAGCCGCTAGCTGATTAGATTCATATCTGCTAATTGAACTTAAACTCACCAAGCTAAGCTCAATCTTTTAAGACTGAACATGAGTCTGGGGAGTCTGCACTTTATTTCTACTGCACATGAGGTGTAATCAATGGCCATCGTTCAAATGACTCAGTACGCTTTTTGGATAGTCCTTCAACCAATTAGACCAACGATCAGGGTGCTCCTTTTGGATGCGCTAGTTTGTGATTGGACCCAGCAGACGTGGACAGGAAGCAGGGGAGATAGATGTGTAGGTTTCCAGCCTGAGCTGCAGGGCGAAACCCAGATCACTGGCAGATCAGGCAGGATTTACCCAGCCTAGTGTCAACAAGGCTATGCACTAACATTCACAGAGCCTACTTAAACTCCAGTCTCTCCTGAAACCAGGGTTTACCCAGCCTAGTGTCAACAAGGCTATGCACTAACATTCACAGAGCCTACTTAAACTCCAGTCTCTCCTGAAACCAGGGTTTACCCAGCCTAGTGTCAAGAAGGCTATGCACTAACATTCACAGAGCCTACTTAAACTCCAGTCTCTCCTGAAACCAGGGTGTACCCAGCCTAGTGTCAACAAGGCTATGCACTAACATTCACAGAGCCTACTTAAACTCCAGTCTCTCCTGAAACCATGCAACAGCCCTCAGTGCCTTTCAGAGAGCACACTAAATCCTTGTGTGCTTATTTTCTGCTCGTTACGTGGCCATATAGCCATTACGCCACACACGAGCTGAAGTGTAAATTGTCCTCCCAAACGCAGCCTTTCTTCTCCGTGGTGCAGCATCTGACCGTGAGATAAGCGAGCCGGACGGAGACGGTATCTAGGACACGGTGTTCTGAGCGCGGCCGAGAGCGGAGCCTGATGGGCGGACACGTGAAGAACATGACCCCGGGTCAATAATTAGCACACGCGCTCGCGCCACAATCAATAGCCCCCCCTGAGGCCTGCTCACGGCGCCCAGTGAATACGCCTGGTTATCGCCACACACTCATCCTTTCTCTGCGTACGTACACACACACACACACCCAGTGAATACGCCTGGCTATCACCGCACATTCATCCTTTCTCTGCGTACACACACACACACACACACACACACACACGCGCACACACGCACACCCAGTGAATATGTCTGGCTATCGCGGCATATTCCTCCTTTCTCTGCGTGCTGATTGGATTTCTAAAGGACTCCATTATGCTGCACACAGAGGC
>NC_084996.1:25655485-25660485 GCF_963854185.1 Sardina pilchardus
GTTATCTAACGTTAATGTTAGGTTATCTAACGTTAATGTTAGGCTAGCTCACGTACTTGTGCCAATCAAAGATGCCTGCAACTGCTTTTTGGAATACAATGCTGCCGGTGTTTTATTGCACTGTAAAAAATGATCTCACCAATAAGTTATGATAACTTGCATATTTCATTTACTCAGACATAAAATAATATTTTATGAACTTTCAACTCAATTGTTTGAGTTTTCAGTCTTCCAATTTACAGCCGTAAGTTACTTCAATGAATCTCAAATACCGGGTGGTTGAATGAACTTGCAATTTTAAATTGAGTGGGGTACAACTTTTGCAAATTGAGGGAGGACAGGTATTTGCGCATGTGCGAGTCGCGAGACAACTGCAAGCCTCGAGAGGACGTCGTTGAAGTTTACGCGCCAGCCTCGCCAAAACCAAACTTCAAATTTCAGTTAAAGCTTCAATTCAGACGAGACGAGTCGGGTTGGCTTAAAGAAGGCCGAATTTGGTAAGTGTTTCTGTTTTCTTTTGAAGCCTACAGTACAATGTGTGTTGATGATGAAGCCAATATAATGTGAACGTCAGCTGTCGTTACTGTTTGATATAACGTTATGCACTGTGAAGTCCGGTAATTTCATTTTAGCGAGGCATATTTTTTTTTTAGCATTTCTCAGCCTAGTAGCCTATACGTGCAGATTAGTGGTGGAAATTGCTCTGCAAACAGTAGGTGCAGCTGGGTTTTGCTGTTATTCATACATGAGCATGATTAATCATACAGATAAACTTTTATGGACAACGTACATTGGTTCAGTGGTGGTTGCTAGCTAGTTAGCAAGGTCCATCTACAGTAAGTTCTACCCAATCATTTCGTTGGTCGTTCGGGCTGGGGTTTACTTGCAGGTGCCAGCTGAGTAATAGCCTAAAAGCCGTTAGCTGCCAGGCATGGTGGCAATACGCACGAACTAGCTGCTCGTTTACTGAAATAATTGCGTTAGCTAGTGCTATATCTGCCCGTGTTGTGTGTGTGATAAGTTTGAAATGAAAAAACAGAGCAATCTTTTAATGTAGATTGTCTAACCAAGGAAAACTAATATAAAGACATTCCTATTGAAAATAACTATTCTGAAACTACTAATAACCTAGGACTGGTGAACAGAACACACTAATGAGTTTGCTATATTTTTGAATTTTGAGACGCATTAAAAAGGACACGTCAACGGTTATTTATACTCAAAATAATGAGTTGAAACAGTTAAGAAATCCAATTTGTTAGACTTTTGTTTACACTTGCCACTCCGACTCTTAAGAATCCTTGCTGTTTTCTACACTTTCTTTAAAAAATACCCTCTAATGTGTTTATAAAATGAATTAAACCTTTTTTTCTCCTCCAATTCTCCTCAGGCCGAAGTGCTCCACAATGCTGTTGCGAGTTGTCCTTTCTGAGACCGAGATCAGGCGTCTTTCCATCGAAATCACTCCCCCTAATGTTGAGGAACTATGCCAGGTATTACGTACAAAACTTGGCCTGAGAGGTGGATTTATTTTGCAATTTGAAGACCCTGCGTTCAAGGATCAGCTGACCAACCTGACCGACATCCAAGACCTTCCTGAGGAGCGAGCAACATTGAAAGTGCTCTTCACAACTGATGAAGTTCTTTCGGATTCCACATTGGATACAGCCAGCCTTCCATCTGTCAGTGATGGGGAATCTGACTCACAGCAATGGCCTGAGCCCTTCCTGATTCCAGAGTTCTCCCATGATGTTGAACTCACACTGCAAGAAGCAAATGGAAGATATGCAAAGGATGGATCTGTGATGGTGGTTCCTAAAGGTATGAAAACTGATATCCTGGACACACTTGCTGACAGCATGTCAAAGATTAGTCCCTGTCCGGAGAGGCAGCACTATGAGAATGTTGCCAAAGCGCTTGTGGAGAAGCATCCCAGTCTCAAAGAGCCAGGATCTGGAAAGGGTTGGTACGGCTGGTTCCACAGCCTGAAGTTTAAGCTTGGAAACCATCGGCAGAAGTTAAGTGCAGCTGGATGTCCAGAGGTGAGAGTCAACAAAAGAAAAGGAGAAGATGGCAAGGGACCATATTTGAAGAAGTCAAAGAAGGGCGAGCTACACTACTGTCCAGATCCCCCTGAAGGACTGAGTGCTGCAGACATGGAAGAAAAGCGGAGGATGATTGAGGTACATCGTACATGCACATCAAACATGCAAATCATTCCTGTCTAATATTGCTGCATACATACCTGCTTATAGTAGACTGACTACCTACACTTTGCTCTTGTGTCTGTGAAGCCTACTATTTTGTCTTAGTATGTGTCCTTTGTGCTTGTGCAACTAATTTCAGGTGGAAGTTCTGAAAAAAGACCCAGATCACAAGCAGATAGATGAGTTGATGTCTGCCACGTTTTCCAAGCGCAGAAAGGAGATTGTAGGGGATCAACCTCTCATCGGGGATGTAATGGCAAAATGGCCTGCCATGTTCTGTGAGAGACAGGTAAAACAATAGACAACACTGAGCTGAGATCAATAACTTAATCCAATTTTGTTTGAATGTATATCAGTGTGTGAGCTGGTTACATTTGAGTCTTTTGTGCATTATTTCCATGTCTGATACTGTACTGTTTTTTCGGTGGCATGAATGTGCATATGGAATGGAATGTGCCAATTGTCTAGTAT
Source organism: Sardina pilchardus (assembly GCF_963854185.1). Classification (NCBI taxonomy): domain Eukaryota; kingdom Metazoa; phylum Chordata; class Actinopteri; order Clupeiformes; family Clupeidae; genus Sardina; species Sardina pilchardus. Next base: position 25,658,164 of record NC_084996.1, read on the forward strand.
AATCGAGTGGATGAAAGCCTTTCACAACAGACAACCTAAGCTTATGGTGATATCTTTTGAGTATTTGTTCTGTAAGCTCTTAAACGTTGTCTCTCTTTGTCTCCTCAGGTTCGGGCAGAGTTTAAAAGAATTGTAGGCATAGACCTTCTTGAGTCGTTCCTCGACGGACTTGATGACCTGGTGCCAAGACTGCTGGAAGTGTATAAAGCTGCGACCAAGTCTGGGAAGAAGCCGGCACTGAAAGCCATTTTGGACTGTCTGAAGAAAGATGTAAGTGGATAAGCTGAGAATTTTGAAATTGGGCACCAGTTCTTATGTTTACAATAAAATCTCAACACTGCTTATTTCTGTAGGATACAAATGAAAGGAGAAGGACTGCTGCTCTGCTGGGTCTGCCACACTACCTATCCGAAGAGCCCTCGGACATCATCAGGATGTGTGACGTAAGATGTTTTTGTCATGCATATCTGAAAACATGTCAAGGTTTATGATGACTGAGACTTAAGTACAGTAACTTTGCAGAGCATTTATGTCTTGACCTAAACATTCACACAATTACTTTTTGCTTTTCAAGGCCCATGGTGAGACTCTAGCTGAAGCCATGAAGGGTATACATCTTGGCCTACTGATAGGCTATGAAGGTGACAATCAAGACGCCTTTCCATGTGAGGTGTTCAGTGTAGCAGTTGTGGTTGAGGAGACTGTTGTCCTTCACAACTTTGAGGATGTGTCATCCAGCTTCACCATGCTTTTGGGGATCATCTACTGCGTAAACCTTGAGTATCCACGAGCCATGAAGTATTCTTTTGAGTTCCTTCAAAGGGTGGTGATGAAGATCAAACCAGATCAAGCCTCTGCCAGAGTCCACAGCTTCCGAAACAAGCTCCTAAGGTATGAACTGTAAACCATGCTCCACTCGGAATTGGGACAGAATGCATTTTTATTTTGTTTCTTTTGACAAGTTGAAGGGGAACTCACTTAAGCAAAAAGGAAAGGAAAAGCCCTGATATTCGTTGTTGGATTTTGTTGGACTGAATACATTTCATGCATGTTAAATAACAGGGTCAAAGTATGCTTCAAGATTCAAGTTTCAAGTATTTGAAGTCAACCAGGTGAAATCTGGAGTTTGTTTTTGAGCTGAATCAGGTTCAGCACAGCTTGTGAATCACATCCAAATTAGTATCATGAACGTGTTTTTTTTTTTTTTTACTTCTGTATTCTGGTTCTGTGTGATGCTGTTAACAGGTTTTAAATGTTAACATTTAATATTTCAATCTTGTGTAGTCCGGGGGTATAATTTGCTGTGCTAGTATTTTCATCCCTCATTAAAGAGTTGTGTATCACGACAAATATTGAAACAAGAACAAACTGCTGCTGCACTGTTCATAAGTGTTGTATGTGTAGCTTATTGTATCTTGACATTGTATTGTATTTTAATAAATAAAAAAAAAATACTAGATTTGTGTTGTGAAACAAGGCATTCTTTAACATAATCCTAACTTGTTAAGATAATTCATAGACATTATTTAATTGAAATTACAAGGTTGAACCCACTTATTAGAATAAGTGGACATAATGCATATTGATGAATAAAACACTTTTTTAGCGCAAATTATAAAGTTAACATCACTAATGTGGATAAGTGAACAGAACGCTAATAATTGAGTTCACTTTATTTTGAACTTAAAAAGCAAAGTTGAAACAACACTGTACAGTCATGTTGACTTACTGTACAGAAGAAAATTCAAAGCTTAACAAAACTTAAAATAATGAGTTAAAGTAAAATAATAATCCATTTTGTTTGAACTTGAAGTTTTGAGGCAGCTGCTTAACTTATGATTTTAAGTAGAACCAAGTAGATATTTTTTACAGTGTGTATCGCAAAAGGGCTTTCTTGTCCAAAATCGTTTTCTTGTGTTCTGTTCACATGGAGAATGACGCGCCGTGTGAACACAGCCTGCCGTGTCTCATAGCAGAGGACAAAGGGACAGGACACAACGGGAATAACCAAACCACCTGCATCCATTCAGCTGCACTGAGGATGAAACCAGGACACTCCTGATCCACAATACCGCCACTCGCACCGTCCTCACATCACCATTCAACAGCTCCTCGGCCCTGCTCTCTCTCTCTCTCTCTCTCTCTCTCTCTCTCTCTCTCTCTCTCTCTCTCTCTCTCTCTCTCTCTCTCTCTCTCTCTCTATCTGACTCTCTCTCTCTCTCTCTCTCTCTCTCTTCCCATATATAAATACATAATGGCCCTGCGTGTTCCAGCAGGTGAATGGAAGGGAGTTCAGGGGAGTTAAGGGGAGGTGAGTTGTGA
>NC_084996.1:25662985-25667985 GCF_963854185.1 Sardina pilchardus
CTCAGCTGAGGGAGGCCATTTCAGTCTCCATTGGCACACACAAAAAGAAATAGACAGACAGAAGAAGATGAGTGGATGCTTGGCCAAGCAAACGTCTGGACCTTGTTGCTTACAGAAGTGCTCTCAAAATGATTGTGCATTTATTCATAATTATATGAAGGGTTGTATGCTAGTGGTTGCAGCAGTCTTACAGATGAGTCCTCCAGGTTTCAGAGGGGGCGTCCCATTATATTCCTTCCACACACACACACACACACACACACACACACACACACACACTCGTACACACGTACACACGTACACACGTACACACACACACACACACACACACACACACACACACACACACACACACATACACACACACACACACACACACACACACACACACCAGGCTGTTAAGGAGCATTAAAAGAGCAGGCTCCTTCTCCAGACAGATTAGCCTTTTAAAACACAGGTGTAAAAACACTGGAGTGGAACTAAGAACAAGCTGAGGTTACACTCCAGGCAGCCGGAGTACTCCGCCGAATACTCAAGCAATTCATCCACACAGCCTCCATCCTGTGCTTGTTCTCCAGACACATTTGGTGACCAGATGGACTTCAAGCCCAGACTGGTGTTTAAAGAAGCTATGCACGATGTGGTCATCCTTTTCCTTAGATACAGTCCATATGTAAAGCACAGCCGGTCTAGCTATCTATCTGGTGGCACTGGGCTGCCACTCACAGCTGTCCAGACGTCCACCCGCGTAGTAAATAAATAAGTGTGTCCCAACACCGACAGAATGGCTACACACACATGCAGTAAATAGATAAGTGTGTCCCAACACCGACAGAATGGCTACACACACACGCAGTAAATAGATAAGTGTGTCCCAACACCGACAGAATGGCTACACACACACGCAGTAAATAAATAAGTGTGTCCCAACACCGACAGAATGGCTACACACACACGCAGTAAATAAATAAGTGTGTCCCAACACCGCCATAGTGGCTACACACACAGTAAATAAATAAGTGTGTCCCTACACCTGCATAGTGGCTACACACACACACAGTAAATAAATAAGTGTGTCCCAACACCAGCATAGTGGCTACACACACACACACGCAGTAAATAAATAAGTGTGTCCCAACACCAGCATAGTGGCTACACACACACGCACAGTAAATAAATACAGTAAGTGTGTCCCAACACCGCCATATGGCTACACACACACGGAGGACATAAATAAGTGTGTCCCTACACCGGCATAGTGGCTACACACACACGGAGGGAAATAAATAAGTGTGTCTTAACACCGCCATAGTGGCTACACACGGAGGCGATTGGAAGGAAGATCACAGGTTTGGTTGTGCATGAGGAGCTGAGACTTAGATCAATATGAGCAGAGCACACAATATGAGCATACATCCTGCTGAGTTTAGGAGCCGTACTGTACATTCAGCTGACCTGCTCACTTACCCTAGTGTATCTGCTGCTGCAGTAACAGTGGAACAGATGGAGGACTGGTCTGGCTCCAGAAAGACGCCCTCTGATTGGTCCCCCAGAGGAGTGCTGAGTCCATTAGCTGGGGGTGGACTCCTGTGATAGTATTACGCCAGACATGTCTCCCCTTTCTGGTTGTTGCTCTTGCATTGCGTTTGGTACATCTTAGATGTCAGATGAAGTTCTGTGGCGGCATGCTGCGCTAATCACGGCTAGTTCTGTAGACCGGCAGAGCTCTAGTCGTGAAATAGAGGATAGGGCTTCCATCTCTCCTCCTCTGCTGTGTGTGTGTGTGTGTGTGTGTGTGTGTGTGTGTGTGTGTGTGTGTGTGTTTGCTAATATTCATAAAGAGATTTAACAGTGCTTCTTCATTTCGTAACTTTGAGCTTTTTATTGTGTGTTGCTAATGTTCAGAAACAGAACTTTGAGCTTTTATCGTGTGTTTGCTAATATTCAGAAACAGATATCATCTAAGAGTGCTTCTTTCTTTTGTAACTTTGGGCTTGTTGTTGATCAGCTAGCTTGTCCTCCATATGTGTCATCTGTGTGGGTGGAGCTTAAGTCGCTGTGTGTTTGCGGTTCATTGTTCCAGTCCAAGTCACGGCGTGTCATCTGAATTCCTGCTCCTTTGTGAAGGGATAAAGGATTGATCATGACACAGCGTCTGTGGCGTAACCAAAGCCTCCAGTGTCCACTTTGTCTCAGGATTTGTCTTTTGTTGCTGCCATTAGTTGGAATACAAACCAGCCGTGACAAGCGTGTTCAATCCAATGAGCACCCACCTGCTACCACCACCACCTGACCGCCTACATCAGTGACTCTGGTTAAAGATAGATGGAGCTCAAAGCACACACACTCACACACACACACACACACACACACACACACACACACACCCACACATACAGAGAGGGGTACAAAGCCTCCTTGGTTGGCACACTGCATAAAGCCTGACAGTATCTCTATGCTAATTTGTGTGGAGTGGTGATGGTGGTGGTGGTGGTGGTGTGTGTGTGTGTGTGTGTGTGTGTGTGTGTGTGTGTGTGTGGATCTCAAGGACAGTTAGTATGTGAGAGAGGGAGAGGAAGTGCTGACAAGGCTGCTGATGATATGGGTGACTGCTAAGTGGACAAGAAGGAAAGAGATGGGGTAGAGAGGGATGGAGGGAGAGGTGGAGGGATGGAGGGATGGAGAGATGGAGGGAGGGAGGGATGGAGGGGGGAGAAAAGCACAGACACAGAGCAGAGGAAAGACCACACAATGACACAGAGAGACACGAGGGACACAAGAGGAGACCAGTGAACTACAGTAGACAGATAAAGAACGTGTTAACAACACAACATAGAGAGAGGAGGAACGTGTTAACAACACAGAGTGTGAACTAGAGAGAAGAGGAACGTGTTAACAACACAGAGTGTGAACTAGAGAGAAGAGGAACGTGTTAACAACACAACACAGAGAGAAGAGGAACGTGTTAACAACACAGAGTGTGAACTAGAGAGAAGGAACGTGTTAACAACACAGAGTGTGAACTAGAGAGAAGGAACATGTTAACAACACAGAGTGTGAACTAGAGAGAAGGAACGTGTTAACAACACAGAGTGTGAACTAGAGAGAAGAGGAACGTGTTAACAACACAGAGAGAGAAGGAACGTGTTAACACACAACACAGAGTGAACTAGTGAGAGGAGGAATGTGATAACAACCAGTGCTTGAAGTGGGCTGGAACCCAGCGGAACGCAGTTCCGGAACTTCTGTATTTTCGTCTTTAGGGTTCCGCCACTTTTTTCTGCGTTCCGGTACTTACTGAAACTGATCCGACCCAGTGACAGTGGCCCGATAATATAATAATAGACAATATATCACAAGACCGATGAAAGCCTAGCCTACATTACCCACGAGTCACGACAGTGCCCTATCACAGTGTTTCTCAATCTACCGGGCCGCGAGAAGATTACCATTAATTGGAAATTACAGTTACATACAAAAATGAATGTCATTCAGTTTTGTGTCATACCCATTCTTCTCTATGAAATATCTGACGATTTCTTAACTGCCCTATGCATTATCAAAATAAACAGGAGATTATAATGATTCCAATGGCGTATAGAATGCCTCTGTATAATTAGCGGTAATCACGAGAAATCCTTTTTGGAAATCACATCAAATTTCTGCATTTTTTTCCCATACCTCTCCATTTCCCCCACTTCAAAATAATTTATTTGTTTATATCAGAAGTTGTATTCAGACCCCTCATATAACCATGGCAGATGCTTGATATGCCATCTCAGGACCCAAAATAGCAATAGAAAGAACACTTACAGTCCCACTTGTTCTGACTTTTGAGCTTGAATCTCTGTTCTCGGCCAGTTATTGTTAATTATATCAATGTAAGAGGTAGCTATAGCCTATTTCACAGTTTTCTTCCTTTAGTCCAAAGGTTTCTTTAAGGTTCTAGGGCGTTTAGCCCAGTCTATTGTTAGGCCTACAAGTGGCTATCACACTGGTCTTGTTCATGTTGTTTTTAATGTTTTTTCAGTATTCCATTTGTGAATTAGAAAAAAGTAGCCTAGGCCTATAGGTTATTGCTTGAAAGAATGATTAAATGAAAAGCGTTTTTCAACCAAAATATCCTAAAGACTTGATTTTTTTTCACCGCACAAATGTCAAATATCGGAAAATTAGAGTTCCTGCACTTATCTTTTCCCACTTCAAGCACTGATAACAACACAGAGTGAACTAGAGGGAGAAGGAACATGTTACAGTAACACACACACACACCCACACACACACACACACACACGCATTAGAGTGAGACAGATATGTGCTGGAGATATGGACACACACACACACACACACACACACACACACACACACACACACACACACACACACACACACACACACACACACACACACACACACACACACACACACACACACACACACACACACACGAGTGAGACAGATATGTGGCTGGAGAGATGGACATGAAAAACATACATTAGAGGATGTAAGAGTACACAACAGGGAGGGAAGCAGAGGAAGAGGAGGAGAAGGAGGAGGGGAGAGTGAAGAAGAAAATGTCAGAGGGAGAGAGAGAGAGAGAGAGAGAGAGAGAGAGAGAGAGAGAGAGAGAGAGAGAGAGAGAGAGAGAGAGAAAGAAAGGGAGAGAGAGGATCTGTGACTCAGAAGATGGAACAACACAGCTCTTGGGTCCTACGATGCCATGCCAACCACGAGCATCACGACCACATCCCAGTGTTCTACCCCCTCACTCCTCACCCCTCTGTGTTTATCTATCCCTCTCTTCTCTCTCTCTCCTCTGTGTTTATCTATCCCTCTGTTCTCTCTCTCACTCTCCTCTGTTTATCTATCCCTCTCTTCTCTCTCTCTGTCCTCTGTGTTCATCTATCCCTCTCTTCTCTCTTTCTCTCTCTCCTCTGTGTTTATCTATCCCTCTTTTCTCCCTCTCACTCTTCTCTGTGTTTATCTATCCCTCTCTTCCC
>NC_084996.1:25672985-25677601 GCF_963854185.1 Sardina pilchardus
AAAGGCCCTTATGATATAGTTGACATGGGTAAGTTGCTGTGGATAAACGCGTCAGCTTAATGAATGAAGGCAAATGCAAATTTGTGTCTGACTTGGCGTGTGTGTAAGGGATGTACACATTGTTTAAGTTTAAGGCCCTTATGATATAGTTGACATGTGTAAGTTGCTGTGGATAAAAGTGTCAGCTTAATGAATGAAGGCAAATGCAAATGTGTTTCTGACTTGGCGTGTGTGTACTGTAAGGGATGTACACATTGTTTAAGTGAATGCCCTCGTCTGTTCTCCAGCACTGCCCTCTGCCCAAGCGCTGCGCTACGAGCTGCACCGGCTGCGTCTGGCTCATCAACGCCACGTCTCCACTCAAACCAGCGCAGCAGGAGCGGAGCCGGAGCGGATCTGGAGCGGAGCAGGAGCGGAGGTGGGATTTGCCTTGACAGCAGCGCTCACTTGTTAGCCACGTCTACATCCACAGCCCGGGAGAATGAGAGGATTAAGCTGGGAGAGTCTTAGTCTGTCTCTGGGCATCAACCCTGACATGAGACGTATCCCACAACAGTCAAAGAGGACCATTGGCCGTTTGTTGGTTGAACGATAGCATGTTACAGCATTAGCTAATAGCTATGTACAGTATACACACTGTCAAAAGTGTAATGCTCAGCTCAGGTGTGGACCATAGTGATACACAGTGTTGATGCTCTGTGAGCAATCCATGTTCCCTCACTAGCCAGCAGAACATCTGCCCTGGAAACACATGACTGCCTTTAGCCAAAGATCCTCTCTGATTTAACCATGTCTATAAGATGCTGAGGTAAACACTGTGATTAGGAGTGAGGTAAACTGGATACAATGTGCCTGTGTGAATGTTATTGGGTCATTTTCACCTTACGAAACGTACGAATACGAGTTATGTAAACAGTCAAAACAATTGTTTTTCATTCAGCCTTGTGTACACATCTCCAGAGACAGATGTACAGTATGTAAATGCTCAGAGGGTGTTTTCGTTTAACCCTCTAAAACTGATCATTCCAGTCCTTGATTATGATTGGCTGAATCCTGTTCAATGGCCAATACAAAGATACACGTTAGCCACATTTTGTTCTATAGAAATGCGCTAACACAATTTACGCAAAGTTAGAGTAGCTGTGTCTCGACGTTGCATGGCAACCATTCAGCTTATTGCTTACCATAATTTCCCAACTAGCCGCGGCTCATACATTGATTTTGCTAAATTTCTTCAGCTATGAGGTTGATACAGGGGGGCAGTTAACATGGTATTAATAAGGTTTTGTTTTTTTTAACTTGCATAAAGCACTGTCCTGCGGCTTATCCAAAATGCTGCTTATTTACGGAAAATGACTGTAATTGCGTACGGTACGCACCTCCAGAGACTGCACGTAGCCCTCCTGTGGGTTATTTACGGGAAATGACTGTAATTGCGTACGCACCTCCGGAGACTGCACGTAGCCCTCCTGTGGGTTATTTACGGGAAATGACTGTAATTGCGTACGCACCTCTAGAGACTGCACGTAGCCCTCCTGTGGGTTATTTACGGGAAATTACTGTAATTGCGTACGCACCTCCAGAGACTGCACATAGCCCTCCTGCGGGTTATTTACGGGAAATGACTGTGATTGCGTACGCACCTCCAGAGACTGCACGTAGCCCTCCTGCGGGTCGCAGAGGCGGGAGGAGATGCGGTGGTTGTTCCACATGCAGTTGGCGTTGCTGTCCCTCCAGAGGGGGAACACCTGGCGGATCACCGTCATGCGGCCCAGAGAGCTGTGGCTCAGCTCCAGGATCTCCGCATCGCTGATCTCCTGCACACACACACAGAGGACACAGTGGACGCCATCAGAAGATGGTTATCACACAACACACACACACACACAAAAACATTCACACATACTATACATACACACACACAAAACACACACATACACACACATACTGTACATACCTGTACACACACACACACACACACACACACACACACACACAAACACATATTGTACATACACATACACACACACACACACACACATGCACACACACAGTACTGCTCTGTTGTCATGCTGGACTGGAATCATGGCTAAAATGTATGAAATGGATGACAGCAACACAGCTACAGTGTACCAAAAATACAATGTTTTCATTAGATAGTGAAGAAACAACAGAACTAAACTAGAAAATGTAATTCCATGGAAGGAATTACCATTGCATGTAAATGCAAAAAGGTTGCTGACTGTGTAAAACATTGTATTAGGCCTAGTTAAAAAGACAACTAGGCTACACAGAAGAATAGATAAATAACTATAACCCAATTACAATTCCACTGAAAAGTCACATTTAAAAAGTGATATATGAAAATGCATCAAAATTGTGGATATAGGTTATTATGGAAAATAACTTCATTTATTAGAATTTAAAAGACTGACATGAAGTTGCCAACTTCAAACGAGTTGCAAGAGCTGACACTTTAGTAGCCTACATTGAAACGACTGGTAGGACAGCTATAGCCTTCATATCTACACTAATGCAGGTTAAAAGTAGGCCTAGGCCATAGGCTATAGACTTAGACACCATTGGAATACAGAATAGGAATTGGAATACCCACAATCTCAAACAACGCCAATCAACGATGATGCAGCAACAGGTAGGATATCTAGCAAATGTAACGTTAGCTTACAGTAGGATATTTTATGTAGGCTATATTACAGGATGACGAGCTAGTATGTTCTTCGAAGTGTCTCCAGGTGTGTGACTGTCCTAATAGGAATGCACAATGAGCTGTTAACAAAGGTTTTTAATTTGTGAATGATACCGAAAGCTTTAAATGATTGCCTGGCTGGCAAGTCCCTATAGCTGAAACGACTCGCAGCTAGCTTGCTAACAAACAAACGTGAACATGATATAGCAATGCAGTTTGTGCTGGAAACGACTGTGAGTAGGCTTGAACCTAAATGTCTATCAGGTTGGACTTCACTTAAAACGCTGGGTGAAGATCGGTGTCGTATAGGCTGCTCTGTGAGATGGCTAAAAGCCCTTGTGTAAGCCCTGTTGGCCTTGCAGCCTATCCGACGTTACACCTAGCCTGGAGCAAGTTTGGTTGTCGTTAGCTAAATAGTGTTAATTTACGTTGACGTTAGGTTAGATTGTCTTCAGCTGTTGATAACGTTACAGAGAGCAAACCGGTTACTGTAATGATATAAACAAATGTAAGGAGTAGCAGCTAGCCTAACAGGAGACAAGACGACAACGTCCTGTGTTACAGTACAGCTTAATGAGTAGACATAACATTCAGGTTCAGCCTGGTTTAGCGCAGTGGTGGATCCTTGATTACGGACAGCTGAGCACTGACGTAACAGAGGCTTCGTTGCCGCCAAAGCTTCTCAATGTTAACTCTATGAGAGTTTTTAATTCTTTTATCGTAAATATCTTAAAAAGTATTAAGTTCACAAATGTGAAAAATACAATCGTCAAATCTCCATTACAAGACCTTTGTATGAGTGTTTGATTGATGTCAAACGGTTAAGTGGTTTTAGCGTTATAAACCGTGGATTTTGGTCGGAAGAAGAATAATAACATTAAGAAGAATAGGGATAACAGTACATTGCATTCACATGCAATGTAACAAGACTGATACACCATCTAGATAGCTCTGGAGAGAGAGAGAGAGAGAGAGAGAGAGAGAGAGAGAGAGAGAGAGAGAGAGAGAGAGAGAGAGAGAGAGAGAGAGAGAGAGAGGGGGGGCTTTATTGAGATCATGGAGATTGGAGCTATTTCAGTTCATCGAAGACCCAAAAGTCAATATGTTCCATGTTTTCCAAAAAACTTTCAAAAGCTTTGAGTTGAGTTCCCCACACACACATTTCACAGCTCGATCACGTCTCGCAGGACTGAGAAAATCTATTTCATATGTTTATTTTATTTTATTTTCATTTGAATCCTCCTGCACCACTCATGTTGAAAGAATGTAGTTCATTTTGATTTTATTGTGCTATGTGTGTATTCAACTTCAAAACACAAAACACACTTTGTACATAAGTGCACAAAACACACACACTTTGTACACAAGGACACAAAATCAGCCAATTAAATCTCTCAATGCTCTCCAATTGAACCCCAAGGAGCAGTGAAGTTCGTGTCTCATATTTCAGCTCGTTCTGTAATGACAATGTGTTCTTGCACTCCCCTCGTTTCCTCGTTCCCTCGTTCCCGTCCTAATGGGCCAAGTTGCGTTCACGTTCGCAGCCACTAAAGAACACTAATGAAATTGGTAATGACACACTCATTTGAAACGGCTCTATTGCTAATAGGAGCCTTCAAAGTTTATGAACTTGAAATCTGCCCTCTTTTAGCGACTGCATCTGCGCTCTCTCTGCGTTCTGAGTGGATTGAGATGAATGGTCCGGCAAAAGCTAATGTCTTTCTGACGTGACAGACTGCGGCCAGCCCAGACTCGGTCTAGACACAGCACGGGGTCACTCCAGTCGGCTGCTGTGAGAGTTGCTCACCTCTGATGGACTTTCCCCAGACTGCTGTAACGCTACGTCTACACCTGTCGCTCTGGACAAAGGCGTCTGCTAAATAACTATAACCATAACTATAGCCATAAC
>NC_084996.1:25682801-25687801 GCF_963854185.1 Sardina pilchardus
GTGTGTGTGCGCGCACGCTTGTGAGCATCTGTGTAACTGAGGTGGTGAGCATGGCATTCTTCTGTGGCAGGCACACACACTGTCTCCTCATCCTGTAGTGTGTGTGTGCACTAAACCCAGCCCCTGGATCTGCCCCAGTCCCCCCGAGCTCTTGAGGAGCCTTTAAAGACACGCCTGGCCAGACAGCAGCACACCTGTAGGTGATTGATTGCTCATGCCTTACCGAGGAGCAGAGTTCTAATTGAGGGAGGATGAGTCATCGTGAGAACGCAACACCTGCCATCTGCTTTGGCTAATTATCATCATTTTCATATTAGCAAGAGCAACTAATGAGTTAGATTAACTGCACTGCTACTGTGCAGAGCAATAGTCAAAACAACACAACAAGATGGAGGACAGAAACTTTAGGAGCTGAAACTTTAGGACTGAATACAGTGCAGTCATGCTGCAGGACTTGGTAGACTGTCCTATGGCACATGTGTTTGGGTGTGTGTGTGTGTGTGTGTGTGTTTGAGTGTGTTAATTGCATGACCATAAATGTGCTGTTGTGTGTTTCAGATGTCTCTGTTTGCACATACACACATACATGCACATACAAACACACAGAGACATACACACACACACCTACACACACACACACACACACACACACACACACACACACACACACACACACACACACAGACACAGACACACACACACACACACACACACACACACACACACACACACACACACACACACACACACACACACACACACACACACACACACACACACTTGATTGAACTCATCATATGCTTTCAGCACCCTTGATGGCCTCCGCCGGGTGTCTCCAGGATATCAAAGGCAGGTGTCGGTCTGATTTAGCCAATCAGGGGGTGTGATTAGAACATCAGACCAATCAGGCGTGCCACTGAGGCCGAGTCTGAGGGAGGCGGCTCCATGGATCTATTCATCTGCACTACAGCTGTGTGTGTGTGTGTGTACTGCTGTGTGTGTGTGTTTACAGCTGATACCGCTGTGTGTGTGTGTGTGTGTGTGTGTGTGTGTGTGTGTGTGTGTGTGTGTGTGTGTGTGTGTGTGTGTGCCGCTGATACCGCTGATAACACTGCTGTTAGCGCTGACACGAGCAGCAGGACATCGTCCTCTAACACCCTCTTTAACTCACTGTGTGCTGACGTGTTCAGTGTTATTGTCTTTAACTCTCACTGTGTGCTCAGTGTTATTGTCTTTAACTCACTGTGTGCTGACGTGTTCAGTGTTATTGTCTTTAACTCTCACTGTGTGCTCAGTGTTATTGTCTTTAACTCACTGTGTGCTGATGTGTTCAGTGTTATTGTCTTTAACTCTCACTGTGTGCTGATGTGTTCAGTGTTATTGTCTTTAACTCTCACTGTGTGCTGATGTGTTCAGTGTTATTGTCTTTAACTCTCACTGTGTGCTGACGTGCTCAGTGATATTCTCAATTTCCTGCAACTTTTAGTTTAGTGTCAGTCCACCAATTACAGCTGTGTTTGCTGAGGATACCCATTTGTGCTGTGTGTGAGAGAGAGAGAGAGAGAGAGAGAGAGAGAGAGAGAGAGAGAGAGAGAGAGAGAGGGGGGGGGTAGGATGGAGGAGGGGGGGTTGGAGAAGAGAGAGAAGTAAGCAGGAGCGACAGCAGGGAGGATAAGGAGGAGAGAGAGAGAGAGAGAGAGAGAGAGAGAGAGAGAGAGAGAGAGAGAGAGAGAGAGAGAGAGAGAGAGAGAGAGAGAGAGAGACGGCCGGTGCTGATCAAACACATGCAGGCTGACGGGGTGGACGAGCGCTTGTCTTACCTCATTCACAAACACCCAGTGACTGTCCTTAGACGCCAGATTGGTCTCCACCGCCTGAGAGAGGGAGAGAGGGAGGGGGGGGGGGAGAGAGGGAGAGGGCAGCAAGTGTGAAAGAGAAAAGGAAGATATGAAGAGAGAGAGATAGAGAGGGAGTGACAGCAAGGAAGGAAGTGAGAGACAGTGAAAGAACAAGAGGGAGAGAGAGAGCGAGAGTGTGAAAGAGAGCGGGAGGGTAGGAGGAGGGAAAACAAGAGAGCATATATAAGTAAGACTGGTGCGTGACAGTTTTAATTTAAAAGAAGAGCAGGCAGAGGATGACTGGAGCGCTCACTCCCCACTTCTCAAGTAGCAGAGCACGCAAATAAGGACTCGCACACACACACATCCTCCCCCACTCTCCAGACCGCAAAACACTGCCATGGAACAATCAGACATTCTCAAAGGAGAAAACACACACACACACACACAAACACACACACATCATGCGCACGTACACATACGCACACACAGAGTGAGCCCATTTCAAGTCCAATTCTAAGGAGAATGTTTACAAGCTCGCGTTTCAGACGCTGTCTCACTCCCAAACAGGCTTTAAAACGCTCCATCAAATATGACAACGCTAGCGCGCACCCAGTGAACAACAAACAAGACACGCTGCTGTAACCAGAAATAAAGCGTTTGCGTGTCAGTGTCAATGACGAGAAGAGACATCACAAAAGCCCTGCGCACTCTCCGAGCCCTCCATCTCCGCGGCGATGCCTCCTGGCGCCCTGCCCTCTGTGTACCAGCGTGATTCATCACTGGTGAGTCGCCGCCGATGAGCACGGCTGCCATGAAACCAAACGCAAATGTCAGCATGCCAAAGGCCTCTCTCCTTACCTCGCAACATACAAGCCCACGTATGCAGCTCTTTTTAATCTACATCTAAATATACATACAGTATCCTACATGTAAAGAAATGCTCTCTGACTTTCAACACCCCTGTGGCTATCTAAGTAACTGAGGAACTAGTTCAGTCAGTTTAATCTCACTTGAATACTACTACTACTACTACTACTACTACTACTACTACTAATAATAATGATGACAACAACAACAACAACAACAACAACAACAATAATAATAATAATAACAACAACAACAACAACAACAACAACAATAAGCTTTATTTGTATAGCACCTTTCAAACACAGAATATATTATATTTATATTTGGAGAATTAAACACAATAATAGAGAGAACATTTTAATGATACAAACAAACAAAACAGTAAATAAAAATGAGAGATCTATATTTAAGTAAAAATGAGAATTCACAACATGGCGAGGAGATAGATACACACACATTACAACTGATGTGGTGGAAATAGCAGCAATAGAATGCAAAGCAATGTGAAGAAATAGGCTACAAGATAAAAGCACGTCCACTAACAGCTCTCACACACAGCTATGTTTGTGTACAGACTGAGACAAGGTGTTCCATAACTTAGCTTGAACTTTAGTTCTGAGAGAGAGAGAGAGAGAGAGAGAGAGAGAGAGAGAGAGAGAGAGAGAGAGAGAGAGAGAGAGACTCTCTCCAGATGAGACCTCTGGTGCTGCTGAGTGTAGCCAGGCTTAGGGAGTTGCCGTGGTGACAGACATGACAGGTGTGACAGGGGTGAGTTTTCAACAGTATCTCTAATTCTACAGCTCCTTCCTCTCCAACCCAGCTTACACACTCTCTGACGCAGCAGCTTAGGTGTTTCTCATCTCTCTCTCCACACATGCACGCACGCACGCACGCACGCACGCACGCACGCACGCACGCACGCACGCACGCACGCACGCACGCACGCACGCACACACACACACACACACACACACCACCCCACTCCCCCCTGCTCCAAGAGACCAATTACTGGTCCAGCTGCCAAGGCCCTTACAAGCTTCTCTCTGCTCTGCCGTCAGTCAGTCAGGAGACGGTCAGTCAGGGTCTCAGAATCTCCGCTGCTCCGTGGAGACAGGGTACAGAGAGGACACTCCAGCGACACTCACATGATTACAGGGTGTGACCCCAGGACTGGGCAGGACTGGGCAGGAGAGTGAGCCGAGCGCGACAGGATGTCCCTGAGGGGCAGGCAGGCCCTGGAGAGGAAGTGTTGCACTCTCTCATTTAATCCCTTCTCTCATTAATCTATCTACTGTAGGTTAAGACTGGTGTGGCCTTGCTGATATTGTTATTGTTGTTTTTATTGTTATGAATCTATCTACTGTAGGTTACTACAGCGGCCTTGCTGATATTGTTGTTATTGTTGTTTTTATTGTTAACTGCCATAGTAGTTCTCCCACATCTCCGCTGTTGAGGTATGTGGGATGTTTGATGTGGGGCTGTACAGTATCAGTGGGGCCGTATCAGTGGGGCTGTAGCAGTGGGGCTGTACAGTATCAGTGGGGCTGTACAGTATCAGTGGGGCTGTATCAGTGGGGCTGTACAGTATCAGTGGGGCTGTACAGTATCAGTGGGGCTGTATCAGTGGGGCTGTATCAGTGGGGCTGTACAGTATCAGTGGGGCTGTATCAGTGGGGCTGTATCAGTGGGGCTGTACAGTATCAGTGGGGCTGTACAGTATCAGTGGGGCTGTACAGTATCAGTGGGGCTGTATCAGTGGGGCTGTATCAGTGGGGCTGTACAGTATCAGTGGGGCTGTATCAGTATCAGTGGGGCTGTACAGTATCAGTGGGGCTGTATCAGTGGGGCTGTACAGTAACAGTGGGGCTGTACAGTATCAGTGGGGCTGTACAGTAACAGTGGGGCTGTACAGTATCAGTGGGGCTGTACAGTATCAGTGGGGCTGTATCAGAGGGGCTGTATCAGCGGGGCTGTTCACAGCAGATGGAGATCTTGATACTTAGATGTCTGTTGAGACACGTGGGAGTCCTACAGTGTACACACCAGATGGCTGTTAAGACACTGTGCTGTGTTGTGCTTATATACTCATGGTCTGTTCACATAACGTCTATCAGCATAAACATAGTGTATGTCTAATGACTGATGTACTGTATGCATAAACATAGTATATGTCTAATGACTGATGTGTGCATAGTATGTCTAATGACTGATGTGTGCATAGTATGTCTAATGACTGATGTATGCATAAACATAGTATATGTCTAATGACTGATGTGTGCATAAACATAGTAT
>NC_084996.1:25697801-25710301 GCF_963854185.1 Sardina pilchardus
ACAGCGCTTGTGTTGTCAGAGCATGTACTGTATACAGATTCAATACATATACTCTCTCTCTCTCTCTGTATAATATATATAGATGCATTTCTTTCTACTGTTGGAGTTGTTATATAAACATCAATGTCTCCTGCAGAAGTGGGTTTGGCAGCAGTCCTCCGGCTTGCCGTAAGCATCCCCCAGTCCTCCATGTTGGGCTGTTAAACGCGGCGACAAAAGCAATTGCACTTTAATGTGCGCTCATTACACATCAACTCCCACTACGGTCACTGGCAAGCCTGGCAAAGCATTGTGGGAGACATACCGCTGTTTACGTCCTGATGCCCAAGCAACGTAAACATCTTTATGCTCCATATACTGCTGCATGACAACTCAGATACTGTATGTTTGCACGTACACAACGTAAACATCTTTATGCTCCATATACTGCTGCATGACAGCTCAGATACTGTATGTGTCCACAACATAAACATATTTATGCTCCATATACTGCTGCATGACAGTTCAGATAGCGTATGTATGTTTGGATGTACACAAAAGCATAAATAAGCATGGCAGCGCTGCGCTGTGCTGTGCTGTGTGGGTGTGTGGCGTGGGCGTTGGGTAAGTGTTTCGCCAGAGCAGAAGACATTCTCCGCCGGTCCCTGCCTCTCCATCTCTCTCCACCCGTCTCCGCCGAGGATGAGTCATTTAACGCCGTGGCATGGCACGGCTGCCCGTCTGCGCAGCTCATAAACATCGCTCTAGGGTGTAACGGCTGGGTCGTGCCCGCCACCAGCGCTGCCAATCACTGCTCCACCCGCCCCAGTGCAGCGTGGGAGATGTAGTGTTCTGGCACTGCTCTGACAGGAGCCTCAGATTAACAATGCGTGTTGTGACGACGGCAACGTCTTAATGGATGCTCATTGCACACGGAAGGTCGATCTCTTATTTTTTTTGCCTTGTGCATCCACCGTGTATTTGGGATTCGGAGCACAAACAGCTCTTAATGTGCGAGAGGTATTCAATTATGGATGAGGCCACGGAGGGGAGGGGAGGGGAGGGGAGCATGGCAAATAGGATGAGTTGTTGGGCAGTCACATGCAAATCACCTGCTCTCCCGAGAACTCATCTTCTCAATAAAACATGTCATATTGGATCTATTATGCTAAGCATAATACAGAAACATCACTTTCACAATACTACCTGCTGACCCCTATTCTACAAGGGGCTTTCTCTCTCTCTCTGCCATCTTTGCAATGTTGCTCTCTCTTGCTCTCTCTCTTCCACCCCTCTCTCTCTCTCTTTCTCATCTTTGCAATCTTGCTCTCTCTTTCTCACCTTTGCAATCTCTCCTTCTCTTTCATTGTCTCTCTCCTTTTCAGTCTCTCTTTCACTCTTTTTATCTCTCTCAAACACCTTTTGAATCTCTCTTTCTCTCACCTTTTCAATCTCTGTCTCTCTTTCTCTCTTCTCCTCTGTGTCTCTGTCCTTCTCAGTATTCTGCACATATGTCCATACCTGAGTGTGACCTTCAGTTCAAATGTCAGGGAGCTGTTAAAGATGCATCAGCAGTGAACACTTCATGCGTGAATAAGGCGCTGTGTTTTCACACGCGTAAAACACACTGTGTCCAGTACATCACACAAATGACCAGGAGAAGAGGAAGGGGCTTCCACATGAATCAGCTGTTGTTTTTCCTCACCTCACCTGCTCCTCTTGACTTGACTAACCTTCAGCTGGCTTTTTAAAGGTAAGTGTCAAAGAAGTTTGAATAAGGATGAATGTTCCCAGTGGTTGGCAAACCTTGCAACAAAAAAGTGGAAAAAAAGAAACAAGAAATGGAAAAAAAAGATGGCCTTCAGCTTTTTCAGTATTTGAGGTCAGAACACAAACAGACCATCATGTCCAGAGCGAACAGAGAAAACTTCATTTCTATTTCATTTGCGTCAAATCAATCCAATCGCAAACCACTTTTTATAACCCGATCGGTTCCACCATGACGTCCTCTTAGAAGATAGATGATGAGGCAGGCAGGGCACCAGATGCTCACGCAAAACAGATCAATAGAGACGCTCCTTTCGTCTGACTGCAGACACATGGATGTAAGGATGGCAGAAAGGGTCATTTGAGAATGGGGTCACACATCTCTCCAGCGGTTTCATTTGCCACCATAATAATAATAATAATAAATCCAGCACTTTGCATCATTAATCAAAGTCTGCCTCATACAAGAGAATATCCACAATAATCCGTTAGATAATGTCCACAGGAGTACGCGGCAGCCATTTTGTTGTGCTAGTTGTTGGTTAAAAATCTCACTGTTGCTTGGGCAGTGTAAGCCCACCAACTCCTCCTGCCTTGCCGGATGCAAATTACTTACAGTAATCTCCTGTGTGTTAGCCACATTGTGTAGAAGTCACAGGAAAACTATATTACTATATGAACTGCGCTGTTCATTAACGTCATAGCTGAAGATATTTTGCAAAATCAGCATATAAGCCGCAGCTAATAGTTAGGAAATTGTGGTAAGATTGTTGCTAGCTGCTCACTTCTGGCTCGGTGTGCGTGTGTCCTCTTCAACTCAAAAGTCCAGGTCTGGCATTGTCAGCCATTTTGAGGCTGCAAGGCAGCAATGGCAATTCAGCCTGAGGATGAATTATCCAATCAGAAGAGAAGACGGGCACATATCAAACGGAAGCGTTCAACAACAGCAGCATCATTATGCCAATCCTGACTGTTTACTGAGCTTTCTTCACTCATAACTTCACAGGTTATTGCCCCCTACGGGCCTCTGAGCTCAACACTGTATGCACCTGTCATAGTGTGGGGAGAGCTCTGTGTCAGGGAGGGAAGAACCACAAAAGCAACAGCACCAACTCACACATAGACAACCATCTACGCTGGAGCACAATCATGTTCCTCAGAGCTCGATTGCTCCAGTCTGGCCATGGCTCTAAGGAGGAAGGAAACAGGCCAGACAAATGCACACAGAGAGGTCCATGTCTGGTCATTATCACACACACACACACACACACACACACACACACACACACACACACACACACACACACACACACACACACAGAGTACCATGCCTGGTCATTATCACCTCCCGTAGGACTCAGGCAGCTCTCACAGGTGCTGGAATGTCTTTAACAAGCACACACACACGCCAGGAACACACACGCTAAGCACACACACACTCCAAGCACACACACGCCAGGGACACCAGATGACAGCTGAGGCTGGCACAGCTCTGGCACAGCTCTGGCACAGCTGGCATCTCTTTCTAACTCTCTCTCTCTCTCTCTCTCTTTTTTTTTTTCTCTATCTCTTTCTATCTCTCTCTCCCTCTTTCTATCTTTCTCTATCTGTCTCTCTCTCCCTCTTTCTATCTTTCTCTATCTCTCTCCATCTCTCTCTGCCCTTCGGCAGGACAGCGAATCTGACACAAACACACACACACACACACACACACACATACACACACGCACACACACACACAGAGACACACACACACAGACAAACGTGTGTGTGTGTGTGTGTGAGAGTACGGCTTCATTAGAGTTCACGTCTCAGGTCATTAGTCACAGACACAGGGCGATGTGTTAGCTGTGCCCGCGGCTCCACGCCAGACATTAGAGCAGCACCAGAGAGAAGGAGAGATAGAGAGAGATAAGGAGAGAGAGAAGAAGAGATAGAGAGAGAGAGAGAGAGAGAGAGACATTACAGCAGGACCAGACAGATAGATATAGAGAGAGAGAGAGAGAGAGAGAGAGAGACTAAAAAAACAGACATTACAGGAGGACGATGGAGAGATGGAGAGATAGAGCGAGAGACAGAGGCAGAGAGAGAGAGATGAGAAAGAGAGAGGCAGAGACAGAAAATAATAGAGACAGTTGTGGCTGAGTCAGTGTGGTTGGTTGAATTGACGCAGGACCCAACACAAGTGCATTACACACACCTGGAGCCTCTCACTCTCTCTGGACAAATTAGCATGCGCTAAAGCCTACTGATGCAAACACATCGACCTTGTCATCCCCCAGAAAAAAAATGGAAGGAAGGAAGAAAGAAAGAAAGAAAGAGGAAAAAAGACCAAACACCAATTTCTAGAGGTTTCTCAAAACCTGTCTAAAGATTTACTCTAATAATAAGCAGTAAGCCCTTAATTGCTCACCACTAAGAGCAACTCTCTTCATTAGCATGTAGCATGGCTATGTCTCTCTTCATTAGCATTTAGCATGACTATGTCTCTCTTCATTAGCATGTAGCATGGCTATGTCTCTCTTCATTAGCATGTAGCATGGCTGTCTCTCTCTCTCTCATTAGCATGGTAGCATGGCTATGTCTCTCTTCATTAGCATGTAGCATGACTATGTCTCTCTCTCATTAGCATTGCAGCATTGCAATGTCTCTCTCTCATTAGCATGGTAGCATGGCTATGTCTCTCTTCATTAAAGGGATAGTTCGGGTTTTAAGACACGAAGTTATATGGGTTCCCTGTCAGCAACGTTGTGCATCAGCACTGACTTACCCCCCGACAGCGTCCTGTGAGCCGAGATCCAGCCGGTTTTTGATCGTTTTTGATGCTGAAGAAAGTAGTCCGGCAAGTTTCTGGGGTCACAAAAGTAAAGTGTTTTTTCTTCTCAAAACCATATGCGTTCAACAGAGTGATATATTTGCACCACAAAAACGTTGTCCAGCTGTCAGTAGCGCGCAGTGATAGGAATCACGAAAAATAAGTAAGTGATAATGAGGTTTGAATTTTTCCTGGACAACGTTTTTGTGGTGCAAATATATCACTCTTTTGAACGCATATGGTTTTGAGAAGAAAAACACTTTACTTTCGTGACCCCAGAAACTTGCCGGACTACTACACACACATACACACACATACACCACAGAGATAATAGCTCATGTTGGAGACACACACACACACACACATATGTGGACGTCTTGCTATCCCAGTGCTGACCAAAAGCTGCGGATTTGTTGACCACTCCGTCCACTCGTATACACACGTCACATGTCAGACTTCTCAATCCTCCAGATCTTTACCTCTAATCTCACCATCTCTTACTTCCAGCTACACACGCACACACACATACACAAACACACACACACACACACACATATTTTGCTTGCTTATTTCACACAGACGCAGCTCACACTGTACAAGTGTGTACCCAAGATTCCCAAATACAAGAAAGAATTAATTTGCAACAAAAACCCTGATTTGGCGTAAAGTCAACGACTGGCTAATAGTTGAACAACTTGGTGTTTAATGTGCCCACATACAGATCCAAAGAAGGTCCCATTAAAATAACAGTCTTTCTCTCACACACACACGCACACACACAACACACACACACACACACACACACACACACACACACACACACACACACACACACACACGATGAGATGTACTCTCATATCCCAGTTTGGTTGGCAAGTGTCTGAGCCGTATCTCAGAGGCCATTACTAAACACACACAGGTCATCTGGGGACTCTGATCCGGCACAGCTTACACATATGACACTCCCTCAGGGCATCTCAAACACACACACACACACACACACGCACACACGCACGCACGCACGCGCACGCAGAGTGTGCGTGCGTTCGTGGTGCGTGCGTGTGTGTGTGTGTGTGTGTGTGTGTGTGTGTGTGTGGTGACTCTGCGGTGCCCCAACTCGGCCCGTGCCGGCCCAATTAGAGGCGGCGATGAGGAGCCGTCATGGTGGGGCTGAGAGGGTAATGTTGCCCCCAGGGGGTAGAACCTGTAGAGCTGCAACACACAGGCAAGAGAGAGAGAGAGAGAGAGAGAGAGAGAGAGAGAGAGAGAGAGAGAGAGAGAGAGAGAGAGAGAGAGAGAGAGAGAGAGAGAGAGAGTAGTGTAAAAGTCATATGAACCATTATCGTGCAGGACTGTGTTCTGTGAATCTACCTACAGTAGGTACCTGGCAAATTAGCTAACTAACGTGGATGTTTGGCATTTGGGTGTGTTTTTGTGTTCTATAAGACCCATCACTCCACACACACACACAAAGGATATTTCTCTTGATGAAATTCTGAGATGAGCATTCTCAGTCTGAGAACCACAACGCTTTTGAGCATTCGTTAATCATCTACGGTAATAAAGCCCTATTTCAAGGCTTACCACTGGTGTGTCTCTAAATTAATGCTATGATCTTATTTTCAGATCTGTAACCATGTTACTGAAACATTCATGCCAATACAGCTTTATTGGATGGTATAAAATTGAAAGAGTATGAAGATCCAGACCCTTGATAGTGATTTAGCTCCACAGAGCCCATATCCCGCTAGCTGGTCTCTAGCTCAGAGCCCACATCTTTCCAGCTCCACAGAGCCCATATCCCTCTAGCTGGTCTCTAGCTCCACAGAGCCCATATCTCTCTAGCTGGTCTCTAGCTCCACAGAGCCCATATCTCTCTAGCTGGTCTCTAGCTCCACAGAGCCCATATCTCTCTAGCTGGTCTCCTGTAGCTCCACAGAGCCCATATCCCTCTAGCTGGTCTCTAGCTCCACAGAGCCCATATCTCTCTAGCTGGTCTCCTGTAGCTCCACAGAGCCCATATCCCTCTAGCTGGTCTCTAGCTCCACAGAGCCCATATCTCTCTAGCTGGTCTCTACCTCCACAGAGCCCATATCTCTCTAGCTGGTCTCTAGCTCCACAGAGCCCATATCTCTCTAGCTGGTCTCCTGTAGCTCCACAGAGCCCATATCTCTCTAGCTGGTCTCCTGTAGCTCCACAGAGCCCATATCCCTCTAGCTGGTCTCTAGCTCCACAGAGCCCATATCCCTCTAGCTGGTCTCCTGTAGCTCCACAGAGCCCATATCCCTCTAGCTGGTCTCTAGCTCCACAGAGCCCATATCTCTCTAGCTGGTCTCCTGTAGCTCCACAGAGCCCATATCCCTCTAGCTGGTCTCTAGCTCCACAGAGCCCATATCTCTCTAGCTGGTCTCTACCTCCACAGAGCCCATATCCCTCTAGCTGGTCTCTAGCTCCACAGAGCCCATATCCCTCTAGCTGGTCTCCTGTAGCTCCACAGAGCCCATATCTCTCTAGCTGGTCTCTAGCTCCACAGAGCCCATATCTCTCTAGCTGGTCTCTACCTCCACAGAGCCCATATCCCTCTAGCTGGTCTCTAGCTCCACAGAGCCCATATCCCTCTAGCTGGTCTCCTGTAGCTCCACAGAGCCCATATCCCTCTAGCTGGTCTCTAGCTCCACAGAGCCCATATCTCTCTAGCTGGTCTCTACCTCCACAGAGCCCATATCCCTCTAGCTGGTCTCTAGCTCCACAGAGCCCATATCCCTCTAGCTGGTCTCCTGTAGCTCCACAGAGCCCATATCCCTCTAGCTGGTCTCCTGTAGCTCCACAGAGCCCATATCCCTCTAGCTGGTCTCTAGCTCCACAGAGCCCATATCCCTCTAGCTGGTCTCCTGTAGCTCCACAGAGCCCATATCCCTCTAGCTGGTCTCTAGCTCCACAGAGCCCATATCTCTCTAGCTGGTCTCTACCTCCACAGAGCCCATATCTCTCTAGCTGGTCTCTACCTCCACAGAGCCCATATCCCTCTAGCTGGTCTCTAGCTCCACAGAGCCCATATCCCTCTAGCTGGTCTCCTGTAGCTCCACAGAGCCCATATCCCTCTAGCTGGTCTCCTGTAGCTCTACAGAGCCCATATCTCTCTAGCTGGTCTCCTTTGATGCTTTCTTTCCACAATGAATCCCTTAAACATGCCCTCATATTGCGACACATCTCTCCTTCAGAAAACAACAGAATGAAAATCAAGACGGGGCGTCCGACAGAAGTCTGTGTTCCCCAGTGGCCTGCTGGTGCTCAGTGAGGACATTCCAACAGAACATAATGTGATTAAACTGATTCTAACCGCTGCCGCTCGTCACATCGCATGTAGCTTGGATTTGGCGTAATAATTTAATCCTCAGAAAATCAGCCACGGACATCACTCAAGGTTATTTGGCTCGTGGAACTAGAACATATCTAGTTCCAAGTTGAAAAATAAGAGGCGCCTCGAAAACCACTGAGCTCCCATAGAAGCCTTCAATCTGCCAGAACAGAGAGAGAGACAATGTATGTGTGTGTGTGTGTGTGTGTGTGTGTGTGTGTGTGTGTGTGTGTGTGTGTGTGTGTGTGTGCGTGTCTGAGCAGTTCTGCGGATGCTTCAAGGATTTCTTGCTCTCTCTAAGCTCCTTGGGTCTGGCCTAAGGGCTCCAAGTGGCTTATCACTGTGTTTTAGAGGTCTTTAGAGGTCTTTGACTGGGCACGGAGGCCGAGAGGAGGCATCTGGGCCACGTGGGCCTCTAAACGATGGCCTAGTTTAGGCTGCGTGATGCAAACAGACAGAAGCAAAGGAAAGGAAATGTAATGAAAGGAGCTGCTGGCCTTTGGACACTCTCAATGTGAAACAGAGGCTCATCAGGAGTCCTTCTGGACATAAGGAGGGTCAGATTCATTATTATCTTCCTTTTGTTTCATTTGGGCTCCCATTTCTCCTCTTCAGTCCTTTATATGCTTATTATGCAGCCTGAATGCACCTCACATAGTCATTTGGCTGATTAGGTGTCCCATCCAAATCCTTGAATCTTCCCTTCAGGTCACTTAGTTGCTGCTTTCAGCATGTGTTTTCTTTTCAGCGTGTGTGTGTGTGTGTGTGTGTGTGTGTGTGTGTGTGTGTGTGTGTGTGTCTGTGTGTGTGTGTCTGTGTGTGAGCACCATGAAGACAGAATAATTTCATCATCATTCAATCACCACATCATTCACCTGAATGAATGAGACACAGAGAGGCAGAAAAACACCAAAGACAAAAGAAGAGAGTACTTTTGGAATCATTCAGAGTCATTTACAGACCTCAAGAGTGAAAAAACAAGGTCAACAGTAATGACTATTAGACCCGTGAACAGCAGACACACACACACACACGCACACACACACACACACATAATCACCACAAGAGTGAAGAAAAGAGGTCACCAGTGCTGACTATTAGACTCATGATCAGCCACATGGTTCATGGTGACGTGGGATCTTGGAGAGCATGTTCTCACAATCCTCTTCACTCTGCCACTGTGGCTCAATGGCACCGTTGTGAAGGTTCCTCTAAGGCCCGATTCACAAGATGTCACCGTTGTGAAGGTTCCTATAAGGCCCAATTCACACCTAAGATCCACTACGAGACGAAGCTGTTACAGTAAGAGCTGCAGTGGTGTGAATTAAATGTGGCACGTCATTGCCAGCTGTTGCAGTCCGCCGCAAAGCATTTGCCATGTCTAGTCAGAGTTGCAAGGCTTTAGAACATCCTGGCTCATCTTGTCATGAATCTTTGGCTTGAACCCCCTTCACAACTGAAAAATCTATTCTCGTCCTATCTATATTCTTTGTATGAAAATATGACCTCTTGTGTGTTTAGACTCGTCTCATCTCTGCATAGTCTTTGGCTGCTCCAGTAGCAGTGTACTATGACACCCTTATTCCCTGCTGCACAGTAACACTCATTTATGGACAGAGAGCTTCCATAATTCCACTAGTATTTAAGCCGCTGTTCAGGACCTTGGACAGCTCCCAAACTAACACCAACTCCCTTCCAAGCAGCAGCACCAGACATCTGCTGCTGACAAAGCCTGCGCAGAGAGAGCAGCCACTTTGCAGCACTGCTGAGGAGTGTGTGGAGTGTGTGTGTGTGTGTGTGTGTGTGTGTGTGTGTGTGTGTGTGTGTGTGTGTGTGTGTATTGTCACCGGGGTCCTGATTAGGAGTGGGAACATGTGACTGAGCAGAAGGAAGCATTGATCTTGACCTGCACACAACCAGGGTTATCTCAGGGCAAAGCTCTCCAACGTGCCCAGACTGCACTCCTTTAGGTGTGTGTGTGTGTGTGTGTGTGTGTGTGTGTGTGTGTGTGTGTGTGTGTGTGTGTGTGTGTGTGTGTGTGTGTGTGTGTGAGTGTGTGAGTGTGTGTGTGTGTGTCTGTGTGTGTGTCTGTGTGTGTGTGCGTGTGTGCGTGTGTGCGTGCATGCGTGCGTGTGTGTATGTGTGTGCGTGTGAGTGTGTGTGTGTGTGTGTGTGTGTGTGGTGTAACTGTACTACTGTAAGTATACGTTAAGAGGCCAACTCTACTGACACTTTGTAAAGCACCTTTATTAGCTGCCTTGCCATTTGCTGAGCCTCTGCTGGGATATAAACCAAAAATGAGAGGTGTGTTTGTGTGTGTATGCTTGTGTGTGTGTGTGTGTGTGTGTGTGAGAGAGAGAGAGAGACTCCAGAGAGTTTACCCAGCCTGTCACCCCAAAGTTCAGCCATTACTCCAGTTAATGAAACTACACAGAAACCAAAAGTGTAAATGCTGACAGGAAATTAGACTCTCGTTTTCTCTCTAGCACAACCTCCCTCCATAAGCACGCACACACACACACACACACACACACACACACACACACACACACACACACACACACACACACACACACACACACACACACACACACACACACACACACACACACACACACACACACACACACACACACACTCTAGCACAACCTCCCTCCGTAAGCCTTTTGCTGTGGACCCTACTAAAAAGTCAGAGAAATATGTTGCATATATATATAGATATAAATATAGCCGCAAATACTCTGCACACTCACACACACACACACACACACACACACACACAAAAATGACATTTCTCTTGGTGGTGGGTTGTCGGTTGTGGAGGTGAGATGAGGTGAGCCATTGTAATTTACTTTACAGTTTTTCTCAATTGTTTACACACAATTTCTGGTACTTGAGACACAATTCCCATAATATGTAGCTCATGCACCAACCTCCTGAACCGATTCTGCTGAACTATAAGCACAATTTCGGCTTTACACTCGAATTGCAGTTCTATAACACACTGTTTTCAAAACACTACACACAATTCTGTGCATTAGACACAATTTTCATGGAGAAAATCTCTTGTTTTCACAAAGAACACACTGCCATTCAAATTCTAAAGCTAACTGCCCTACCATGCACACTGACTCATCAGATGGGCAAACTCCTGTCACACAGTCTTACAATTAGCAATCAGAGCTTTAGTATTACAGTAGTAGTACAGGCAGAGGCAGAGCCAGAGGAGTGAGAGTAAGAGGAGGAGGACGGGGAGGCCAAGGACCGTAATCTCTGATGAGATCCGAGCCACTAGAACATTGCAGTGCTGCGTATCAATACAGTACAGTACCGGACAGTACAATACAGCTCAATGAGCACAGTAGTACAGTATTGCCTGTGGGCTGTTCTGTAGGACTGTAAAAATAAAGTATGTTTCAAGTATTTGGGGAAAGTAATCCTACTTTGTATTCCTACACAGTTTACAGTATTTTACTATTTGTTTGGCAGCCGAAAGATTACCAACACAAGGGCTTCTATCTCCTGAAATCATGAGCATTGTCCTAGAAAAAACGGCATAACATTACGGGAAATACAAAGAAAAATAATAGAAAACAATGAGATATTTCAAAATATTGATAGGGTAAGCATATCAACTTACTGTATCAGCTTATCTACTGTTTGTAGTACTGTTTGTAGTGTAACACTGAACAAAAAAAGGCCCAAGTCATTATAATGAATGGAGAAGAAGTGTTTTCAATTCATCGCAGTGTTTTACACTGAGCACATCAGTGTTCAACTGGTCCTTGTAAATGTCTTGATATATGATGGTTTGTGTGTGTCTCTTGAGAACAAAAGAGCATTTTGAGGAGAAATTACATTGTTTTGAAGGTAAAGTGTCATTTTGCAGGAGAATTGTGGAGTTTTGCCCATTGTGTGTGTTGTTTTGGATTTGTGTGTAGAGTTCTGAGAATATGAGGCATGTTTTCAGAAAATGTGTGTTAACAATCAAGAAAAACTGTAACACAAGGCGCTTCATTTGGAGACCAACAGCCTAACACCGGCTTTCCTCTCCAAGATTTAGCCAATCACTGACCCAGTCCTACTGGGACAGACCACCGCACAGACAGGCATGGGGGTGTTTGGACTAAACCACTACACTCAGGGCAATTTGAAAGGGAGGTGAATGTTATTGTGGCTTGGGTTTATGGTAATAGTGTGGTTAACCTCAATGGAATGACCAAATACATCTTAGCCCATAATATGGATGTGTGTGTGTGTGTGTGTGTGTGTGTAGTGAGTGGCAGGACAGGGACGGTGGCCCCCCTCCATTAGTCTGACTAATGAGGGCAGAGCCAACACTGGACACAAGAGCACGGCCTGAAAAATGATGCAATTACCTGCTTTTGAATAATGGGGGGGCGGGGGGGCAACTCAAGAAGGGCAACGGCGTGCGTGAGTTTGTGTGTGTGTGTGTGTGTGCGTGTGTGTGTGTGTGTGTGTGTGGGCGTGCATGTGTACGTGAGTTTGTGTGTGTGTGTGTGTGTGTGTGTGTGTGTGTGTGTGTGTGTGCGTGCGTGCATGTGCAGGTGTGTGTGTGTG
>NC_084996.1:25722801-25730301 GCF_963854185.1 Sardina pilchardus
TTCCCTGCTGGACGGAGAGTTCTTCAGTGCGCCACCCTCCCCGGGTCCCGCGCCGATTCCCCTCTTTCCAGACGTGCACAAGGAGTTGACCAGATTCTGGGACTACCCCCTCTCTGCTCGCTCTCCAGTTCGCGGCTTCGATGCGTTCATGGAGGTGGACAAAGCTAGGGAGCTAGGCTATACAGATTTTCCACCTGTTGAAGACGCGGTGGCAAGCTGTCTCAGTCCCACGGCCCCAACCATGAGGATTGGAAAGAAACCAGCTTTACCCTCACGTGCGGGAAAGCAGCAGACAGCTATCAACGAAAAAGCCTACCTCGCCGCTGGGCAAGCGGCGTGTGTAGTGAATACTCAGGCCCTGCTGCAACGATACCAGTCAAAGCTACTGACGGAGCTAGCCGAGTCCCAGGTGGACCCTGACGTCGTGACTGAATTAAGGAAAGCCGCCGACCGGACCTCTCTCTCCGGCTTACTCGATGTGCAGCACAGGCCATCGGGCGTAGCATGGGGGCTTTGATCGTGTCACAGCGGTACTTGTGGCTATCGCTCTCACGTCTCACAGACGCAGATAAGAGTCCCCTCCTCGATGCAGCGGTTAACCCGCGAGGGATTTTCGGTGAGGCGGTCACCCTCATGACGGCGAAGTTTGAGGCGGATATGAAGAACCGTGAGGCGCTGCAGGCTTGCATCCCGCGATCGACATGGCCACAGGCAGCTCGACGTCCCTACCGTCCTGATGTACCACGGCAGCCGCCCAAGCGAGAGGCAGGTGGTGACGCTCCCGCACCTCCACCGAAGGCTCAGTTTCCTAGGAGCTGGAACAGTCATCCTTTCCGCCAGCCTCAGGTGCCTCAGCAGCAGCACCAGCCGAGAAGACGGGACAACCGTCAGGCGCAACGCGCCAGGCGGAGCTCCCCTGACCGAGCGGCTCAGCCTTAGGGTTCGAGTTAAATGACGGGAATGTGGGAGACCTGCTGTCCTCTCCCACCAAAGATGCTTTCTCTCCCCCGGTTCAGGGCCAGAGAACACTGTCCAAAAACACATATAGTTTGCCCATACAGATGCCCAAACAAATGTCCACCCTGTCCAACAGAGTTTTGTTCCCCCTCCCACACACTGTCAAACATAACGCAGCACGCCGACGAGGCGCTGTGCATGACGGTCGAAACTCCCTCACGCACCGCAGCTCAAACGAGTGCCTTGCAGGAGTCCAAATTTCTAACTCTCCCTCATGTGGCAATAAAGGGAGTGAACGTGGAACAAATGTTTCCCGCGTTATCAAAGAACAAGGCGGCTTGGCGTGCGTGCGCCTTAAGCCCCTGGGTTCTGAGAACAGTCACAAAAGGGTACGTGATCAATTTCGCACGCCCCCCTCCGCGTTTTGCGGGGATATTAGAGTCTACCGTGCCGGAGGCTCAAGCACACATTTTGTAGGAAGAGATCAACTCTCTCCTGCAAAGCGGGGCTATTCAGACTGTTCCAAAACAGGAGATGACACAGGGCTTTTACAGCCGATATTTCTTGGTTCCCAAAAAGACAAAAGCGGCGATCTTCGCATTCTAAACAAACATTTAATGACGCGATAATTCCGAATGCTCACTCCACAGCGCCTGATCGGGTACATTCGGCCAAATGATTGGTTTGTAATCCTGGATCTGAAATCTGCCTATTTTCACATACCCATACATTTCAGACACAGGAAATTTCTAAGTTTTGCGTTCAAAGGCCGGGCATACGAGTTCAAATTCCTAGCCTTTGGACTAGCGTTATCCCATCCCCCTATGTTTTTACAAAATGCCTGGAGGCGGCACTAGTGCCATTGCGCCACCAGGGGGTGCGGATTTACATGTATTTGGACGACGGGATTCTCTGTGCAAATTCAGAGGCAGAAATTTCTCTTCATGCGACAATGACATTGGCTCATTTAGAGAGACTGGGTTTTGCTGTGAACCACGCAAAGAGTGTCCTCACACCGGCTCAGTCAGCTACCTTCCTAGGGATGGTATTAAATTCCAGGGAAATGTGCATCCGCCTGTCTCCAGGGCGAATAAGGAATTTGCAAATGACAATCAGACTGTTTCAGCTCGGAAAGCGGGTAACATCTCTGCTGTGTCAAAAATTACTGGGCATGATGGCCGCCGCCGCAGTAGCTCTGCCAATGGGCTTGCTACGCATGAGGCTTTTTCAAATGTGGTACGCCACACACAAGCTACACCCGTGCAGGGACAGGCACCGCCAGGTGCTGGTTACTCCCCAATGCATGAGAGCTCTGATCATTTGGAGAAAGGGCGAGTTTCTCCACGGGGGTGCCCCGCTGGGGAATGTGATTCACCGTGTGACTGTGACAACAGACGCATCCACCACAGGGTGGGGTGCAATATGCAACGGCATGGCAGTGAATGGACGCTGATCCCCAATGCAATCAAGGGTTCATATAAATGGGTTGGAGCTCTTCACAGTGATGTTAGCACTCCACCATTTTCTCCCAGTGTTGAGAGGACAACATGTGCTTGTCAGATCAGACAACACATCAGCAATTGCGTACATCAACCGCCAGGGAGGGATACGGTCTCGCCCCCTGTTTTCAGGTTGCGAACCGCCTACTCTCATGGTCAGAGAGGAACAACATTCTCTCTCTCCGGGCTGTCCATGTGCCGGGGCATGCCAATGTGGGCGCAGACCTGCTGTCGCGGGGCAATCCACGTGCGGTGGACTGGCGCCTACATCCACAGGTGGTGGAAGAGATTTGGTTTCGCTTCGGCAGGGCCGACATTGACCTGTTCGCGTCTCGACAAAACACACAGTGCCCCCTGTGGTTCTTCCTGGGGGGCGACGACCCTCCCTTAGGAGTGGACGCGCTGGCACACCCTTGGCCCAGAGCCCGCCGGTATGCCTTCCCACCAGTAGCTCTTCTCCCTCAGATTCTAGCCAGAGTGAGGGTGGAGCACATATCACTCATTCTGGTTGCTCCAATGTGGCCCAACCAGCCCTGGTTTGCTGACATGGGCAGCCTGGTGGTAGGGAGGTTCCGCCGCGACGGGACCTGCTGACACAAGGCCGAGGCACGATTTGGCACCCATGGCCAGCGCTGTGGAAGCTGGCGGCCTGGCGGCTGAAAGGGTGAGACTGTCAGGGGCGGGCTTGTCTGATACAGTGGTGAAAACTATTCAGAGCTCCAGAGCTCTATCTACACGCACACTTTACACTTCAAAGTGGCGTGTTTTTTGACCAGTGGTGTTCTGCCCGGGGTCATGACCTTTTTCAGTGCCCGGTCACTGTGATCCTCAACTTCCTCCAGGAGTTGTTGGAGCAGGGGAAAGCTGCGTCATCTATTAAAGTGTACGTGGCGGCTATCTCAGCGTGCCATTTAGGCATCGGAAATGCTAGCCCAGGCTCTCATCCTTTGGTGATACGTTTCATGGCAGGCGTGAGACGTATCAGGGTGCCTCAACCCGTTCTTTTCCCAGCTTGGGATCTGTTAGTAGTTCTGCGTGCACTGGCGGAGCCGCCCTTTGAACCTCTTCAGTCAGTGGACGTTAAGACGTTGTCTCCGTCCATACCTTTGTCCGTTTCTATATGTTAAATGTGACTGAGTCGTCTGTCTCACAGGCAGTACTGGGAGCGGGCAGTACTGAGACCTGAGATCTGACGTACACACAAGCACCTGATAATGTGCCACATATGGCTATGATGTTTCCCCCCATATGTACACAGTTATGTGCGTTATATATCGCCACAGTTATGTGCGTGTATGGAAACGGTCCCATGAGTAATAGGTCACAGTTCCTGCGACAGGGAACGTCTGGGTTACAACTGTAACACCGGTTCCCTGAGCAGGGACCAGACCTATTACTGGCCTGCACACTGTGTCTCAGCTGAGGTGCTCAGCAGCGAAAGAGGAAGTAAGATGGCCGTCAGGGGGTTTTATGGGCCCACCAGAGGGCGGGCCCTGGCCGGTCTGACGGGGCCATCAGCCATTCGGCGTGATTGTATAAGTGAGCTTCGATTGGATGTGATCTGGCGATCAAGTCCCATGAGTAATAGGTCTGGTCCCTACTCAGGGAACCGGTGTTACAGTTGTAACCCAGACGTTTTCCACTAAAAGCACACAGAGTATTGAGTGTGTGCTTGCCATATGAAATGTGCTTGTCACAAATACACATCGACTTGATTGACAGTTGGAGACAGAGAGCCTAAAAGGGCGCATGCAGGGCCTGTCGTCTGACTCATCAGCGAACACCAAACCACACAACATTCACTCAGCCGCTGGACACGGACTCGGACATCAGTGACCCATACAGTAGATATTTTTAAATCACGGCTGATGGGGAGAACACATTGGCAAGGCTTTTGTAGATAGAAATGACTCTCCTCCTGAAGACACATACTGTTTGAGCGTCCAAAAGGTGCAACCCTTTGTAAGGCAAAACCCAAACCTTTCTATGCTAATAGCCCAACAGGTTCCACTGCAGTTTGTGTGGAGATTAGCTAGCTGGCCAGCGGCTCTCCCACTGTGCTGCTGGTCACTGGGGAGCACTGGGATCAACATGAGAAGGACTCCACCAGATCACTTCCACCTCCCCCCCCCCCCCCCCCCTCACCTGCCCCTTACTCCCCCTCACCTCCCCCCACCTAACCCTTACCTGACCCTCACCTGCCCCTCACCCCCCTCACCTCTCCTCACCTCCCACCTCAACCCCCCCACCTAACCCTTACCTGACCCTCACCTCCCCCTTACCTCCCCCCCACCTCACCCTCACCTCTCCTCACCTCCCCCTTACCTCCCCCCCACCTCACCCTCACCCCCCCTCACCTCCCCCTCATCTCCCCCTCACCTCCCCCTTACCTCTCCTTGCCTGCCCCCCTCAACGTCCCCTTCCCTCACACTCACCTCCCCCCCATCTCCCCCAGCAGATCCTCCAGCACCAGACACTGTTCCTACACATACATGCACTTCTGTTTACATTGACATCTACATGCATTCAATCAACAGACACATTTTATCCAAAGCAACAACTTACATATGGCAAGCATATCACTTGCTTTATTAAAGGCTTCCATCCATCTTACTGCTTCTAACACACACACACACACACACACACACACACACACACACACACACACACACACGCACACAGACGGAGGGGAGGGGTGGTGTCGTGCTCATTCATTAGGCAATGGGGAAGTGCCTGCTGAGAGCACCATTTAGCACAAGTCTAAATACACAGAGAGCTGCCATAGGGTCCAATACGCCACGCTGCCGTTTCTACAGCAGAGCCCTCACACTGTAGATCAAGCTCAATAGCACACACACACACACACACACACACACACACACACACACACACACACACACACACACACACACACACACACACACTGCGCTGGCAGGGCCTGTGACATTAGAGCCGTTACTGTCACAGCGAGAGCGCGAGAGAAAAGAGAGCCTGCAGTCAGCTTCACAGAGCACGGCGTGATTACCTTTAGTTCTGGTGCTCTTCTATGAGGGGCTGCCATGGAGGGAGTTATTAAAATCAGCACACACACACACACACACACACACACAGGACTGCGGGCGGATATGGAAATAGGTGGAGGAGGACGTACGATCGCTTTGCTTCTCTTCTCACACACTCTACATGCAAATAGGAGGTGCAGGGGGCTTTGTGTGTGCATACCTTTGGTCTTCATGTGTGTGCGATACGTGTGTGTGTGTGTGTGTGTATGTGTGTGTGGGTGGGGAGAGAGAGCATGAGTGGACGTGAAGTCGTGGAAGTGGAATTAGACGTGTGTGTGTGTGTGTGTGTGTGTGTGTGTGTGTGTTCTCTAACATGTACCTTCACTGATGATGTGTTCTTGGATAAAGATGAGAAGTGCTAATTCTTGAATTGTCTGGTTGGACAGGTTGTCTCAATAACCTATATGGACATAACCTTTTACAATAAAGTGTTTAAGTATTTTACCGTCCTTACAAGATGTAGGCGTTGCATGTAAGTTGGTAATACGCATGCCCTTTGGTAGTCTAGGGCTTAATCACAATGCTATCAGCATCACATGGCTCCATATCCGCTCAGCTGTAATGGCCTGCTGTGTGCTGCAGGTAGCTGTGCCCAGTTAAAAGCCTCCTCTACAAACATTTGGCTCCCTTCTGGAACACATGTGATTGGTGTGTGTGTGTGTGTGTGTGTGTGTGTGTGTGTGTGTGTGTGTGTGTGTGTGCTCCTCCATAGGAATGCTAATCACCACACTGCTGCTATCACATTAGTATTCAGGGCACTCCCGTCCCTCATAATGAAGTCTTCTCCCCTGACCAGTCAATGGCAACAACACAAACACATCCCATCACACCCCCCGACACACACACACACACACACACACACACACACACACACACACACACACACACACACACACACACACACACACACACACAATCACACACATACCACACCACACAAACCACACCACACCACACCACACCACACAAACCACATCACCCCCCCCCCCCACACACACACACACACACACACACACCACACAAACATATCACACCACAGCAGCATGGAGGAGACACCACACAAACATATCACATCACACCACACACAAACACCACTCACACACCACACACACACACCAGCACACCAGCAATATCCCCATGTCACAGGGCCTGGACACCACAACAGGGTGCGGGGGAGAGGGGAGGAGAGGAGAGGAACAGAGGAGGAGGGGAGAGGGGGAGAGAAGGATAGAAGGAGGAGAGGAAGAGAGGAGCGAGGCTAAATCTGCTAACTGATACACCGTGATGAATGTGATGTCCATTCTAAAGAGGGTTCTGTTATGAAGTCCCGCCCGTTCTAAAGAGGGTGCTGTTATGAATGTGATGTCCATTCTAAAGATGGTTCTGTTATGAATGTGATGTCCATTCTAAAGAGGGTTCTGTTATGAATGTGATGTCCATTCTAAAGAGGATTCTGTTATGAATTCCCATTCTAAAGAGGGTTCTGTTATGAATGCAATGTCCATTCTAAAGAGGGTTCTGTTATGAATGTGATGTCCATTCTAAAGAGGGTTCTGTTATGAATGCGATGTCCATTCTAAAGAGGGTGCTGTTATGAATGTGATGTCCATTCTAAAGAGGGTGCTGTTATGAATGTGATGTCCATTCTGAGGATGGCTGTGATGGCGTAAGTACACCGAGGCCAACCCAGGACACACTGTTACGCCTTTTCACATTTCAAATATTCACAACATGTTATCAAGGTGATGAAAGGTAATCGACCCAAAATGTCAGTACGGGCGGAGGCCTTTCTATTACGAGGCCTTCTAAACAAGCCGCTAGCAATCACCGCTTTAAACAAGATGAGTAAGAACGGCTCCAAAAAGCTACAAAATGTTTCAATGGAAATTAAGCTGTGGGCTTTCAAGAGCCCCTCACATCACAGTCCTTACAAATTAATTTGAGCTCTCTGGAGATTTGTCAACGTGAATGCCAGAGTAACA
>NC_084996.1:25737801-25740301 GCF_963854185.1 Sardina pilchardus
CTGGACAAGGGTTGATCTGCGATCAGACAGATGACGAATGGCGCTCTGGATGCAGTCGCACTGCCTTATGGGTGAATGGGCCATGCCATTCCACTGCAGCGAGGGGAATGAGTGGATGGTTACCAAAATGATCCAAAACATGGATACTCCTAATGTTACCGTCTTTAGTAAGATGCCTTTTAGTTAGGGTGACCACCTCCAGTTAGACAAAATGTGGGACAAGTAGCATGGTAGAGTGGGACAATGTGGGACAGACGTAATAACTTTAAACATAAGATATATTGTCTATCTAATTTACTAAGCAACATTTTTAAAATCTACCGACCAAAAGATTAAGACACTACCTAAAAGACAAAACACAATGAATGTAGGCTTATGCATGTAATGTAATTGCATTGATACTGTAGGTAAGAGAGAAAGAAAAAAAGGATAAGAAAAATGCCAGAAAAAAAAGAGAAGAAATCCAGTGAGACGCTAACATCTTGTAAACTTTAGAGAAAGGACTTGAATATGCATCGTTTGTCTCCGGGACATCTTGCGTTTCTGCAAATTATGCTTCTGTTCTATGCTATTGTGATACTCTCCTACTTTACACCAGCCAATGCGCATGTCTAGAATGCATATGTCTGTACAGCGCTTCTCTCTCCCTCTCTCCCTCTCTCCCTCTCTCCCTCTCTCCCTCTCTCCCTCTTTGCCTGAGGCAGGTTCCGGATCAGACTAACACACAGCTCCACGGGTGACTGGGGCCAGTTGGCAGGGGTACTGATGCTGCCTGTTGCCATAGCGAGAGCGGGGCGATGGAGCAGTTCATCATCAGACCTCACTGTCTGCCACCATCTCACCACTACCCACACCTTCTCCACACACACACACACACACACACACACACACGCACGCACGCACGCACGCACGCACGCACGCACGCACGCACGCGCACACACACACACACACACACAGGCGCAAGAACGCACACGTATGCACGCACGCATGCACGGACACAAACACATACCCCTACTCACCCATACAAACAGCATGGAGTCTTCACACTGACAGCAGCCTTTGCCCCTGTCTCACTATCTTTCCTGTTCTTTGAGCACACTTAAATTCTCTCTCTCTCTCTCTCTCTCTCTCTCTCTCTCTCTCTCTCTCTCTCTCTCTCTCTCTCTCTATATATATATATATATATATATATATATATATATATATACTGTATCTACTGTATATACAGTATGTGTGTGATGAAGAGGAGTAAACAAGCCATTATGGGAGGTCTGCAATACATACTACTACATAATAATATAGAATAAAAAATGGCAATGTTGGAAGATATGCATTTGTACATACTGTATATACTATACTACACACACACACACACACACACACACACACACACACACACACAATACTAATATTCTCTCTAAACATTCATTCTCCATTGTGTGGCCCTATGAGATGTGACCTCTCGGCGACCTGACCAAGCCTCTAGTTGGTCAATGCATGTCCCAGGGGACTACTGACCACTACTGCTCTACTGACCAGGGGACTACTGACCACTACTGCACTGCTGACCAGGGGACTACTGACCACTACTGCTCTACTGACCAGGGGACTACTGACCACTACTGCACTATTGACCAGGGGACTACTGACCACTACTGCACTATTGACCAGGGGACTACTGACCACTACTGCACTGCTGACCAGGGGACTACTGACCACTACTGCTCTACTGACCAGGGGACTACTGACCACTACTGCTCTACTGACCAGGGGACTACTGACCACTACTGCACTATTGACCAGGGGACTACTGCAGTACTGACCACTACTGCACTATTGACCAGGGGACTACTGCACTATTGACCAGGGGACTACTGCAGTACTGACCACTACTGCACTACTGCACTACTGACCAGGGGACTACTGCACTACTGCACTACTGCACTACTGCACTACTGACCAGGGGACTACTGACCAGGGGACTACTGCACTACTGCACTACTGACCAGGGGACTACTGCAGTACTGACCAGGGGACTACTGCACTACTGACCAGGGGACTACTGCACTACTGACCAGGAGACTACTGGCACTACTGACCAGGGGACTACTGCACTACTGACCAGGTCCAAGCCCCCAGTCCTGCGTCACAGCACACACACGTTATTAACTCTTCTGGCATATGCAGCGCAATTAAGTAGACTGTGCTCTGTTGCCGTGGAGATAATAGGAGATCGTAAGTGCATATTAAGTGGAGGAGCTGGAAATCTATGTCCTCTATTAGGCCTAATTATCTGAGTCTATATGACCTGTCAATTATATCCGTTGCCATGGGAACATGAAGGATGCTGTAATTAAGACTGGCCTGTAATTATGAATAAGAATTCCTTTACTGGACGATTCTGACACCGAGGGCTGTTATGCAATGATTTAGTGAAGCAGCATCTTGAAATGCAGTCAAGCAGGTGGAAGAGGTTTGTTTTTAATCTTTAACCACTTCA
>NC_084996.1:25757801-25765301 GCF_963854185.1 Sardina pilchardus
ATTGAATAGAAGTGAAAGAGTGAAAGAATAGTTGAGAGAGAGAAGAGTTTTGAGTTTGGGAGAAAGTGTAGCCTCGCCAGAGAATGAGGTGGTCAGCTGGACAGGGAGAGGAGAGGTGGAGGGCAAGGCCATTCTGTTCTCATCACAGTGTCACACACACACACACACACACACACACACAGGAGAACGAGAGGAGAGGTGGAGGGCAAGGCCATGCTGTTCTCATCACAGTGTGTGTGTGTGTGTGTGTGTGCCCATCACAAGGATGTCTGCTCTCTCTCTCACTCTTTTCTCATTACATCTCTCTCAATCTTTCTCTCTTTTCCTTCTCTTTCTATCTATTGCTCTCTCTCTCTCTTGTCCTCTCTCTCTCTATCTCTCTCGTTCTCTCTATCCTTCTCTCTATCCCTCTGTCGGTGTCCTTCGTTCTGTCTCACACAGTGTTCTCACACCTGGTTCCCACTTCCAACGCCTCGCTCAGCATGTGGCAGTGACACACACACACACACACACACACACACACACACACACACACACACACACACACACACACACACACACACACAGTCAGACTTCAGGAAAGTTCAAAAGTTTAAACATTCACTCAATCAGGGAAGTAACCAGGAATCAAATGGTACACAAAAGGAGCACAAATGCTTCAAACTCCAGCAAGCGCACACTGTAACATTACACACCATAACACAATGGACACAAGGACGCCCATCACCAGTGTGAGAGAGAGAACATGGCAACAGAGAGAGAGAAAGAGAGAGAAAGAGAGGGAGAGAGAAGGTCAAAAGCCATGTACAGTATTGTTCCTTGACCCATGAAATCACGACAAACCTCATACAAAACCAAACACAATACAACCATAACATTCACACATAACAGAGAGAGAGAAAGGGAGAGGAAGAGCAAGAGAGAGAGAGAGAGAGAGAGAGAGAGAGAGAGAGAGAGAGAGAGAGAGAGAGAGAGAGAGAGATAAAGCAACAGAGGGACTGACAGAGAGAGAGTGAGCGATAGAGAGAGACTGACAGAGAGAGAGAGAGAAAGCGAGCGAGCACTAGAGAGCAACTGAGCGAGTGTGTGTGTGTGTGTGTGTGTGTGTGTGCTGACCTGGTGGATGAAGACCTGGGCTCCGCGGGGGCTGAGCAGCAGGATGGCGCGTCTCAGGGTGTCTCTGTGTGTGTGTGTGTGTGTGTGTGTGCTGGTGCTGACCTGGTGGATGAAGACCTGGGCTCCGCGGGGGCTTGAGCAGCAGGATGGCGCGTCTCAGGGTGTCCCTGTGTGTGTGTGTGTGTGTGTGTGTGTGTGTGTGTGTGTGTGTGTGTGCTGGTGCTGACCTGGTGGATGAAGACCTGGGCTCCGCGGGGGCTGAGCAGCAGGATGGCCCGTCTCAGGGTGTCCCTGTAGCGGTTGAGCTCCTCGGTGCGCATGCTGGTGAACAGGCTGGAGAAGACGCCGCTGATGTTGCGGTCCACGCGCTGCAGAGACACGTCCACACCCAGCCGAGACGTCTGGTCCAGGAAGCCCTGCAGCCCGCGGATATCTGGGGACCGCAAGCACACACACACACACACACACACACACACAAACACACACACACAGTGAGTCAACAACCACACACACACACTTCAGCAGGGCAAATCACCAGTAGAAGGGCGAATCACCAGCGGCGGGGCAAATCACCAGCAGTGGGGCAAATCGACAGCAGCAGGTGCATTAGAGGGGCAACTGATTAGCAGTAAAAAATGACAAAACCAAAGCATTCCAAATCCCAAGCTTGACACAGACACACATATGGGGGCTAACGTAACACGACAACAGAACCACAACAAACACAAGGATTGGTCTGTGGACAGAGCTAGCCAGGGAGTGAAGAGGTGGCCCTCCAAGACCTCCAGATCCCCAGGAAACGTTCATAATACACTTGTGCATCTGCCACGTCTACAGCAGCAGCAGCAGACAGGACATGCAGGGCCCTCATGTGTGTGATGGGCAAAGGGCAAAGGCTCCAGTCACACCAACGCTGGTTTAATATAACGAGGCCAAATCAGTGAGTTGCTCCAACACCATGGGCAGGAGGTCATCTGACACAGGGGTCAGATCAGAGGTCAGATCAGAGGTCAGATCAAAGGTCAGATCAGAGGTCAGATCAGGGGTCAGATCAGAGGTCAGATCAGAGGTCAGATCAGAGGTCATCTGCACACAATGATGGGTCAGATCAGGGGTCAGATCAGAGGTCACACTGCGTGGGCAGGTAAAGGTAATGAATGACAACATTGCACTTTGACCCCCATCTAAATTAGGCTTTCAGTTGGCTCTAGCACGGCAGGCAGGATTCTGGCCCAAGTCCGGCTCTAACATGGCAGCCAAGGTTCCTTACAGTACGCCAGCAGTTCTCAAAGTGTGGGGCGGGCTCTACTAGTGGGGAGCAGAGACATGGTAGGGGCGTGATGAACAGGAGGAAATTCATTTTTTGTGCCTATTTTTAATAATGCCTTTCTTTTTGAAAACAAAATAGCCTCACAAACATAGGAGTCCTAAACAAACCAACATATGATCTAAAATAACTATACTAACTAATATAACTAATAAAGTTATTCTGAAAGTTTGAGAAGCACTGCACGACGCCGCTGTAGAATTAGTCACTTTGGTCAAAACGGTGTGCCTCTGCTGCTTGATTCACATGTTTAATACACATTCCACTGCTCTTGGGCCAGACATGGCTCGAGAAATGAAATAAAAGGCCACACATGGAGAAGACTTGTGGCCTTGATAATTCCTTCAAAATAAAAACATTTTTCTCAAAAAGACAGACTGGATGCACCTCTGAGCTCTGCAAGCAAATGATTCAGTAGGAGGCAGTGGGCGCATGAATACAGAATACAGAATACTGTGTGTGTGTGTGTGTGTGTGTGTGTGTGTGTGTGTGTGTGTGTGTGTGTGTGTGTGTGTGTGTGTGTGTGTGTGTGTGTGTGTGTGTGTGTGTGTGTGTGTGTGAATACAGAAGGGCCTCTTCTCTCACTATTTTAACATACATTTCCATTGGAACATGCTTTGGGGAGCACAAGAGACAGTTCCGGAGTCTTCTCTGGCGTTAATTGAAAGCCCGAGGCCGTAATTGCCAATCATTTTAGTGCAGACTGCTTTATCAAGCCCGCGCTGTCACCAGGAAAAGGGATTGGGTCTCCAGTAACACTGCGTGCTGGAATAAGAATGAGACGGATCCTCCGTGGCAGTGGTGTTGGCAGAAAACTGAGCGCTGTGTGTGTGTGTGTGTGTGTGTGTGTGTGTGTGTGTGTGTGTGTGTGTGGCAGTGGTCTTGGCACCAGAGTGAGTGCTGTAATATGGACGGATCTCGGAGGATGAGCCTGAACTGCTCAAAAGACACGGAGGCGAGCGAGCGAGGGGAGGGGTGGCATCTCAATATGCTCAGGAAATGACTAAAGTGAGACACAGACATGCACACACACACACACACACACACACACACACACTGTCTTCTAACGACAGCCCGCTCCCAAGGCAGTGATCGATGACACGACTCGCGCCTTTTAATAGCTGCCAAAAATCACATCTATTCTGTGAGTGAGACATCGTGAGCTCACCCTATAAGCACCCACCCCACACACACACACATACTGTAGAAGGAATCCGCCACACTTAGATATGTGTTCTTATTGTCAAAACTCGCCCTTTCAGACAAGCACTCCAAATTGATCTTGACTCATAACTCTACATAGTTCAACTCAGTAAGAATGCAGAAAGTATTTGAGGTCGACTGTCAAGGAGGATTCGCTCTGCGGATATGTAAAGCTTTGCATTATAGAGAAACTATTCACATGGAAGACTTCTGTAGAATACACATCCGAGGATGAAATCTTCGACCTAAAGTTGGACTGAAGAAAAGATGATGGAAGAAGAGACTAGAACATAATGGGCTTCTGTGGTCCACCTACTCTTTGCACACCCAGAGGTTTATGTGACGGACTGTGCTTTAAATTTAAAAAGGCGTATGCAGCAGGCCTGGAAGATCCAGAGAGGCTGGGGTGTGAGGCAGCAAGCCAAGCCCAGCCTCAGAGCTTCCTGCTGGGCCTCAACTCTTCCACTCTGCCCTGCTGCTGGAGGATTGACAGGCAGTAACCCCAGCAAAGAAATAAGGAGACTGTCTCTCTTTCTCTCTCTCTCTCTCTCTCTCCTCTCTTTCCCTCTCTCTCTCTCCCTCCCTAAGTGATGTGCAGGTGTGAGTAAGCCTACTGTACGTGTGGAGCAGCAGGAGCAGTGTGTCCACAGGATGACCTCCCTGTGGGGCAGGAGGGGCTTCAGAGCACAAAGCTCCCATTGCAGGGCTACTCCTCAATTGCTCAAAAAGTCACCTGGAGGCATTCTCTCTCCCTCTCCCTCTCTTTCCATCCCTCTCTCGCTTCATTTTTCTCTCTCTCTCTCTCCCTCTCTGTTTCTCTCTCTCCCTCCCTCTCCGTTTCTTTCTCTCTCCCTCCCTCTCTGTTTCTTTCTCTCTCCATCCCTCTCTCTCCTCCTGTCTGTCATGCCCTACACCTGCTCAGGTCTGCAGGTGACTCCTTTAAGTGGTGCCTGGAGGGTACAAGGAAGTCAGAGAAGACTTTGGCAAGAGCTGCAGGTAGACAGGCGACAGTGTGTGTGTGTGTGTGTGTGTGTGTGTGTGTGTGTGTGTGTGTGTGTGTGTGTGTGTGTGTGTGTGTGTGTGTGTGTTTGTGTGTGTGTGAATGCATGCACCAATTCAAATCCACCTCACTGTTTCCTGTCATGTCATGTCATTCCTCTTCACAGAGCTCAACTGGGCCTTTTACCAAAAAACGTTTTACCTAAAAATGCCCACGCGTAGCCTTCAAAGGCCCCAGCCGCTACGCGTGGGCATTTTTAGGTCCATGTTGGACATGTCAGTTTAATAAAGACATTTTAAACCATTTGGAGTGCCTTGGTTGTGGAGAAATTCTCCTTTTCTACACAAACTATTTACCTTGGACCAAAGAGCACCCACCAACAAGCAGCATCAAAAGAACAAAGAGGACTGAGCACGCCACTAACTCTGAACATTTACAGAGCGAGTTGTGTTGTGTGTCCTGTGTGGCTGAGGATGAGCGCTGGTCTAGCCTGCAACTAGCTGGCTAAAAGCGTAGCGCTCGACTAGCCTGCAACTAGCTGGCTAAAAGCGTAGCGCTCGACTAGCCTGCAACTAGCTGGCTAAAAGCGTAGCGCTCGACTAGCCTGCAACTAGCTGGCTAAAAGCGTAGCGCTCGTCTAGCCTGCAACTAGCTGGCTAAAAGTGTAGCGCTCGTCTAGCCTGCAACTAGCTGGCTAAAAGCGTATCGCTCGTCTAGCCTGCAACTAGCTGGCTAAAAGAGTAGCTGGCTAAAAAAGTAGCTCGTCTAGCCTGCAACTGTAGCTGGATAAAAG
This sequence comes from Sardina pilchardus, assembly GCF_963854185.1. Taxonomy (NCBI): domain Eukaryota; kingdom Metazoa; phylum Chordata; class Actinopteri; order Clupeiformes; family Clupeidae; genus Sardina; species Sardina pilchardus. The sequence continues at coordinate 25,763,241 of NC_084996.1, forward strand.
CGTAGTGCTCGTCTAGCTGGCTAAAAGAGTAGCTGGTCTAGCCTGCAACTGTAGCTGGCTAAAAGCGTAGCGCTAGTCTAGCTGGCTAAAAGCGTAGCGCTCGTCTAGCCTGCAACTGTAGCTGGCTAAAAGCGGAGTGCTCGTCTAACCTGCAACTGCACCTGGCTAAAAGCGTAGCGCTTGTCTAGCCTGCAACCGTAGCTGGCTAAAAGCGTAGAGCTCCGGCACTAAGGAGTCTGGAGGCCTGTGCTATGAAAGCGCTATGTGCCAAGGCCACAGCACACAATTACAGCCAAATCTTCTGCTATTGATTGCTGCTCAGCTCTGGGCTTCAGTGGGCTTCAGGTAATCAATGGGAAGCAGAAGTCAAACATAGAACGAGGGGGCGCGCGCTTTGTCCAGTCAGCTCAGGGACGTAGGGACAGACATGTCTGTGTGTGTGTGTGTGTGTGTGTGTGTGTGTGTATAGACGGCTCAGGGACGGAGGGGCGGTCACTATTGTGCCATGGAGGGGGAAGTGGATGCACTTAAGATGTGTTACATAAATAGTTATGATGTACACTATACTGTAAAAGATATATTATACACACAGTTATGCACACACACACACAAACACACACACACACTGTCATAAACTGGATATCTACTGTAGGTATTCTGGACCATCTCGCTATTATCAGTCAAGCTGAATGCACACACTGGAACACAGACAGACAGACAGACACACACACACACACACACACACACACACACAGCTCTGGGTCATTTTAGCTGTCCCTGTGGCTGTGTGTGTGTGTGTGTGTGTGTGTGTGTGTGTGTGTGTGTGTGTGTGTGTGTGTGCGTGCGTGCGTGCGTGCGTGCGTGCGTGCGTGCGTGTGTGTGTGTGTGTAAGCGCGTGTGTATGCACTGTATGTGTATGTGTGTGTGTGTGCGTGTGTGTGTGTGTGTGTGTGAGCATGCTGTAGGCCTATGACAGATGAGTCCAGAGAGGCAGTATAATGCACATAGCCAAGTGTCACTGGTGATGAATGGAGATTCATCATTTCCACAGAGGAATTCATAAACATAATGATGATGTATGCACACGACTCTGCTACAAGGGCTCCCATTAGACGTGATAAAATAAATGATAAGCAGTCTATTCATTATAATATTCCATATTTAAAGAAAAAATAAGCCTTTAATATGCTTGGCTCTCCCCCATTCCACTCCCAGAGAACCACGGCTGTAAAGATTTCAGCATATCTGGATGCACTGTCTGCGTGCTGTGCCTGAACCAGAGACTTGATAAAAGCACTGCCAATAGCATAGTTCATTATCGCTGAGACTTATCATTTCAGCTCATTATCATAGCCACTCATCATTTCAGTTCACTATCGATGGAACATATCATTTCAGTTCACTATCGATGGAACATATAATTTCAGTTCATGATGGGACTTATAATTTCAGTTCATTATCATCGCGCGACATATCATTTTAGTTCATTATCATAGCGACTTATAATTTCAGTGTAGTCCTATACTAACCATAAGACTTTGTCTACGACAGACTTGTTGCTCTTCTGCTCACCTAGGATGCCTGTGTGTTTGTCTCTGGCATTGTGAGTAAAGCTTTGTGTGTGATTATCTTACAAGTTAGTGTGCTGTTTTACTGTACGTTACACAGTGTCAATAAAGCAACATTGAATTGAATTAAATTGAGAGAGAGAGAGAGAGAGAGAGATAGAGAGAGAGGTCCCAGAGGAAAACTAAGTAGAAAAAAGTCTGTGTCCTTGATGTTAGATCTGCCCCCTATCTCTGATCATGGCCACCTCCGTCACCTCCATACTCCCCCACCCTCCCTGGACTTGCCCTCTCCCCTGGACATGCCCCCCTCTCCCCTGGTAGTGCCCCCCTCTCCCCTGGTAGTGCCCCCCTCTCCCCTGGACATGCCCCCCTCTCCCCTGGTAGTGCCCCCCTCTCCCCTGGTAGTGCCCCCCTCTCCCCTGGACATGCCCCCCTCCCGGCTGAGTGAGGCCCCTTGTCGTCACGGGGGCAGAGGGCAGGTGTGTGTCACGGT
>NC_084996.1:25785301-25792801 GCF_963854185.1 Sardina pilchardus
TGCCTGGCTTACCGCATAGCCATTATTAGGACGCCTGGTTTACATAATCCATCTTCACAGAGAGAGCATGCTGTGAGCCAGACTATACACTTGTGTGTGTCCCTTTATGTAACGTCTTGCTGTAGTTATATGCAGAGTCTAAATGAAAGGTCTGTGTCTAATTAGTCATTTGGATGCAGAGCTGGTGGCCAGTGCTGAATAGATGCGCTTGCTAACTCTGCCCACTGCTGACCCTTCCTCTGTTATCTCTGTCCACCCTAAGCACTAAACCTATTCAGCATCACCACTAGATTAAACATGAAAGCCACAGCTAATTCAAAGATTGAATGAATGCTCCTGAAATCTGTCTGTGATCAACTGAACCGTAGCCTTGGATTAAAGCAGCATTTGAATCTAATCTCTGAGCCCTTCTCAACTATTAGATAATTAATAATGAATGAAATTAATTATTAATAATAATTAATGTGATATTGGTTACTATTCACAATATTTGCTCTGGAGGAAATCATCTGCTGATTATTATCATATAAACATAAACATAATATTGTTAGCAGGGAAAAACTTGCAAGAATTATCAAGCACATAACCATACTCACAGGTATGGTACTTCTCAGAGCCAACTCTCAGACCTTCATAGTTATGCAATTATAAGACAAGCAGGCTAAATCGTAAAGAATCCCTCAGTTAGACAATAATAAGAAAAGCAAACTCCATCATAAAGAATCCTTCACAGTTACGCTATAGCAAGAATAACCGACTGCATCATAAAGAATCCTTCACACTCCCTTCCCTCCAGCTGCTTTCCAAACATCTCACTGCTCACAGTGTTCCATCTTTCATGAGACTCTGACAAATGGCCGCCACTGATATGTCGTCTAAAACAGTGACATTTCTCTCGAACCCACTGAGGGGCTTTCAGCATGGCATGTTTGGCTGAGATTACATTAACTGGGGTACTCAGACTCCCTGATGCCATAACGGCTTGAGGTTCTCACGAGGTCTAGACACAGTGCAGTGTGTGTTCTCACAAAGCTTCTCAGGACGAGAACCACAACATGTTCTCTCAGTTGGAACACGGCTCTGTGGCATTATGGGTAAAGTTAAGTGCTTATAACTCTTCTTTACATTGGCCCAATCCCAATGTCCGGACTTACGAACTCACGGACTTTGGTGCGCGTTCTTGCAAAATTCGTAAGGGTTTAGGGCTGTCCCAATGTCGAATTACAACGGGCGGGAGGGTTTGAGTACAGACTTACCGAGCCCTTTCCGTGAGTCTGCATCGGTGCAGACTTAACCTAAGGGAATTACCCACAGTTCAAAGTGTTGTGACATTTACCGCGGAGATAATAGAAAAATCCGGAAATGAAGGTAAACAACAGCACGCACAACACACATGCATGGTGCAAATGTTAGCAACGTCTTTGTTAGTAAACATCGCCAAGGTACATGTGATCTCGTGAAGTGCTGTCCCAATCCCAAATACCTATCTGAGCCTACAGTATGTGGCCTCACACACTCACTCACTTAGCACCTGATATCAATTAAGTCTGTGAGTCTTTAGTTCTTAGTCTTTAGGGCTGACATTGGGATTTGGCCATTGAGTCATCATAAACACTTGCATTACATTTAGCAGACACTTTTTTTCATCTAAAGTGACATGTCAACTTCATTACAAAGAATGACATTGTCATTAAATTGTCCCCAGAGCAGCTTGGGGTTAGTGTCTTGCTCAAGGGCACAACAGTGGAAGCCATAAATTGAACCAAGAACTTCGAGCACTCCAGGTAGATGTCTGCCATACGAAAAGAGTGTGTGTGTGTGTGTGTAGCGCCCTCCGACCACCATCAGCAGCCATCAGTGCCACAGCATCAGTGCCTGTGTGTGTGTTGAGCACAGGGGGAGAGCTGATGATGATGCCCGTTTGTGTGTGTTGAGCACTGGGGGAGAGCTGATGATGTCCGTGTGTGTGTGTGTGTGTGTGTGTTTGTGTTGAGGACCGGGGGAGGGCTGATGATGCCCGTGTGTGTGTGTTGAGCACTGGAGAGTTGATGATGTCCATGTGTGTGTGTGTGTGTGTGTGTTGAGGATCGGGGGAGGGTTGATGATGCCCGTGTGTGTGTGTGTGTTGAGCACCGGGGAGGGTTGATGATGCCCGTGTGTGTGTGTGTTGAGCACCGGGGAGGGTTGATGATGCCCGTGTATGTGTGTGTTGAGCACCGGGGAGGGCTGATGATGCCCGTGTGTGTGTGTTGAGCACTGGGGGAGAGTTGATGATGTCCGTGTGTGTGGTGTGTGTGTGTTGAGGACCGGGGAGGGCTGATGATGCCCGTGTGTGTGTGTGTGTTGAGCACCGGTGGCAGTGCGGCCCCATTCTGCTCCACTTGACTGGTATTCAACTCACAAGCACACCGGCGGCACGGCAGGTGGCCTCCGCAATCTCTCACACACATCACACATCACACAGAGAGAGCGCGAGGGAGAGAGGAAATGTGATATTATTATGAATTTATATTGCTTATAATATCTCTCTTTTCCTCAGTCCACTATGAGATGTGGGAGGGTATGACGGGGAGTGGATGATGTGTGTTATAAGGGAACGGATCGTTTGTGACGGAGTGGATGATGTGTGTTATAAGGAAATGGATCGTACTGTGTGTGACAGAGTGCATATGTGTTGTAAGGAAACGGATCGTACTGTGTGTGACAGAGTGTATGACTTGTGTTGTAAGGAAACAGATTGTACAGTGTATGACGGAGAGCGGTGTACGGTATGTGTTATAAGGAGACGGATCTTATCGTGTGATAGGGATGCTGATGAAGTGGATGCTGCTGCAATACTGCCACACACACTGGAGGGTACATCTCACTTCTCTCAGCAACGTATAACAGTACAAACACAGAGGAGTGGTGTTGGCCAAAGACAGCCATCCATGGGAGTGAACAGGACGTTGTGGTGGCCAAAGACTCATGAGGTGAACAGGATGTTGTGTGAATTGCCCTTAATTGCTACTGTAGATTGTGCATCATCAGTTGCATCCCAATGATATCCTCCAGCCCATGCTAGCGATGCATGTTTTCTCTACGGTGTGTGTGTGCTATTGATATGTAGCCCATGCTAGCGATGCATGTTTTCTCTACGGTGTGTGTGTGCTATTGATATGTAGCCCATGCTAGCGATGCATGTTTTCTCTACGGTGTGTGTGTGCAATTGATATGAAGCACGAGGGACTTTTCCGAGCGTCCTCTCGTATTAATAAACAGCCACTGGCCACGCCTACTGTAGGGTCATCCCCCCCCCCCCTCCGTAGGTCAACACGCCCCCTTCCACTGCACTGTTCCCAGAGTTCTGACACCTGTAGTCATGTTGCCTTGAGCGGACTGTTTACTATCGCTCTCATTGTGAGGTTCTGTCTGTAGCGAGACAGTACTAAGCCTTCAGAATGCTCCGCTCAACTTTATAAAGCCTGCTAACCGTTTGATCTGTGCCCTGGGACCAGCGATTTGGATCTTTGATCTCTGCCTTTGGATGGTGGATTATACAGCATGTGGAGATCTTGTGTACGTTAGACAGTAAGAAGTAGCATTACATGTATCCATTACATTTTGACTAGCTACAGTGTACCACGTTCTCTACTTTGTATGCCATGTGTCCTTTGGCTTGCGCAGCAGCGGCTGACTTATGTGTTTTATGGTAATGAAGACAAGAAGATTGGAAAAGGAGGAGGGAGGAAAAAGTGATTGCACCAAGGTACTCTGTTTTATTAACTTCTTTTTCTACCCACTTCAGCCTGCTCTGTGCTCCACACACACACACACACACACACACACATACACACACACACACACACATATGCACACACACACACACACACACACACACACACACACACACACACACACACACACACACATATATGCACACACACACATATGCACACACAGAGACACGCACTCTCACACACACCCCCACAGACACACAGAGAGACACACAAGTCCTGCGGCTGTCGCTGATCCTACTTAAGGTGAGAGAGTGTGTGTGTGTGTGTGTGTGTGTGTGTGTGTGTGTGTGCGTGAGGAAGTGGGCGCAGGCAGGGAGAGACGAGGAGGTCCCGGGCATCGCAAGTGTGTAAATTAAAAACTGCCCCTCCCGGGGGCACTGATGAGATTAATAACCTCACGCCACGCTAGCATGCCTGGCACATGGGCACAGAGGGGGGGGGGGGGGGGGGGGCAGAGAGGAGACGGAGGAGAAGAGGAGGGGGGGGGGGGCAGAGGGGAGAGATGGAGGATGAGAAGAGGAGGAGAAGAGGAGGGGGGGAGCAGAGGGGAGAGACAGAGGAGGTGAAGAGGAGTCGGGGGAGCAGCCTGAGAGACTAGCATGCTTCAGCGCTAACACTGCACTGCTGTGACAGCCTCTTCACTTGACAGGAAATGGGGATAGAGAAAGGGGGATGAGGAGGAGAGGAAGAAAAGAAGGGGTGAAAGGAAAAAAAGTCATGAAGTGGAGAGGAGAAGAGAGGAGAGGTGAAAAGAAGAAAAGATAATAGAATAGAATAGAAGAGAAGAGAAGAAAAAAGAAGGGAAGAGAAGAGAAAAGGGGGGAGGAGAAGAGAGGACCAAAAGGGAGAAAGGAGTGAGGAGGTGAAACAGAGGAGAGACAGAACAGGAGGAGAGAGGAAAGAGAAGAGAGGAGGGAGAAAAGAGGAGAGAGGAGAGAAGAGAGGAGAGAGAAGAGAGGGAAGAGAAGAGAGGAGAGGAGAGAGGGATGAAACGGCACCCAGTGCTGGCGGTGGGGATGAGGGGACTGCAGTGGGCAGGTCCTGCTCCACTGGGCCGAGTCCACTTCATCTGACCAATGGTCACATCCACAGAGTGGAGCAGCTGGAGAAATACTCTTCCTCCCGGCCTCACTCATCATCCTCCTCCTCTCTCTCTCTCTCCCTCTTTCTCTCTTTCTGACTCACACTTTCTCTCTCTGAATCTCACTCTCTCGCTCTCCTTCACATTCTTCCTCTTCCTCTCTCTCTCTGATTCACACTTTGACTCCATCTCCTTCTCTCTCTCTCTCTCTCTCTCTCTCTCTCTATCTCTCTCTCTCTCTCTCTCTCTCTCTCTCTCTCTCTCTCTCTATCTCTCTCTCTCCTCTTCTCAATGTCTCATCATGCGCTCTCAATACTTCTCTTTGGAACTCTCACTCTTCTCTAAATCTCATTTGGTTTCTCCCTGCATGCTTTCTACAGCATTTTGTTTCTACTGCATTCCCTAGCCCCTCTCTCTCTCTCTCTCTCTCTCTCTCTCTCTCTCTCTCTCTCTCTCTCTCTCTCTCTCTCTCTCTCTCTCTCTCTCTCTCTCTCTCTCTCTCTCTCTCTCTCTTTCAGAAGAGAGCCCTGTCCCTGCTCAGATGTTGGTGTGCTGTTATTTAAGCTCGTCAGTAAACACTGCGCCTCTCGTCTGTTTGGGCTCCCAATGTGCAAAGTGCCTTTCCTGCTCAGCTCAGAATATAACAGCGCCATCACTCTCAGCCCACAGCGACAGGCTCCCTACACACACACAAACACGCACACACGCAGAGACTCTCTCTCACAGACACACACCCACACAGACTCACAGACTGGCATGTGCGTTCCCTGCACAGCTCAGTATAAAGGGTGGCATCAGTCTGAGCCCAGAGGGACAGGCAGTGAGTGTGCCACCGCGTCCACACAGCGCCAGAGAAAAGCAAGATAATAATGACTGAGCCACTAGTTGGGACTCAAATGCACCATTCGTCTTGCGCTGTTTTCCTCCTTGTCAGTCTTTTCTTTGTGCCGCAGCCTGCAGCTGTGTGTGTGTGTTTCTGTGCTAAGTGACTGACAGCTCCATTGAAATGACTCTCCCACACACTCCCCCACCCACAGGGTTAGAGTGGGGATGCAGCACAGGGGCCCAGGCCAGGGCAGCAGAGGAAGAGCCAGGGACTAGGCCATCAGGACCAGACTAAGGCCAGACTAAGACTAAGACTGAGGTGAGACTTAAACAAGCTTGAAACGAGGCTAAGATGAGACTAAGAGGAGTTTGAGACGAGGCTAAGATGAGACTAAGAGGAGTTTGAGACGAGGCTAAAATGAGACTAAGAGGAGTTTGAGACGAGGCTAAAATGAGACTAAGAGGAGCTTGAGACGAGGCTAAAATAAGCGATGCGAGATGAGAGGAGGAGAGTCTGAGGCAAGGTTAAAATGGTGGGAGTGTAACAGAGCTACCTTACAAACATAGAGCCACACAGGAGTCTCACACACTCTCATTACCACACACACACACACACACACACACACACACACACACTGTGATAGATGCCTAAAAATGCACAAAAGCTCTGCATTCCCATTATCATGGCTTGGCAAGAACAAAAGTTACTGTCAGTGGAGAGAGAGAGAGAGAGAGAGAGAGAGAGAGAGAGAGAGAGAGAGAGAGAGAGAGAGAGAGAGAGAAAGAGAATGCTCCTACTGCATATGAACAGGCAGGAGAGAGGCCATTTATCATTGATGTTTCCCTTTTCTGAGCATGAGGGTGTGTGTGTGTCTCTCTCTCTCAATGTGTGTGTCCACCCTGCTCTGACATTCAGATCCTGAACTGGCCTTCTTTAGGGTTTATTGAGCAGGTTGCTGACCAGTTACGTGCAGAGTGAATGGAAAAGAACACACACACACACACACACACACACACACACACACACACACACACACACACATTTTTATAGACAGATTTTATATTCTCACTAGGCGCAGCACAGCTTTGCTGATATTTTTATGTCAATGTGACTTTTCCACCATCTTCACCTTCAGCACGCTACACCAAAATAAAGCACAGAACTGATGTGGATCAGGACACGTTAAACCAGATCAGACACAGAACTGATGTGGATCAGGACACGTTAAACCAGATCAGACACAGAACTGGACATGTTAAACCGGATCAGACAGAGAACTGATGTGGAGCAGATAGATCTGGATCAGGTGGGCACGTTCACCTGCTTTGTGGACTCAGGCTGCGCTGAGCCATGCGACGCTTGATTCATTACCTCCCGGAAGCCCAGCCGCACTCCGCACCTCTTTCATGCCCGCACACACACACTCACACACACACACACACACACACACACACACACACACACACACACACACACACACACACACACACGTCCCCTGCCAATTACACGCTATAATGAGTAGAGACATCAAAGGGCCGCCATACACGCCAGAAAACACTGACCCCCCCCCCCCCCCCCCCCCCACACACACACACACACACACACACCCCACACACACCCCAGGTGCCCACACAATGTCAGTGGAGCAGGCCGCCGCCCTATTCAGTGTTTAATTAGCAGCAGCAAATTGCCACCCTGAGCCCACAGAATGGAGGGTGCTTTTCAAAGGGCCCTTTTCTGCAGCTCCATTATGAGCCCAGACACTGCTGTTCTCTACAGGAGATCATCAGTCAGGGTGGGGTGGGCTGGGGTGG
>NC_084996.1:25797801-25820301 GCF_963854185.1 Sardina pilchardus
CACACACACACACACACACACACACACACACACAGTCCACTCCAAATGATCAGTGAGAGGCTGAAACTCGTTTTGATGGTGTGGAGCTGCAGTGTGTCTCCTGATGAGGAGGGAGAGGAGGAGGTGTTTTAGGAAGGAGGAGAGAAGGGAGAGGAGGAGGTGTTTTAGGATGGAAAAGAGGAGGGAGAGGAGGAGGTGTTTTAGGATGGAGAAGAGGAGGGAGAGGAGGAGGTGTTTTAGGAAGGAGGAGAGAAGATGTTTTAGGATGGAGGAGAGGGCAGAGAGTACAGTAGAAAGCAGGAAGCAGCATATGAGAGCCCACCAATGAGTGCGCGCGCGTGTGTGTGTGTGTGTGTGTGTGTGTGTGTGTGTGTGTGTGTGTGTGTGTGTGTGTGTGCGTGCGTGCGCAGTGGTGGACGAAGTACATTGATTATGTACTTAAGTGAAAGTATAGATACCTTGTGTCAAATATTACTTGAGTAAAAGTGAAAGTACCCACTTTGAATTTTCACTTAAGTAGAAGTATAAAAGTATTTGCCTTCACATATACTTAAGTATTAAAAGTAAAAGTACTTCAATGAATTATGGTTCTAATGGCTTAATTATAATTATAATTTATCATTTTCACATCAAAGCTCCTGCTAAATCAGCTTATATAAGGCGAAATACTAATGCCTATCCTCAAATAGTTTCTTACATTTCTCTATTTGCTTAGAAGCTATCTACAGTGGGGAGAACATGTATTTGATACCATGCAAGTTGCCTAAAAAGAGACATATAAAATCATCATTTGACAATAAGATCTTAATGCCTTAATTCAAAAAATGAGTAAAAATCAAACAAACAGATTGCCATGGTGCTTTTTCCAGTAGGCCTATTAGCCTTTTGAAGCTCATTGAGCTCAAAGCAAATCAAACAGGCTAATAGGCCTATACTGGAAAAAGCACCATGCCAATCTCTAGCTGTGGTGAAGGGTATGATGATGTGGGGCTATTGTAATTCCAACGGCCAAGGGAACTTTATCAGGATGCATATATCCTGGATCCATGAAATAGCTGTCCTTTAAAAATAAAAATCTACCTGCCCCAAATTCCCATATAGGGTTACATAGGGGGTCAACTACTTCCTTCCCCCTATATTTAGGAAGAACATTTATTTATTTACGATACATTCTTCAATCACAAAGAGAATTGGTGTGTCCCCCCCCCCATTATGATAATAATGACAACGTAATTTTGTTGTAGAAAATACATTTGTTAAGAACTATGATGCTGTTTGATTAATTTATAAATGGTACACTGTCACTTTAAGACTCTTGCCGGCTCCACTCAGTGGCTGCCCTTTATAAAGCGGAGATATCAGTTATCAATGCACTCTCTCCCTTTCATGCACCCTCACACGTTCCCAATTACGTTATGAGTAACGTTATGAGTAACAAACACAAAAATTAGATTTGCTGCAATAGAGATTTCAAAGAGTAGGCTATCATCTCTATGTAACATTGATATTGACATTGTAAATGTAAACGTTCTCTAAGAAGAGTGTTAGTTTGCAGTAATGTTAACCACAACGTCGTTGCTGAAAAATAAATAAATCAATCAAAAATAGCGAAAAGCCAATGATAGCCTAAGTGCGTGGCGGGCCAGATCTAAACGAATGCATGCTCGGCGGGCCGCACTGTGCGTGCGGCCCGCCGAGCGTGCCGGACGCAGTTTGGACACGTGATTCGCTTTGCCAAAATGGAACGAGAGGGTTTTCATAAACGTAACGGAGTAAAAGTACGAATTTTCACTTCAAAATGTAGTAAAGTCAAAGTACAAAGTCTCACCAAATATAAATACTTAAGTAAAGTACAGATGCATCAATATGCTACTTAAGTACTGTAACGAATTACATGTACTTCGTTACTGTCCACCACTGTGCGTGCGTGCATGGGTGCGTGCGTGCGTGTGTGTGTGTGTGTGTGTGTGTGTGTGTGTGAGGAGAGGAACAAAAGGAGAGAGGGTCGGAGTGGTGGAGGAGAGGAAGGAGGAGAGGTGAGGAGCCGGGTGGCCTGCTATGAGAAACCCAAGGTCTTCACTTCATCATCATCATGCTGCTGTCACACACACACACACACACACACAAACACACACACACACACACACACACACACACACACACACACACACACACACACACTAAGGGCCTGGGCCCATCTGCTCCTGATAAAGCTCAACAAAGGCCTAATTTAAATAAATGTGCTCTCCTTCCTCCCTCTGCTTTAAAACACTTGGCTCATCAGACCAACAGATATAGAGGAGACAGCGGAAGAGGGAGGTGTGTGTGTGTGTGTGTGTGTGTGTGTGTGTGTGTGTGTGTGTGTGTGTGTGAGTGATCCTTCTGTGTCTGTCAGTGTCTGAGTGTGTGTTTGTGTGTGTGTGTGTGTGTGTGTGTGAGTGTGTGTGTGTTGACAAAGTGTGCAGACCAAAGCCAAATGACACCCGTAGGTGCTGGCTGTACAGCATGAAAAATAAAGTTTCTCTCTTTCCTCTCTCTCTCTGTCTCTGTCTCTGTCTCTGTCTCTGTCTCTGTCTCTGTCTCTGTCTCTGTCTCTGTCTCTCTCTCTCTCTCTCTCTCTCTCTCTCTCTCTCTTTGTCTTTTGTGTGGAGGTGATTGTGAGTGTGACTCGGATGCTTTTCACATTAAGCCAGACGTTAGCATCTCTCCCAGCGTTAGCGCCTCTGCACACAAAAGCACCTGGGCCCTTTGTGAGGATACGGCTGCTTTTGTGTGATCCATTAGCGCACTATCTCCAGCCAAACACCCCTGGACTAATGCACAGGAAAAACAGAAGGAGGTGCTGACCCCGGGAGTGAAAAACAGAGGGAGGAGGAGGAGGAGAGGAGGGGAGGAGGGGAGGAGGAGTGTGGAGGTGAATGTTAACCAGTTTCACTTTCCAGCAGCCAGCTGTGGAGCAGAGGACATCAGCAGAGACAATACAGCCGCCAGACAATAGCTCAGTGGTGGAAAGGGGACAGCAGTGTGTGAGCAAGTGTGTGAGCAAGTGTGTGTGTGTGTGTGTGTATGTGTGTGTGTGTGTGTGTGTGCACGCGTACGTGTGGGCATGCATGTGATTATGCATGCATGTGTGTGTGTATGGATATGTGTGTATGTGTGTTTGTGTGTGTGTGTGGGTGTGTGTGTGTGTGGGTGAGAGTGTGTGTGTATGTGTGTGTGCATGTATGTGTGTGTGTATATGCATGTGTGTGCGTGTGTGTGTGTGTGTGTGTGTTTGTGTGTGTGTGTGTGTGTGTGTGTGTGTGTGTGCTTGTGAGTGTGTGTGTGTGTGTGTGTGTGTGTGTGTGTGTGTGTGTGTGTGTGTGTGTGTGTGTGTGTGTGTGTGTGTGTGTGTGTATGCATGTGTGCGTTTGTGTGTGTGTGATGCTAATTTCATACTGCTGTGGTTTAGCTTTGAGAGTTGTGAAGATAAATAAATACAGGCTCAGTGAAGGGACTCAGTATTCACATTCAGGCTCTTGCTCTGCCTTCATCATTACAGACGCCTGATGAAACCTTTCCACTAACTTTCCCACCTTAAGACAGCGCCATACTTCATCTCATTTTCTCATTAAGCACATTGTTGAAAATCACTTTTATTTTTTTTACTGTCTGTCTGTGACATTTGAAGTTGTTTACAGAAATGGAAAATTTCACACTCATTAACTTGATGCATTCAAAAGTTTCTCCCTGAGAACTTTGATTACAAAGTGAAATATAAAATAAGTACAAACGATGACACTCTTAATGAAAGCTATTATTAAAGTGTGACGTAATGGCAGCCATAATGTCATTGACAATGTACAATAATCTAGGATTACGATCACTAGTTTTGGATCTCATTGTTTACAGTGCAGAATAACGCAGGAATAATATCACTGCAGGCACTCTCCCATTCACTCATCACACACTCACACACACACACACGCACACACACTCACACACTAATAGCGGAGGCTGCCATGCAAGGCACCAGCCTGCACATTGGGAACACGTTGAGGTTCAGTGTCCTGCTCAAGGACTATTGGACAGGGTCAGGACCATCACTGGAATGAAGACCATCACTGGACTTAGGAAAAGCAGCAGCTCTGTGGAGGGCGATCTGGACAGGGCGAACCAGCTAAACCAGTTCTACAACAGGTTTGATTGCCCTGCTCCAGTGGACAATGGTCGTCCATCATCACCATCACCAGCACCATCAGCTGCTTCAGTGGACAATGGTCGTCCACCATCACCATCACCATCAACATCACCAGCACCATCAACTACGGACACTGCTCTTGCTGGCTTAACTGCCCAACTCACACCTCCCCCCTCACCCCCAGTGCAGCACGTCCCCTCCTCCCCTACCCCCCGGAGTGACCAAGACCTTGGTAACTCCTCACCCCCTCCCCTCCCCTCCCCCCTCATCATAACGGCAGAGCAAGTTAGAGGACAGCTGAAGAAACTCCATCCCAGGAAAGCAGCCGGACCTGACGGACTGTGTCCAAGACTGCTCAAGGCCTGTGCTGCTGAACTGGGAGAGCCACTGGAGCATATCTTCAACCAAAGTCTACGTCTCGGGAAAGTCCCAACACTGTGGAAGACATCATGTCTTATCCCCGTCCCCAAGAAACCACATCCACGTGAGCTGAATGACTTCAGGCCAGTTGCTCTCACATCACACCTGATGAAGACCCTGGAGAGACTGGTTCTGGGGATACTTAGGCCACAGGTGCGCCATGCACTAGATCCGTTACAGTTTGCATACCAGGAGAAAGTGGGCGTCAACGATGCAATCTCCTACCTCCTACACAGGACACACTCTCACCTGGACAAGGGGAAAAGTGCTGTGAGAATCATGTTCTTTGACTTCTCTAGTGCTTTTAACACCATCCAACCCCCCAGATTGAGTGACAAGCTCCTGCAGATGGGTGTGGATGCTCATCTAGTATCCTGGATTGCAGACTACCTGACAGAGCGGCCACAGTTTGTCAGACTGAAGGACTGCCTCTCCAACACTGTAATCAGCAGCACAGGTGCTCCACAGGGAACGGTGCTCTCTCCAGTCCTGTTCACCCTTTACACGTCTGACTTCTGCTACAACACGGAGTCATGTCACATGCAGAAGTTTTCAGACGATACTGCAATTGTGGGATGTATCAGGGATGGGCAGGAGGAGGAATACAGGAGCCTGGTGGAGGACTTTGTGCAATGGTGCAGACTCAACCACCTACAACTCAACACGACCAAGACCAAGGAGATGGTGGTAGATTTCAGGAGGTCTAAGCCTGCTCTGCTGCCAGTCACCATTGAGGAGGTCAATGTGGAGGTGGTGAACACATACAAGTACCTGGGCGTACATCTGGACGATAAACTGGACTGGTCAGTCAACACTGAAGCAATATACAAGAAAGGGCAGAGCAGGCTGTACTTCCTGAGGAGGCTGCGCTCCTTCAATGTCTGCAGCAAGCTCCTCTGGATGTTTTACCAGTCTGTTGTTGCCAGCGTCCTCTTCTATGCTGTGGCATGCTGGGGAGGAAGCACTAGGAAGAGGGATGCTGGGCGACTAGACAGGCTGGTAAGGAAGGCTGGCTCTGTTGTGGGAGCTGATCTGGAGTGCATCACTTCAGTATCAGACAAAAGGACCCTGAACAAGCTACACAGCATCCTGGACAATGACTGTCATCCACTCTACAGCACTATCATACAGCAGAAGAGCTTGATCAGCTGGAGACTACGCTCCATGACATGCACAACAGACAGACTGAGAAAGTCATTTGTACCCAGGGCCATACAACTGTACAATGCTTCACTGAAGGGAAAAGGAGAGTTGGACTTCTATGCATAGTATATCTGCACCTCCACCCTCTTATACACTTACATGGCATGGCTTACATGTCTACCCTCATGTCTAACTCTTATATTATTACTATGTTAAGTTTATTTTAATTGTCCATATATTTATATTAGTACTGTTATTATTATTACTATGCTTACATTTTGTACTGTACATACTTATTACTGGTCACTAGAATTTAATCTTGCACTGTTGCACTGTTGGACTTATTTGCACTACCAACTTGACACACACCTCAGACTGGATCACAGTACCAATCCTCAGTACATTCATGCATACCTTATCTATAGTATTCTACTGCTCCTTTAGTCATGTTGATTGTTGATTTGCTTTTTAATTTTCCTGTTTACATTGTTTACATTGTACTGTATGTTGTGTGTGGTGTCTTAAGCTGCTGGGACCTTGAATTTCCCCTTGGGGATCAATAAAGTATCTATCTATCTATCTATCTATCTATCTATCTAGGAGGAGTAGCAAAATCAACTGGACCACACACACACACACACACACACACACACACACACACATGGACTGTGTCTGGCCCAGATCTGTCTCAGAGACTGGTGCATTCTGGGATGTGGAGTTTGGACAATAATTTGGTGCTATTTAACGCTACTTTCCCCATTCCACCTCAGATCTATTCATAGTTTCTATTTGAGCTGAGCTGAAGTCTCAGTGTACTTCACCTGCTCTCTATACCTGCTCTTCTCTCCCGTACTGTGTTCTCTCCCGTGCTGTGTTCAGACGGTTTGCCCTAAAGATGATGAGCAGACGTCAGTGTGTGTCCTCGTGTCACCTTGCTGCAGATCTGGGCACTGTGCCATCGGCAGCGGCTCCTGAGTTTAGTGGATCACACAGCGCACACACACACACAGTCTCTTTGATTTACAAGTCATGCTTCAAGCGCTCACCAACAGCAACAGCATGTTCTCTAGTTGGTGCTCTAGAAGTGATCCTGCTACGCTCTACATTTGAGATAGCCACGAGCACTTCTCCATCACGTCCACACAACAGCATCACGCTCTACATTTCAGATGGTCTAGGCTCCTGTGTGTACTACATACTGATCTTATTGAGTAGTACTCATAGCAATGACACATGAACTAACAAGTATACAGGTCATACATCAAACTTAATATCCATACTGCAACAACACTAGTATGGGCCTCAATATCCATTCTGCAACAACACTAGTATGGGCCTCTGCCCAGCTCTACATCATACTCAATATCCATACTGCAACAACACTAGTATGGGCCTCTGCCCAGCTATACATCATACTCAATATCCATACTGCAACATCACTAGTATGGGCCTCAATATTCATACTGCAACAACAATAGTATGGGCCTTTCCCTAGCTCTACATCATACTCAATATCCATACTGCAACAACACTAGTATGGGCCTTTGCCTGGCTCTATATCATACTCAATATCCATACTGCAACAACACTAGTATGGGCCTATGCCCAGCTATACTCTACATCATACTCAATATCCATACTGCAACAACACTAGTATGGGCCTCTGTCCAGCAACAGCAAAAGCTGAACAAATAGTGATCAAAAATACATATATCACATAAAAAAGCATCATTGTGTGTGTGTGTGTGTGTGTGAGTGTGTGTGTGTGTGTGTGTGTGTGTGTGTGTGTGTGTGTGTGTGTGTGTGTGTGTGTAAAGCATCTCCTGGTAAGCACTGTGTCTCCTGCTATACAGCAACAATGTAAAATACACATATTTACTTATATTTATATACAGTATGTAAATATTACACTTGGAGTGCTGCTATTTTAAGTACTGTGGGGGGAAAAAAACACTACAAGCGATCAGCAGCATAACAATTAACAACAAAGACCCAAGACTGCATGTCAATAAGCACAGCTTTTCATATTATTGAGACAGCCTGTTAATAAGCACAGCTTTTCACATTATTGAGAGCACCATTTTTCTAGTGTACGCACTCACACTGGTGTTCAAGTGTAAATCCGCGGCTCTAAGAAGCCAAACAGCCCTAAATTCCAGCATTTTGCATGAATGCTAATTGGACTTGCTAATGAGCGGACGGGCTAATTAGCGCAAGCCTGGAATTAGAGGCTAAATGACATGAGTGAAATCGTTCAGCTCCGCGTAGGTTTAGCATACTGAAGTGGCTGGATTTTCGCTGAAGCTCTCAGAACAGTTTAAATCGTCAGGGAGTTGTTGCAAAGCCTCGTTTTTCTGAGAAGTGTTAAGTCTATTTGACTGTGACCTTTTCACAGAAAACAAAATAAACGTAGCGTGTGGTGCGTACTCCAAACTCTCAACAACACAGTTAGTGGTTCAATGATGCCTCATTCACACCACCCTGACGCCTGCTGGCCTGCGTCGTCGCACAGAGATGACATCACGGTCGCACAGAGATGACATCGCGCGGCGACTCGCTCACTCACCGTAGTCGCTGTCGTAGAAGATGATGAACTTCTGCCAGCGCAGCTCGGTGACGAGCGTGAGCATGACGTCGTTGAGGCGCACGGGCGGCCGCGCGGCCAGCGTGTAGCGCTCTCCGTCGGGCGACGGGTTGAAGGGGCAGGCGGTGCGCGGCGAGCCCTCGTCCTCGCGCTGCACGTACAGGTGCGGGATGTGCATGGCGTCCGTCAGGGACTGCAGCGCGCTCGCCGACGCACAACCCGTGGACGTCACCAGCGCCAGAATCCCCTGGGTCATCAACTCACACGCTGCAGAGGGAGAGAGAGAGAGAGAGAGAGAGAGAGAGAGAGAGAGAGGGAGAGAGAGAGGGAGAGAGAGAGAGAGCGAGAGAGAGAGAGAGAGAGAGAGAGAGAGAGAGAGAGAGAGAGAGAGAGAGAGAGAGAGAAACATGAGTTTCCAAAGCTCCACGTCAGTCCAAGTGTTTATTCTAAATAGACGGAGAGGCACGTGGAGAGGGAAGGCAGAAGAGAGGGAGGAGCACAGAGAGGCCAGGTGAAGGTGAAGCGTGCTGGTACACTGCTGTTGAAATCACACTTTAATACTCTCACTCAGCCTCATTACTACAGCGCACTACTATAAATACTACCACACAATCATGTGGCACACACTGGAGATGGACCACAGGGGTGGGGGGGGGGGTGGAGGAAGAGAGGAGGAAGACATGGGGGAGAGATGGAGGGAGAAATGGGGGGATAGAGATAGGGGGTAGTGGAGTAAGAGATTGAGAGATGGGGAGACAGAAACATGGAGGGAATGACAGTGAGGGAGAGATTGAGAAAAAGAGCTGGAGGGAAAAAGAGATAGAGTAGAAAAAGAGATAGAGTAGAAAAGAGAGATAGAAGAAAAAGAGGGAAAAGGGAAAAGGGAGGAGGGGGGGGTCTGCTGACAGAGCAAAGGCATTAGTTGAGGTCAACGGCTAGTCATTCACACCGAGCTGGCCACATAACAGCACTGACACCACTATCACACACACACACACACACACACACACACACACACACACACACACACACACACACCCCTATCACCCTGCCACCAAACAGCCCGGGGCCACAACGCCTCTCATTCACTCGGGTGACACCATGTCGTCTATCCTCAACCTTCTAGTTACACAGACACACACACACAGACACACACACACACACACACACACACTCACAGACACATGGACAGAGTGAAGCACACACACACACATATGCCACTGGAGAGAAATTCTGTTTGACAAAGAGGTGGACAGCCGTGGCGAGGGCGGGATGACCCGGGGGTGTTTGGAGAAAATCTGCAATGAGCCAACGACTTCAGAGGCCCAGTTAACGTGCTGCTGCTGACACATAGAGCACACACACACACACACACACACACACACACACACACACACACACACACACACACACAAACACACACACACATACACACACACACACATGACACGGGTGAGGAGGAGGAGGAGGAGGAGAGGAAGAAGAAGAAGAGAACATGGAGGAAGTAGAAGCAGAAGAAGAAGAAGAAGAAGAAAAAGAAGAGGAAGCAGAAGAAGAAGAAGAAGAAGAAGAAGAAGAAGAAATCAAGGATGAGGAGGAGGAGGGTTATGATGTCCAACATCTATGCCTGTGCTGAAACAACTGGACATATTGCATTGTCTGGTCAGCTCGTAGGAACAGCCATGTTTATGGGTCTATACAGCACTGGATGGACATACTGTACACCATCCACATCCACATGAACATGACCATGACGACGACAACACTAACACCAGCTGTGTGGAGAAACACCAGCTGAGGGCAGATGAATACAGGGTAACTGGGGCAATAATAAAGATGTGTAGAGATCATCATGGCGGCGCAGTAAAGGCAGAGAAAATTAAATCACAGTGGCTCCACGTCCCTAATTTCCCTGCGAGATAAGCCTGCGATTAGAAAGCACTCTTAACCTGCCGTCAGTGGAAATGTCGTAGGCGTGCACCTTCATACAGCCTGTCAGCGCAAATCCCACCTTAATCCTCCTGGCCCACACATCACATAATGTGGCACAAGTGTCGACACACACACACACTCACATACACACGCACGCACACACACACATGTACAGCCTTACACATTTACATACAAGTATTCTATTACTGTAGCATGCACTAAAATGCTGGTATTCCATTGAGTGAGCATTCACACTCTCCTAAATGTGCATCTTATTGCTGATTGGCTGGAACAGTTTGTTATGTTTGTATGGTCCAGGCTGGACCAAGTTATCTGTGTTGCCGTTGATGGAGCCTGTGCTGCCCAAAGACCCCACAGTTGTGTTCAGCGCAGTCAGGGTACATAACAGGCAGCTAGTGGATTGTGAGGTGATGTGTGCAGTATGTGACAAAACATGTGCTAGCTTAGAAACCGCAAAACATTGCCTAGAGCATCTTCAACTAAGCTTTTGAGTTATGGTTTGGGTATTTATTTTTTTGTGATTATGCTTTTTTATTTTCCTGGTTTGTGTATTCATGGTATTTGTTTATTTTTCATTACTGTTTATTTTTCATTACTACTGTTATTGCTATCATTACTATACTTAATGTTGTCCTTCCAACTTTTATTGTGTATTTTAACTGTTGTCTTGTTATATTTACAGTTGACAAAAGCATGTGGTAAATTCCATGGAGACGAACATAAACATAAACATTATGCTTCACAACGCCTCTGCTCCATTCTGTGAGCACATCTTGAGAGAGCCCAAGCGCTGCACTGATGCATTATTAACGCCGCTCTGTGTCAAGGCTAGCTGGGCTAAGCTGTAATCAGAGCTCTGGCGCTCTCTCTGGAGAGAGTGGCACTGCCCAGGGTGAGAAGGGCAGTGTGTGCCCACTGTGTGCCCAGGGTGCTCTGTGCCAGTGGGCCTCTGCAGCGGAGCGAATTCTGGACGTGGGCAGTGGGCAGCATGAGTCCCCTGGGTGACGAACAACGGCCCGTGTTTTTACACAAACGCGCTAACGAGCGAGCAATTAAAGTAGAGGCTCCTCACTCAATCGGCTGAGATGTATGGGATTGATCTGTGTCCTGCTGGGAACAACACACACACACACACACACACACACACACATACACAGACACACACACACACACATACACAAACACACACACACACACACACACACACACGTGTGTACTAAAGCACAAACAATCAAATTCCCTTGGACACACATCAGATGAGCACAATGACTTGGGCTCTCTTCTCTCCGACATGAGGAGAGGAAATTGGATTGACTTTGTTTGCCGGATATCTGCAGACCTCACAAGGGGCGAGATACAAAGTGGCCCTGTTCGCCCTAAGAGGATTGGTGTACTTTAGAGAAGAAAAGACACACACACACAAACACACACACACACACACACACATACACACACACACACACACACACACACAAAGGGAGCGCAGCGTGGTGAAGCGTAGCAGGATGAGGGGGAGGCGAGGCGAGTCCAGTGGAGACCAGAGTGGGCCTACTGGGCTTTGGGACAGAAGGCCAATTGAGCTTTAATTTGTGCTGCCTTTCATTAGCAGCCCATTGAGGTGCGGGGGGGAATCAGCTGTGCTTGGGAGCGCAGGCCCAGGGCACGGCACTAGAGGAGGCCCACACACAGGCCAAGGACACTGGAGAGGACACATGCAGGCCAAGGACACTAGGGAGGACACACACGCAGGCCAAGGACACTGGGCAGGACACACACTCAGGCCAAGGACACTGGGCAGGACACACACGCAGGCCAAGGACACTGGGCAGGACACACACGCAGGCCAAGGACACTAGGGAGGACACACACGCACGGAGGAACTAAAGTTGGCCCAGCTTTGGACCGGCCTCCCAACACATCTTCAGCCCAAATCTTAGATTTATGAAGTGAGATTGGACTCTTCGCAGGTCTCAACTCTATTAGATTCTTGTATCTTTATGCTCGATTAATTGTAGTCATATAGCCATCAAATACATCCCAAAACTGCCACAAGCAACTCTCTGGTCTGAAACGGCTGGCTGCGATAACTTTTAAGCAAAACAAAGTTACACTTGAAACTTTTCCTTAAAATGTGAAGCATTATCTTGAACCACTGAAGCGTTCTAATGAAGAAAAGAGTGAGATTATGAGGGGGCGAAACATGGCCCTCTAGACACCAGCCATTTGGCTTTAGCATTTCAGCAGCACGTATCAGAGGCCGCTCAGACATGAAGGATTGTGATAAGAGAAAAGAGTGATTAAAGGAAATGCCACGCCACTAAACATAAGCTAATTATATTTAGTCGAATGAATAAGAAATGTGTTTAATTGAAGTCAAAGTGTGAGTGAGTGAGTGAATGTAGGAGAATACAAACACACATTTCATCAATTTCCCTCTTGCCAAACAAGAGTTGTGCAAACTGTCTATGCATTTATCTCTCTCTCCCTCCCCCCCTCTCTCCTACATTCTCTCTGTCTCTCTCTCTCTCTCTCTCTCTGTCTCTCTCTCTGTCTCTCTCTCTGTCTGTCTCTCTCTCTCTCTCTCTCTCTCTCTCTCTCTCTTTCTCTTTCTCTTTCTCTATCTCTCTGTATTTCTGTTCAATGTGACTGAAACAATTATTCAAAGGCACAGCAACTGAAGCAGAGAGTAGAAAATAAGATTGACATTTCACTGACTCCGACAGCTTTTTTATTTTTGTCTCTGTGCTTACACAAACAAACAAACGGTCCTGAAATACATCTCTTCCCCATGCAGCACGTCTGGCCTGCCACTGCTATGCACACACACACACACACACACACACACACACACACACACACACACACACACACACACACACACACACACACACACACACACACACACACACACACACACACACACACACACACACACACACACACACACACACACACACACACACACACACACACACACACACACACACACACACACACACACACACTGCTATGCATCTCACTTAGCCAGCGCAGCGCCTGATGAATGACCACAGTGGCCATGGAGCCCAACGCTTCTGACACACACCACCACTTTCAAAGCATGTGGGAGATGAAGGAGTGGATGGTGTGTGTGTGTGTGTGTGTGTGTGTGTGTGTGACGGCTGGAGGCAAATACAGAGCAGAAACCTTTAAGACAGGAGAGAGCGGTGGTCAAAGCAAGAGTTGGGAAATGGCAAAGTCACGGCAGGTTTGAGGGGCAGATATTGAAATGTCACACTGTGTCCCTGGTGCTCGGCTAGCAGGGAGGAAATAACAGGCACGACGTGAGTGAGACCAGACAGCAAATGCTGTGCGGCCGAAGAGAGAGAAAAGTAGCCGTTAGAGGGAAGAAAAGAAAACGACAGGAATCCACCACAAAGGGAAACCATTTAAATGGCAATTCGGCCTCTGGAGAGAAGCCATGATGGTCAAATGCTTACGGCGCTCGATGTAAACGCAAAGCTTCTGTAGAATACCTCGGCTGCACAAAGAGAGAGGGTCATCCTCTGAACAAAAGGTCGGAGCGTTTGAAAGGACGGCAGCCAGTTGGCAGGTCCAGAACATCTGAAGACTTCGCAGGCCTTATTTGGAGGGCCAACATTTTTCAATACATTCTTTTTCACAGTTCAGAAATACTTTTTTATCGTTCAATGTTCTGGCCTTCACTACACTTCAAGTTGAAATGTCATGGTTTGGAATGAGAAACATACTGGAGGGCTGTGTGTGTGAGTGTGTGAGGGTGCGTGTGATGAGTGATGTGTATGTGTCTGCATGTGTGTGTGTGTGTGTGTGTGTGTGTGTGTGTGTGTGTGTGTGTGAGAGAGAGATTGTGTAAGTGTGTGTGTGTGTGTGTGATGTGTTATTTGTTTATGATGGGTGTGTGTGTGTGTGTGTATGTGTGTGTGCAGAGACAGAGGAGAGGAGAGATGAAGAGAGGAGAGGAGAAGAGAGGAGAAGAGAGGAGAAGAGAGGAGAGGAGAGGAGAGGAGAGGAGAGGAGAGGACAGGAGAGGAGAAGAGAGGAGAGGAGAGGAGAGGAGAGGAGAGGAGAGGAGAGAAGTCTTTCTGCCATGGCAGCCCAGCCCAGCCCAGGCCAGCCTAGCCCAGGCAGCAGGCAGGTAGCAGGCTCCATCCATCAAAGCTCCAGACGGCTCAGGGACAACACCATTTTTCATTTGCTAAAACAGGAGCCTGGCTATGGGCACACGCTTGACATTCCAGCTGGAAAGAAGGAAAAGAGAGAGAGAAGGCGAGAGAAGGCGAGAGAGAGAGAGAGAGAGAGATAGAGGGATAGAGAGAGAGAAAGATATATAGAGAGGAAAGGCTTCACACTCTCTGGGGTCTCCCCCTTTTTCTGGGGCAGCAGCGTCATGCTCTTCCCCTCTCTTCCTCTTTTTCTCTCTTCATTTCCCCCCTAAATCCCTCTATATCTCTTCTCTCCCTCACTCCCTGCCTCTCTCTTCTCTTCCTCTCTCCCTCACTCCCTTTCTCTCTCTCTCTCTCTCTCTCTCTCTCTCTCTCTCTCTCTCTCCCCTCTCTCTCTCTCTCTCCTCTCTCTCTTTTTATCTCTCTCTCTCTCATATGTTTGTAGGCTAAGCTCTCAGTCATCTGTTCCATGTAGTGTGTGTAAGCCAATGCCTTTGCAATACAGACTCCGACTTCAGCCAGCTATTTCTATCAGTCCACAGCATCAATCACAGAGTCGTGGATTGCAATCAGGCATTATACTATCAACACTCAACACTTATCACCAACCACGCAGGTGTTACGAGGGATGCACATAATCCCTTAGGCGATGGCAATTGTTATAGACTGCTATCTTTCCCTGAGTCCATGCTAGCACTCCGATGTAATGGAAAACACTTTCTCTTCGTCATGATTCAAATAGTGCTTCAGGTGTGGCTGACGTCTCTCTCTGTCTCTCTCAATTCAATTCAAATTGAACTTATTTCTACTATATTCTCTCTCTCTCACATACACACACACACATACACACACAGTGCTGTTTTTGTCTTAAGTATATCCACCACAACACACACAACACAACACAACATTCAGTCAGCTTCTACTCTTAGTAAATCATCTTTTGCATTCGACCATCACTGACAAGCCACATTCAAACTGATCCATACTCCTGATCCATAAACCTTACCATCAAATTCAATTGTGTAAAAACACAATGATAATACAAGACACAATCAAACTGATCCACATGCCAGATTCATACCATTGCATTACATTGTGTAAAACTGGGGGCTTGTTAAAGAAGACTGTAGTGTGGTGCTGAACACTACTCTTGCACGCTACACAGCCTTGTCACCCTCTCCTCTCCCCTCCCCTCCCTCTCCTCTCCCTCTCCTCTCCTCTCCCTCTCTGCTGTTCACTTCTCCTGTGCTCTCCCTCTCCTCTCCTCTCCCTCTCTGCTGTTCCCTTCTCCTGTGCTCTCCCTCTCCCCTCCTCTCCCCTCCCTCCCTCCTGTTCCCTTCTCCTCTCCTCTCCTCTCCCTCTCTGCTGTTCTCTTCTCCTGTGCTATCCCTCTCCTCTCCTCTCCTCTCCCTCTCTGCTGTTCCCTTCTCCTGTGCTATCCCTCTCCCCTCCTCTCCCTCTCTCCTGTTCCCTTCTCCTGTGCTATCCCTCTCCTCTCCCTCTCTGCTCCTGTTCACTTCTCCTGTGCTATCCCTCCCCCCTCCCTCTATATGCTGTTCCCTTCTCCTGTACTATCTGGCTTGTTAAGGAGGCCCATTGTCTATGCAGGAGTGGTGGGGCTCGCTGATGAGCGAATCATTAAGCAAATTCAGCTTCTGTCAACACCGTTCCATTCCTCTCCTCCAGTGTTGTGCTCTGTTCATTCCACCACTCCATTCTTCTCCTCCACTGATCTGTTCATTCCACCACTCCATTCTTCTCATTCACTGAATGTAAATCACTCCATCCTGTCATGGTGCTTCCTAATCAGGCCCATTCATATGCCCCTCTGGCCGGAGAGCAGGTAGCCTGGAGACCAGACACTCGTCTTCGCTCTCCTTCGTTCTTCTTCGCAGACAGCCTGGCCTAGATCCACTGGCAAACGTTTATTTCCTGGTTTGTGGACGCTTGTCTGAGTTTTGAATTCATTGGAGTTCAATCACTAAGGTTTGGTATATGTATGATTGTATGATTGATAAACACAGGGGACACGGTTTGGCTTTACAATAATATGGAATGTGAATCAGCCAGTCATAATCAAGGAGCAGATCAATACTACCACACCCACACACACAAACACACACACACACACACCCGGCCAGTAGCCACAGCAGGCCTAGCCACACACACACACACACACACCCGGCCTGTAGCGACAGCAGGCCTAGCTGAAATATTACCACACAAACACACACACACACACACACACACACACACATCCTGTAGCCACAGCATGCCTAGCCGTAATACCACAACACAAACACACACACACACACCCGGCCACAGCAGGCCTAGCTGTAATATTACCACACACACACACACACACACACACACACACACACACACACACACACACACACACACACACACACACACACACACACACACACACACACAGCCTAGCCGCAATACCATCAGCATCCCTCCACGGCAGGCTAAACCACAGAGGGCTTTATTAAAGATGACTTCCCTTGTGCAGGGGAGGCACACATGAGCTCCTGCACAAGCTGGGGTCCAGCAGGAAGCTCTATTACCCCCCTGGATTTACCTCTGAGGTGCCACCACGGGGCTTTACCCCACAGGAGAGCTGGCCGCTGGGCTGCGGTCAGCTGTGTGTATTGGATCATAAGCCCCCTCTCTCGTCCCCTGACCCGTAAGCACCCTAGCGCCAGGCTCCATCTCTGACCCGTAAGACCCCCACACCGGTCATTCCCCGCTGCTCCTGACGGACTAAACCCCCATGACTCTCAACGCAGGGCAGGAGGACACTGATGCATGCTGGGAAACCACTCCACGTGACAGGGGAACGAGAGAGAGAGAGAGAGAGAGAGAGAGAGAGAGAGAGAGAGAGAGAGAGAGAGAGAGAGAGAGAGATATGGGGGAGAGATAGGGAGGAGGATGAGGGTAAGCCCTGTGGATCATTTTCTCTCTCCGTCCGTCAGTGTGTCTCTGAGGATGACAGCAGTGGCTTCACCTCATCTCTACTGGACACTCCACACTCAGAGGAAAGGTCAGAGGTCAAGCAGGAGCCCTGCAGAGCGTGGAGATCTCTAGGGAGGGAGAGGAGAAAAGAGGAGGGGAGAGAGGAGAGGAGAGGAGGGGAGAGGAGAGGAGAGGAGAGGAGAGAAGTGAGGAGAGGAGGGGAAAGAGGAGAGGAGAGGGGAGGAGAGGAGGGGAGAGGAGAGGAGAGAAGTGAGGAGAGGAGAGGAGAGGAGAGAGGAGAGGAGAGGAGAGGAGAGGAGTGAGGAGAGGAGGGGAAAGAGGAGAGGAGAGGGGAGGAGAGGAGGGGAGAGGAGAGGAGTGAGGAGAGGAGAGGAGAGAGGAGAGGAGAGGAGAGGAGAGGAGTGAGGAGAGGAGAGGAGAGGAGAGAGGAGAAGAGAGGAGAGGAGTGAGGAGAGGAGAGGAGAGGAGAGGAGAGGAGAGGAGAGGCGCAGCTAGCTGTGCGAGTTGTGGTAGAGTATTATTACAGAACAAAAAGCCATCGAACGTGATTCAGCCAATCATAGTCAAAGAAGGACTGGAACTATTGGTTTTGGGGTATCATTCTAATGGTTTTGGGGTATCATTCTAATGGTTTTGGGGTATCATTCTAATGGTTTTGGGGTATCATTCTAATGGTTTTGGGGTATCATTCTAATGGTGATGGGACAGCTGGAGTAGAGGCAGGACTTCTCTTCACTGCTTGTTGTAAGTCTATGACTATCCAAGTGATAATAAAGACATTTGAACTTGAACTTGAACTGTGGAGAGTCTGAAGTGAGAGCGTACAGTATGTGGTGAAAGCACCCCCCCACCCCACACACACACACACACACACACACACACACCGTGCTTGTCTCCTGAAGGTCACCCCTGCTGGAGCGTGAGCGCCCAAGTGTGACATTTCACTCAAATCACTTTCCTGTTCCTCCAGCGAGAGCTCTTCCTCCAGATCCAAATGAGCCAATAAAACCCACTACCAGCTCAGTTCAGCTAGATCTGCTGTTTTGGTGCACACACACACACACACACACACACACACACACACACACACACACACACACACACACACACACACACACACACACACACACACACAAACACACACACACACACACACACACACACACACACACACACAAACACACTCACGCTCAACAACTGACAAGTGGCAGTTACATCTCCTTCACGGAACACTGATGTCGAAATCTGATGTGCTTGATTGTTGTCATCTTGGAGAGTGAACGGTCATTTAAACACCAAAATGTCCTTATTTTTCCACCCATTGTGTGACACACACAGACACACACACACACACACACACACACACACACACACACACACACACGACACACACACAGGCTAATTGCCCGTCTTCAAAGAAATCTGCGTCCTTCCCTTGCAAAGTCTTTGGAAATGGACATGGGAGAGTGTGACACCTGCGTGTGCAGATCAAAGCAGGACAAGGATATAATGCCCTGTGTGTGTGTGTGTGTGGGTATGTCTGTGTGTGTGTGTGTGTGTTGTGTGTGTGTGTGTGTGTGTTTGCATGAAGGGAACGGGCCTAAGGCACAAAGGTTGGACAGCTGTGCTGCACAAAGCTGTGAGATACAGACACACACAAGAACACACTCTCTCACACACACACACACACACACACACACACGGAGCCACAGGCGTTGGCCTAGCTGAGTGTGAATGCAGACGAGCAGAGAGAGGATCAGAGGCTGCAGACAGAACAGTGAGGGACACAAGTCTTTGTGCTGCTGCCTCTCATCCTCAAATCAGCCACTAATTACAATATTAATTACACTGGTAGTACAGAGGAGAGAGAGAGAGAGAGACAGAGAGAGAGAGAGAGAGAGAGAGAGAGAGAGAGAGAGAGAGAGGGGGGGGGGGGGGGATAGAAAGAGAGAGAGGGCGAGACTCCAGCCCCCTGCTTTCTTCTAGATGTTTCTCCTTTGCCATCTTCATCTTAATGATGTCTGGGCCTGGTCGCTCATCACACAGATCCCTGTGCCTGATTGGATTGGGGGAAGCGCCAGAGCGGCCTCTCTTTGGCTCCCAACCGTGCGCCAGCTTTGATATGACAGCTATCTCAATCAGACATGATCTAGGCCAGGGCTATTCAACTTCAGTACCAAGAGGGCCGGATGGAAAAATCACTGGGTTTTCAGGGGCCGCATAAAATAAGACGCCGCAAAATAATTGTATCCAACAGTATTTGATAAAATCAGAGTAAAATTCAGTTCAATTCAATTGAATTTTATACACTGGCATAGAAACTAAGAACATAGCCTATCATCCATATCCATAAAAAAATCTTCTCAGACAGGTGATAGGCTGCGACACAAACTATAGAAGTATTTGAAAACACCCAGGCTAACCATAGTATTTCATACCTGATGTCTGATAGCTGCCATATCATGCATCAGTGGGAAAAATTGCAGTGTTGATTTAACTAGCCTACTTCAAGATAATTAGGCTCATAAGTGTTTCAAACACACACAGCCTACAGCGCCAATCTCTCAAATATACAAGCATTGAATTTAAAGAAAAAGTAATGCCAGCTCTGCCTCTGTTTATCTATTTCACGATTTCTTACCGCCAAAGATTCTAAACTTCGAGCCTGCGCAAATCACAAACAATAACATTCCCACGAGTTGAGTGAAGATGGCTCTGTCTAAAGAAACGTCTAATTGACAACGAGAATCGTTCATTTTACCCTCTGCAACAAGTACAAGACTTTCATGTTTATTGTGCAACGAATCCATCGCTGTAAAGAAGGAATATAAAGTCAAGAGGCAATTCTCTACAAACCACAGCTCCTTCACTAACTTTCCCGAGGGCTCGGAGGAACGGAGACCGGGTATGATTGTAACATTTTTGATTTGCGCACGCTCGAGGTTTAGAATCTTTGGCGGTAAGAAATCGTAATTTAATCAACATTTAATGATAACATTTAAAACTAGTTACACATTTGGAAATGTCCGTTTGTGTAGTGATGTGCTATGAAGAATTAGTCTGGCCAATAGGGGCGGGCCGACAGTGCGCTACTCGCCAATCATATGATCTATGCACACCCGTCAAAGCGAGTTCATTCTCATGACGAGACACGCGGGCCACAGGAAATTTGAAGCGGGCCACATCTGGCCCGCGGGCCGCTAGTTGAATAGGCCTAATCTAGGCTGACACACCCCCTCCACAGATGAACATCCATGAGATGGGCAGGAGATAACACTGTTGATACACACACACACACACACACACACACACACACACACACACACACACACACACACACACACACACACAAGATGAATGTCTCTCTCGCAGGATGTGAGCTTAATCAAACAGCAGCTTTGGTCCTCATTAACATGCTACTCTTACAGCGCTGCTCTTATGTGCATACACACGCTGCTACACAGCTCCTCCTTTGGGGATCGGAGGGAAAGATAAGTCTATAAAATATGCAAAATCCTGTTGTTCCTGTAAGATAAACTATATTAATAACATTTTTTTTTATAAAGAAGATGTGATATTCTGGTTAATTTCCTTATATCAAACGCCTGAAGCAGTTTGCATGTCCTTAATTTACGTTAATATGCCTGTATGGATGAACTGCTGTGCACTGAAAAATGTTCCATTGTTTGATCTTCACTGTTAATTAATGTTATTACAGAATAATTATACATTTCTTATCAACATTTCCTGAGCCCTTGCCAATCCTCATCACCCTCTACACACTTGAAAGAGCAGTGTGGTCTCAGCTGACTAGGAGAGAAGTATGTCAAGGACATATATGCTGCATATGATCAGAAAAGTGATCCATCTCACATCTCACACCGCTGACACGAGAGAGAGTGCAGTATCGAGCGCAAACACACTCTGGCTTCACTAGGCGCTCTTACATCCAGGAGCCACCACAACACAATCGAACAGCACATTCTGCAAGTCTAGTGTTGAGCATTCCAGCAGCACTCTCTTCTGAGAGGATCCATTCACTCCTGAAGTACATACTGTAGGGTTAAGAGCCACACACACGCACACACGCACACACGCACACACATAGGGCTACAGAAGAGCACCAGCCAAAGGTGATATACTGCCACAGAGGTGCCTACAGGTGCCTTAACTACTGTATGCACCATCCCCTGCCATGTTGTAGTAAAAACGACATTTACTAATAGTTTACTAATGCTTAATAAATAATGAAAGGTGTGTGTCGGTAGTTATTGTTTGCAGAGAGAGGCGTGCTCAAACTCCAAGATATCTCCTTGCTTCTTCGGGTGAGAGTTAAAAGTATCCTATTCCAATGTGCAAAAGAACCACACTCACTAGTTCATTCTCTTTTGATTCTTTATTGTAGGTAGGCATGGTGCTACAATAAAGAATAAAAAGATCAAGTGAGTGCGGCTCTTTGGCACATTGGTAGCTATGGTTTCCCATCCCCTGCCATGCTGTAGTAGACAGCCCATTTCTGCAACGCACGTCCATGTCTCAGCAACATATTTTCCAATTTAACAATGAGCCATATGCCACTTAACATCCATGTGAATCAGTCCAATTATCAGCTGACTGTGTGGTCCTGCCATTAAGGACAAAACAACACGAGCAGCCCTGCGGCGTCTATTGCCCTGGGGCGTCTATTGCCTTTTGACATTAAACACAACCCCTCTGCACCGGCCACACTCTGGACATGTTTGTGTCAACAGTACCAGGGAATAAAATAAACAAACAAACAAATGAAGAAATAAACATCCGACAATCATCCAGGGGGTAATTCAGGAGACACCTGTGGGGCTTTTCAACCGCATGGTATCAGCACAACTCAACTGGATTCTACTCGCTTTTTAGCTTCTCCATTAGCAACTGCATGGTATCAACACAACTCAACTGGACTCTACTCGCTTTTTTAGCTTCTCCATTAGCAGAAACTGGCACCTGGTGCTGTTTCAGGTGTCACCTCTACTGAGGTTCCAAGTGAGCTGAACCGGTACCAAAAAGGTGACGTTAAT
>NC_084996.1:25825301-25827801 GCF_963854185.1 Sardina pilchardus
ATGCAATTTCCTTTCCCTCTCCCATCTCCTCTCCTGTGGGCTCCACAAAGGCGTCCATCCAAGAGAGCGCTCCAGCACAGCCTGCGCTGCTGAGCACATTGTTATGCTACAGAGCGCCTCAGCCGTAACACAGTGCATCTGGCTCGTGGGTTCATCACAAAGAGCCCTCTTCCCACAGGGCTGTACCATACCTTTCCATACATTCACTCACACTTGCAATCCATTTCCGTTCGCAATGCAGCACGGGGCACATAATGGATGTTCATCTTTATATAATGTACAAGTAGCAGGTCTCTTCTTTAGGAATATCTACAGAATGTTTTGTTTGATGTTTGGTGGCACAACACTGATTTACAAAAGTGTGCACAAAAACAAAACTGCCCAGAACATGACCATATAAATCCATCAGAGAAGTAGACTTAGGACCGTAAGATAAATAGACATGACTATCAGAGAGGTAGATGTATCAGAGAGGTAGACTTGTGGCTACTACTAGAGAGAATAGTAGTTTGTTGAGGTGTAAACCGGGCAGCTGAAGACAGGCGGAGCGGCCGCAGAGGAGACGGAGGAGACGGAGGCTGGTGCCTCATGGAGACGGAGGCTGGTGCTCCATGGAGACGGAGGCTGGTGCTCCATGGAGACGGAGGCTGGTGCTCCATGGAGACGGAGGCTGGTGCTTCATGGAGACATGTATTCCTGAGAGCCCCACTGGATATTATGCACTCCTGAAACAGATCTCCCTGCAGGGCACAGTGGGTTATGCATAGTGCAGAGAATCCCTCGAGAGCATCTCTCTCTCTCTCTCTCTCTCTCTCTCTCTCTCTCTCTCTCTCTCTCTCTCTCTCTCTCTCTCTCTCTCTCTCTCTCTCTCTCTCTCTCTCTCTCTCTCTCTCTCTCTCTCTCTCTCTGTAAAGCGTTCTGGGTCCTCAGGGCGACTTCTCGCCGTTTTGATTCCATACCATCATATCAAACATAGCCTGGGAGTAGCCTTAAACACATGTGGGACTGCCATCCACTGTGACAGATCACAGCAGGTTAGCACGGGCGCTAGCTAGCCTTTAAGCACATGTGAGACTACACCCCAGCAGGTTAGCGTGGGTGCTAGCTAGCCTTTAAGCACCTGGGACTACACCACAGCAGGTCTGCCATCCACTGCAACAGATCACAGCAGGTTAGCACGGCGCTAGTTAGCCTCCGGGGCTTCACACTGGGGAGGATTGATTTATTCAACTGCTTCAGAGGGTCATCCCTGCTTCCAGAGTACGGCCACACTTTTTCCTGATAAATGTCACGGGACATTTCGATCCGGCATGGAAATATCAGGTCAGGCTTCTTGTTCTCGGTCTGCCCCAGAAGAGTGCTCGTGAGGCGGGGAGACGCCCGTGTCTTTGTTGCACTCCTCTCCGAGCGGTCGACGGGCTGACATCCTGTAGCTGTCAATCACCCGGCGAACACGAGATATAAAGTTTGGAGCTAAAGAGCAAGTGAGTGAGAGCAGGGAAGTGAGACAGGAATACAGAGAAGATATATGTCCCTGAAATACCAGCGCACAACCACACACACACACATACACACACACACACACACACACACACACACACACACACACACACACACATCAAGGCGGGAGATTTCATGACACGTGTGACAGCATGGACCAGTCTTCCTGTATAAAAGAAGAATTATCATGTAATAAGAATAGACACAGACACAACAGCGATGGCCTTCACACACATACAGTAGCTGCCTATTCTTGAACAGCAGCAGATCTAGATCAGACACAGATCTATGAAATAATGAGATAAGCAGCTACATGTGGGACGGCCACTGCTTCTTATGTCCGCTACCAACAATAGAATATATCTATCCATACTGTATGTCTATCTATATATCTGTCTATCTATCTATCTGTCTGTCTGTCGGTCTGTCGGTCTGTCCGGTCTGTCGGTCTGTCTGTCTGTCTGTCTGTCTGTCTGTCTGTCGGTCGGTCGGTCGGTCGGTCGGTCGGTCGGTTGGTCAGTCGATCGATCTATCTATAAACCTATCTATCTATCTGTCTATCTATCTATCTCTATATATATTTCTATCCATATGGCTACGGTATATGTCTTTCTGTCTATCTATCTATCTATCTATTTATCTATCTATCTATCTATCTGTCTAGCCATAATATCCATGTGAGATTTCCCACTGTGATCAGCCCAGGAATCAGTTGACACAATTCTGAGTGTGTGTGTTTTGTGATTTATACTTTAGTAGTGTATTTACAGCAGAGAGGTCCTTAACAGCAGCAGGTGTCGACCCTGATGTGTGTGTGTGTTTGTGTGTGTGTGTGTGTGTGTGTGTGTGTGTGTGTGTGTGTGTGTGTGTGTATGTGTGCAGGCGTCGTGTCGTGCTAAATCTGAGAGGCTGTTCTGACTCGTAGTCCTCTCCTGGGAATACCGTACTCTTGTCGGAACACCTCCGTTCTCTCACCTTTATCTTCAACCACTGACACTTA
>NC_084996.1:25837801-25840301 GCF_963854185.1 Sardina pilchardus
GCACCCTGACACACACACAATATACTGTACAGTATATCTCACCTATATCTACTGTATAAGACCACCCTCCACACACATCCTGTCTCCTGTCTCCTGTCTCCGGCACAGTGCAGCTGAGAGAGCAGCATGGGAGAGATTTCAAGTTAGTGTGTGAGGGGAGGCTAGCTACAGCCCACTTACTCCAAGGCAGTGGCTGTTCAGCCAGAGCTCAGCTCACATTAAAACAGCACAAGACTCGTCATATTTCATATCCTCCTTACAGACAAGCCTTCTCTTTACTACACAAGCCCACAGCACAAGTGGGTCGACTTTGACAAGAGATCAGTCCGTTTTACTGTCTTTGATGAGAGAACGCAAAGACTTCTGTTTGGGCATAGGCATACAGTATGCACACACACACACACACACACACACACACACACACTCTCTCTCTCTCTCTCTCTCTCTACTATAAGTGATTCTCTGTAGGGTTGAGTACATCCATAGATCAGTATGGAGTGGACATGGTCATTCATGACACGGACTCTGGCTCTTGTCCCACTAATGAGAGACCAACGCTCACCACAGGAGCTGGCATCTGGCCACGAGTACTCAGCATACACAGCCAGTCTGTGCTCATTACTGCAGCAGGGCCACACACATCAGATCATGAGATCATGCTACCGTGTTCTACTGACATCAGATCATGAACCCATGTTCTACTGACATGAGATCATGAACGCGTGTTCTACTGTCATGAGATCATGAACCCGTGTTCTACTGACATGAGATCATGAACCCGTGTTCTACTGTCATGAGATCATGAACCTGTGTTCTACTGTCATGAGATCATGAACCCGTGTTCTAATGACATGAGATCATGAACCCGTGTTCTACTGTCATGAGATCATGAACCCGTGTTCTACTGTCATGAGATCATGAGATCATGAACCCGTGTTCTACTGTCATGAGATCATGAACCTGTGTTCTACTGACATGAGATCATGAACCCGTGTTCCGTGTTCTACTGTCATGAGATCATGAGATCATGAACCCGTGTTCTACTGTCATGAGATCATGAGATCATGAACCCGTGTTCTACTGTCATGAGATCATGAACCCGTGTTCTACTGACATGAGATCATGAACCCGTGTTCTACTGTCATGAGATCATGAGATCATGAACCCGTGTTCTACTGACATTAGATCATGGCATCATGAACCCGTGTTCTACTGACATGAGATAATGACATCATGACCCTGTGTTCTACTGGCATGAGATCATGAACCCATGTTCCACTGACAGAGCAGCTAGATGTCCAAGGCATGTAGACTACTGCTGAAGTTGTGAACATGTAGCCAATCTATAGTAAATCATATGAGCAAATAGGCAATCTATAGTCCGTCACTAAATTCAGTACTCAAGTTGCTCTGAGGATAATGGTCCTTGTATATTTATATACTGTATTTAACTGTATGTAATATTACTGACATATATAATATAACTGACGTGTAATACTACTGACATATGTAAGTTGCTCTGTGTGAATGGTCCTTGTAATAACTGACATATGTAAGTTGCTTTTGGATGAAAGCCTCTACTAATAGAAAATGACAAAATGTCTGTGATCTTTAGCACACTTATGAAGTGTTTGTTGTTGCAGTTCTGCAGAGCTGTGCTGTGCTGTGAGATCAAAGACGAGGCATCTGATTAGTTCTGTGTTGATGATATCGTGTCCTGATGCGCGTACAGTGCGGTTGCTTGAGCGATGTTGATTTGCGAGTGCTGTTGAGACATGGAGCTGGAGGGAGCAGCAGCGCAGAAACAGAGTTTGGATAAAAGGCAACTTTTTGAACAGTCCCCGAAATGCAAGAAACTATTTATTATTGAAAGCCTTGTCTCAACAGGCAACATTCGCTCAGAGGACTAATAATGGCATATAAAAAACAAACTTTTTTTCTTTCTCTCTCTCCCTCTCTCTCTCTCTCGCTCTGCCTACCCAAGCATACATGCACACACACACACACACACACACACACACACACACACACACACACACAGACACACAGACACACACACACACACACACACACACACACACACACACACACACACACACAGACACACACACACACACACAGACACACACACACACACACACACACACACACACACACACACACACACACACACGCGCGCACACACACACAAACAACAGCAAAACAACTCTGAAAATAAAAGATTCATTACCCCTCTCGGTGGATGTAAGAAAGTGAAAGCAGCAGCTCCAGTGGCCATGTCCTCATAATGAACATATTTCCTGGAGACCTTGTTCTGCCATTAGCGGATTGGCATTATCCTGCGAGAGCTGTCGTGCCATCTTGTTCAATAACACTGTCCAAATCAATCATACCCAAGCCCAAACAGTCCAAACAGATGAACACCCCCCTGACCAACACACACACACACACACACACACACACACACACACACACATACACACACACACACACACACACA
>NC_084996.1:25847801-25857801 GCF_963854185.1 Sardina pilchardus
CTCTGTTGCGTTGTTGTGTTGTTGTGTTGTTGTGTTGTTATGTGTTGTGTGTTGTGTGTTGTGTGTTGTGTTGTGTTGTGTTGTGTTGTGGTGTGTTGTCTTGTGTTGTGTTGTGTGTCATTGTGTTGTGTTGTTGTGTTGCTGTATGTTGTTTTGGTGTTTGTTGTTGTGCTGTGTTGTGTTGTGTTGTGTTGTGTTGTGTTGTGTTGTGTTGTGTTGTGTTGTGTTGTGTTGTGTTGTGTTGTGTGTCATTGTGTTGTGTGTTGTTGTGCTGTATTGTAGTGTGTTGTAGTGTTGGGCTGTGTTGTAACGTATTTTGTGGTATAGTGTTTTGTGATGTTGTGTTGTTGTGTTGCTGTGTGTTGGTGTGTTGTTTGTTGGTGTGTTGTGTGTTGTTGTGTGTTGTTTTGCTGTAGCCTATGTTGTGGTAGTGTTCTGTGTTGTTTGTGTTATGTTATTGTTTTGTGTTGTGTTTTGTTATTGTGTTGTTGTGTTGTGTTATTGTGTTGGTGTGTTGTGCTGTAGCCTATTTGGTGGTAGTGTTCTGTGTTATTGTGTTGTGTTGTGTTTTTGTGTTGTTGTGTGCTGTTGTGTTGTGTGCTGTTGTGTTGTTGTGTTGTGCTTTAGCCTATGTTATGGTAGTGTTCTGTGCTGTTGTGTTGTGATGTTCTGTTGTTGCGTTTTGCTGTAGCCTATTTGGTGGTAGTATTCTGTGTTGTTGTGTTGTGTTGTTGCGTTGTGTTGTTGTGTTGTTCTGTAGCCTATGTTGTGGTAGTGTTCTGTGCTGTTGTGTTGTTGTGTTGTGTTGTGTTGTTGTGTTGTGCTTTAGCCTATGTTATGGTAGTGTTCTGTGCTGTTGCGTTGTGATGTTCTGTTGTTGTGTTTTGCTGTAGCCTATTTGGTGGTAGTGTTCTGTGTTGTTGTGTTGTGTTGTGTTATTGTGTTGTTGTGTTGTGTTGTTGCGTTGTTGTGTTGTTGTGTTGTTGTGTTGTTGTGTTGTTGTGTAGGCTATATTGTGGCAGTGTTCTGTGCTGTTGTGTTGTTGTGTTGTTGTGTTGTGTTGTGTTATTGTGTTGTTGTGTTGTGTTGTTGTGTTGTTGTGTTGTTGTGTTGTGCTGTAGCCTATAGTATGTTGTGGTAGTGTTCTGTGTTGTGCTGTTGTGTTGTTGTGTTGTGCTGTAGCCTATAGTATGCTGTGGTAGTGTTCTGTGTTGTTGTGTTGTTGTGTTGTGCTGTAGCCTATAGTATGTTGTGGTAGTGTTCTGTGCTGTAGTGCAGTCTCTCTATGGCAGTGTTGTGGAGGAAGCCATTTTATAACCAACTCTAACTTCTCCTCTCAGCCTGCAGCTGTGCACAGGTGAGCCTGAGTGTATTTGTGTGACTGAGAGTACCTGCCTTACCAGCTCCTTGAAAGACATTGCTCACACACACACAGAGCTCAGAGTGGACTCTATTACACACTGTAAACACTCGGACAATAAAGCTGACACACAGGTCAGGCTTAATCCATCTCCATAACATGGCTAGAGAGGTCCTAGAGGGGGTTGATAAAGTGGTAGTGTGTGTGTGTGTGTGTGTGTGTGTGTGTGTGTGTGTGTGGAGGAAGTACATGCTAAAGACATATATTTCCAGGCTACCATTGACAAAAAGCACTATGACAATGGCAGCAGAGGGTTCCATTCACAGTGAGAGGAGCACAGTCTCTTCAGCTGGAGCACTCTACAGCAGACAAAGAGAAGGAGAAAGAGGGAGAGAGAGAGAGGGGGAGAGGGAGAGACACAGATGGAGGAGAGGAAGTGAGAGAGAAAGAGAAAGAGAGGGCGAGAGGGAGAGAGACATACTGTAGGAGGAGAGGGAGAGAGAGAGAAAGAGACAGAAGAAGCAGGAGAGGGAGAGAAACAGAGTGAGTCCAACTAGGTAATTTCCTGATCCCAGCCCATCTCCCTCTCTCTCTCTCTCTCTCTCTCTCTCTCTCTCTTTATCTCTCTCTCTCTCTCTCTCTCACACACACTCACTTCCTGTTACTCTCCTTACTGTCCAATCCCAGTAATGGCATAAAAGCCCCATACGAAACCCATACGAATACAGGGCTTTCATGTTTGTCTGGGCACTTGTGTCCAATTGATCTGTGTCGGGCAGGACGGCTGTCTGTAAAATGACCAGGCCAGCGAATCACACTGGACTGGACTGGAAAAATGGGACAAAGGAATCAACCTGAGAGAGAGATTGACCACGGAAATGAGACACAATGGTATTGAGAAGAGCTGGAGAGAGAGAGAGTGCTAGAATGCTACCTGACAACTGGCAGCAAGAAAAATGAGCTCCTGAGAGAAAATATATTATGCCAGAACAAGTTTGTTTACACTACTTCAAGTGAAGTCTAATAATTGGGTAGTGATTTGGAAACAACAGAGGCAGAAGATTGTCAAGGTAAAACCTCTGAGAGACATCTTGTATAACCTTAAAAAAGACTGTAAAGAGCTGCAAAAGCTAATTGTTAGCTGAGTTTAGCCAAACTGTCAAACTGCCACTCGGTGACATCATAATGGATAGTAGACTGGACAAAAATATGGCTAAAGCAGAGGCATCTTTTAAAAATGAAGATGAACTGGAAATTACATACCCAGAGACTATCAAATCAGCTAAAGAAAGGAAGAAGATCAAAGAGATCATAATGAGAGAACATCCTGAAGCCCTTCTGTCTGATTACATGGGACCTGATGACAACAAGGTCTTGTGCAACCTTCTCTTCTTCACAAGTTACCCCACAGCATGGTACACCACCCTGTGCTCTGCTTGGAAATGTGTGAAGAGAGGAGGAATCAGTAGAGGAAGGCAAATTACATTGGAGGGGGAGAAGGACATCAAACTTACAGTCAACCTATATCACAACGGTACTGTGATGGTGCAGGGAACAGAGGACAGTCTTACAAGTTTTCAGAGGACATTCAAAGACCTAAAAAATGAAACTCTGAATCATAAACAGGATCTGGAGGTGAAGGCAGCAATATCATCAGGAGCTGTGACAGACCATAGCCTCACCACCTGCCCATCCAGTGATACAGGTCCCAAGACCCCTTCCTCCCCTGACACCAAAGGACTGAGAGACACCATGGTCCAATTTGAGCAGGACTACATCATGTTCAAAGAGGAAACCACACACAACTTGCAGCAGCTTCAAGACCAACTATTTCACCCTGACATGAACGTGGTGCGACAGCTCTGCGTGACAGTCAGGCAATTGGAGGAGGCCAATCAGGAACTGCGACAGGAGGTGAGGTCTCTGAAGGAGGAGCTGTTGAGAATGGAGAGACACTGCCAGGGTCCGAAGGACCAACCTCTTGACAACAGGAGCAGTGAGCCATCAGACAAAATGACCATCTTGTCTGACAGTGCCACCAACGCTGTTGCAGTGCCAATAACTCC
This sequence comes from Sardina pilchardus, assembly GCF_963854185.1. Classification (NCBI taxonomy): domain Eukaryota; kingdom Metazoa; phylum Chordata; class Actinopteri; order Clupeiformes; family Clupeidae; genus Sardina; species Sardina pilchardus. Next base: position 25,851,228 of record NC_084996.1, read on the forward strand.
AGCATCACCTCCTGAAGACCAACACCGCCAGAACAACCGCCTGAGCAGTCTGGCCTTCACTTCACCATCAATTAACCATGATCAACAACGGATAAAGCCTGCAAATAAGGATAAGGACAACATCTTCATCTTGTGTGACTCCAATGGGGACCATCTAAACCAAAGACGACTCTTTCCAAAGAGTCATGTCAACAAGCTTTGGTGTCCTACCACTCAAACAGCAAAAGACATACTTCAAAAAGGATTGCTGAATAATCCATCGCACATCATCATCCACACAGGGACAAATGACCTTAAAAGAAGAGGAACTGATGTGGCAGAAGCCTTAATAGCCACCGTAAGACTGGCCACACAAAAGCATCCGGCGGCTAAGGTAATCCTCTCATCTTTGCTTCCGAGACGTGATGTACCTACAACAGTGACTGAGCAAATCAACAGCAAAGTTCTATCCTTTTGTGCCAACATGTCAAATGTTAAAGTAGCTCATCATACCGATATTACCATCAATCATCTGTATGACAATGTACACATTCACAAGGAAGGCATGAAACTATTCGCAAAAAAACTCAAAGACACAGCATTTAATAGAGAAAGAATCTTCAGCCCAGAGAGAGGTAACATCATCACACATAAACCTTCCTATGCAGCTACAGTGTCCAGAGGTACAGATCTCACACAGATAAGAACAATGCTAAGACACATATGTGATAGCCTCTTGAAATAGTTGTCTGACATGAACAGAAAAGACATGAGGGTAAAAAAAAAAAAAAAAAAGTACCCATGTAAAGGTAGAAAGGTTATGGGATTATCTGCATGTGTGTGTGTGTGTGTGTGTGTGTGTGTGTGTGTGTGTGTGTGTGTGTGTGTGTGTGTGTGTGTGTGTGTGCGTGCGTGTGTGCGTGCGTGTGTGAGAGTGAGAGTGTATCAGTGGGAGGGAGAATTATACACTTACACGTTTGTATGTACTGTATGTTGGCTCGTATGCAAAATACTTCTAAGTCTATTGTGTATGAAAACATTTTGTTATTATTATTATTTGTTTATTTATTCATTTATTACTCCCTCCCAAACTGAATACCAAGATAAAGTGTGTGTGTATTGTGCGAGTGCATTCTTATGGCTGTGTGTGTGTGTGTGTGTGTGTGTGTGTGTGGATGTACTGTATGTATGTGTGTGTGTGTGTGTGTGTGTGTGTGTGTGTGTGTGGTATTAGTTATTGTAAGGAATACACTTGTCCAATTGTTTGTCTATATGGCTGTCTGTTTGTCTGCAGTCTGCGTCAAGTATGTTAATTTGTGTCTTGTTTTACTTGTTTTTTTTTTTTTTTTTTTTTCAGTCTCTGTCCTATGTGTGCAAAGGCCAAGTTCAAAATGATATCTGTGTCTCAGTGTCTTGTCAATGTCTTGTCTTGTCAATGTCATGTCAGCATAATGTCAACTGTCTGTCTATATTCCAAGTATTACCTTACTTAGTTTATGTCTGTTGTCTGTTTGTCTACACACGTGGTAGTATACCTGTTACCCCCTAACCCACTTTTATTTACTTGATTCAGCTATTTTAAAAAAACAAAAAAACACTTGAGTAGTCAAACTTTCTTAATTCTGGCAAATTATATTAACTATCATGACATCTCTCAAAATTACTTGTTATAATATTCAGGGAATGCATTCTTCTTCTTTTGGAGAAAAGATAAGAGATTTAGATTTTGTAAATATCGTTAATAGTTCAGATATATGTATAGCACTTGAAACGTGGAGTAAAGGTGAACAGGAATACTACTCACTACCTAACTATAGAGAGATTAGTGTCCCTTCTATTAAACACCCCAAAGTCAAATGTGGCAGGAAATCAGGAGGAATTGTAGTTTGGTTGAAAGAATCTATTGTAAAATATATTGCTACTGTAAAAAAAGGACCATCACACATATGGCTAAAACTTTCAAAAGAACTTACACATTGCACTCAGGATACTTACTTATGTGCCATTTACATTCCACCCTTTGAGTCTCCATATTACAATGAAAACATATTTGAAACATTGAAAACGGATATTACTGAATTTCAAGCCATTGGAAAAATCCTTATAATGGGCGACTTAAATGCACGCATAGGAAACGAATCAGATTATATAGACTCGCATGGATTAAAACATATTACCGAATTTAAACAAAATAACATTGTTAGTAGTCATAGGAATACTTTTGACAGTATCATTAACAAACATGGCAAGGAGATCATACAACTCTGTAAAGCAGTGGGGCTGTACATTGTTAATGGGAGAACAAAGGGTGACTCTTTGGGCAAGTTTACCTACTGCTCACCACTGGGCAGTAGTGTGGTGGATTATGCTGTAACAGATTTAGACACTGACCAAATAAGTTATTTCATGGTGATGCCACAGCTACCTCTGTCAGACCATTGCCACATTGTCATTAGTTTAAAGGCAAATCTCAATATAGAACAACAAAAACCAACTTCAGCATTACACCCACTCCCAAGAAAATACAAATGGAAAGATGCCCGACAGGAACATTACAAATCCGAACTAAACTCAATTGAACTAGAAAACATGATATATTCCTTCCTGTTCTCTAAATTCTATAACAATAAAGAAAACATCAACTTGGCCACTGAAAAAATAACAGCAATATTTTCGACAGCTGCTAAAAGATCCTTAATCAGTTGTCAACATAAAAACACCGGTAGTAAAAGGAAAATGAACACAAATCAAAACAAATGGTTTGACAAAGACTGCAGAACACTGAGAAAAGAATTGAGGTTGTGGTCAAACAAAAAACACAGAGAACCTGGAAATCAAGAAATTAGATTAAAATATCATTGCATCCTTCATAGCTACAAATTACTCCTGAGACGCAAAAAAGCTGACTATGTCAATAATCAGCTTAAACAAATTGATAATGCTCTAGACCAAAACTCTTTTTGGGACCTCTGGAAAAACCTTCACGAAACAAAAAAAGAAAATTCTTTACCATTAGTTGATGGCAATATGTGGACCACACATTTTGAAAGCTTACTTAAGCAAAATAACCTAACTCCAGAACAAACAATCTTATACTCCCAATTAAAAAAGCTTGAACATACCGAAAAAGATCAATTAAACAAATTAGACTGTATTATAACACTACATGAACTGAATACCAAGATAAAATCCCTTAAAAACAAAAAATCCTGTGGCGTAGATGGAATTTACAATGAGATGCTAAAGCACAGCACCCCTCAACTTAGAGAAGCTATCCTAAAATTATTCAATTTGATATTATCAGCTGGCCACTTCCCAGATAAATGGAAAATGAGTCAAATCACACCCATATTTAAAAAGGGCAATAAACTTAATCCAAACAATTACAGAGGCATCTCACTAGGCAGCAATCTTGGTAAATTATTTTGCGGTATATTAAACAATAGAATAACAAATTTTATACAAGACAATCAAATATTAAATTCTTCCCAAATTGGCTTCTCAAAATGTAATAGAACAACAGACCACATATACACTTTAAATACACTTATAGATGAACATGTACATAAAGTAAAAAAAGGGAAAATATTTGCCTGCTTCGTAGATTTTAGTAAAGCCTTTGATTCGGTTTGGCATGAGGGACTTTTACTAAAACTTTTAGATTATAAAATTGGAGGTAAAACATATGACGTAATTAAAGACATGTATACAGACAACATAAGTTGTGTAAAAATTAACAACAAACAAACCAATTATTTTAATCAGACTAAAGGAGTTAGACAAGGCTGTTGCCTGAGCCCAACATTATTTAATATTTATATAAACGACATAGCTAATAAACTTGAAAATTCACAATCGCCAGGGCTTAAACTTCTAGATAGAGAAATTAAATGTCTGCTCTTTGCCGACGATCTACTCTTACTCTCCCCCAGTGCAGAAGGATTGCAAGAAAATCTTAACACTCTTAGTGAATATAGCCAAACATGGGCCCTTCCAATAAACATGGACAAATCTAAAATCATAGTATTCGAAAGAAAACATTCAAAAATAAGTAAGAACCTCAACTTCACCATTGGCAAACAAGAACTGGAGCAGGTGAAAGAATATTGCTATTTAGGACTAATTATCTCGTCCACAGGAAAATTTGACAGTGCTATCAAAAATTTAACAGAAAAAGCAAGAAAAACATACTACATATTACGGAAATCGCTAATTCAATTCAACCCTCCAGTGAAAATGTGGCTCAAGATATTTGACTCTCTTATAAAACCTGTTCTGCTATATGGAAGTGAAATTTGGGGTCCTAAATATAAAGAGAATTTTGATTTATGGGACAAAACCCTGCCTGAGATATTCCACTTGGAATTCTGCAAAGGCATTTTGGGAGTAAACAGAAGTTCCCCTAACCTAGGTTGTAGAGCGGAACTTGGAAGATACCCTCTTCTTATTAATATTCAAAAGAGAGCAGCAAAATTCTGGCACCACCTGCAGATAAGTAAACCTGAGAGGTACCACCACACTGCTGCCCAGCTGAGGAGTAGACACCCTGAGAAGGAACCCCTAAATCACCTCATCCAAAAATATAGTCTAGACAAAAGCGATCTAAGTATAGTCTCAAAATTAAAACAATTTGAAAAAAGGTCTAAAGAACAATATGTCAATGATTGGAAGGAAAAAATGGTAGCACTTTATAATAACCATCCGTTATAAATGGTTAATTGATGCTTTATTTTGCAATTATAATTAAACATTAAATAACTTAATAATCATAAATTAATCATTTGTAGATAACAATCAATGATTACTAAACACATAACTTACACATACTTTATTATCAGCTTATGAAAAAAGAAACAATTTATTTATATATAACATACTAAAAGATATGTTTAGTGATAACTTGATTTCAGTTTATTTTATATTAGTAAGCTACATTAGTATTGCAAATATCATATTAGTAATAATGATATATTGAGTTATTGTTAATGATTATAATGTTGATTGTAGGCCTTTCCATAGCCATATCCTCAACGCCTATGCCTATCACATAGGTCGATTAACTATTGAACTATAAATGATGTTCTATGGATTAACAGCTAGTTAGAAAAAACAATAGGCCTATCTGTTTTTCAGATGGCTATGATAAAGTTGGGTCTTAGTCTTTTATTTGTTAGTAATTCGTTTGTAAACTATCTAAAAATGTAAATATCATTCATTGATGGGAAATGACTTGCATCAAACCTTTTTTGGAGAAGAATTTGGATGGCTATTATAAAGTTGCATCAAGTCTTTTACATGTTAATAAACAATTTGTAAATTATCTAAAAATGGCAATCAATAACTGGAATGCAAACCATCTATGAACACCATGTTTATTTGAAGTTTCACCAAAACATTTATGAAAGTTGACAAAACAATGATCATGAATCAAATTAAAATGGACAACTTCTGTTTTTTCTTGGCAATGTCGTGGAGTAAGCGACCCATTGCTATGTTTTCTGGCTAGCCATTCATTCAGGCTAACAAGTCTTCTCCTTTGCAACCGCCATCGTCGTCGATAGGGTTACAGGCGAATTAGTTTCACCATCTAGTTTCCTGATCTTCCCCGACCTTGTAAAATGTCTACTTTTTCTTTTTAATATTTCGTGTCTGAGATAAATGACAATGAAATGTAATTATATGCTTAATTTCTTCTTATAAGTCCACATACTTCGAGATCATGTCACTAGCAACTTGTTAACAACAACATAACCTGACGAAAAGGGAAAGTTTAGTCACCCTCAGACGTAGTTTGCTGAATTCATTGACTTCAAAATAAGAGTTTGAGATCCCTCTCTTTGGGCTTGCAACTTGCCAGGTTGATTTATAATTTGTACATTTTATAATTCATAGCATATTACTGGAAACCAACCATGGTAAATGGAGGCTGATAAAATTATGGCAAGACAGTATAATCGGTCAATGCTTGTATTTTGTATATTGACGTTTCCCTCCACCCCATTGCTGCTAGCTTCACAGCTACACTTCTGTTCTGGCGCGTATTTTATGGCACAAACTGGACAGAGAAATTATATTTCCTTATGGAATCAAAATGCCTGGTTTAGCAAGGGAGGTGCAACTAATTGAAAGTAAAAATAATTTAAAGAAGCTTATGAAATAGCTGCAGAGGAGAAGACTGATTTAGAAAGATTAAATGCAACTTGTATGAAAAAGAAACAGGTGCGTGTTTGGGATGCTTGGTGTGAAGCACAAAAGATGTCGTCTGTTAGTGGCAAAAAGGACAAGACAAGCTGGTACCTCTCATCGTCCACAATATTAGAACAGGGACCTTAGTTTTAAGTGATGAATGGCGGTGAGCCTATCGTCAGCTACTGCCTGCATTTGGGTAGGAGTGTGTGAACCTGACACACAGTCAAGCATTCGTCAATGCAGATAGGCTACAGGTTGCCACACGGCACATTGAGAGGGCCTGGCGGAGTTAGCCTACAAGGAGAACATCTCAAGACGCAGGAGGAATCGGACAGCTGACCTGCTAAAGATCACCTTAATTGAGTGGAATGATCGCAATGGTCCACTCTGGGTCGCCTATAGGCTA
>NC_084996.1:25865301-25867801 GCF_963854185.1 Sardina pilchardus
AGACCCAGAATGTACATTAAGCAGCAAAGGCTACAGTACTCACTGATCAGAGACCCAGAGTGTACATTAAGTAGCAAAGGCATACTGTACACACTGATCAGAGACCCAGAATGTACATTAAGCAGCAAAGGCATACTGTACACACTGATCAGAGACCCAGAATGTACATTAAGCAGCAAAGGCTACAGTACTCACTGATCAGAGACCCAGAGTGCACATTAAGTAGCGAAGGCATACTGTACACACTGATCAGAGACCCAGAGTGCACATTAAGTAGCAAAGGCGTACTGTACACACTGATCAGAGACCCAGAGTGCACATTAAGTAGCGAAGGCATACTGTACTCACTGATCAGAGACCCAGAATGTACATTAAGTAGCAAAGGCGTACTGTACACACTGATCAGAGACCCAGAGTGCACATTAAGGCTACAGTGCTCATCCTGTACTGTCCTGTGTGTCCTCCTGACTGCTGAAGAACAGGCGTCACCTCCACAGCAGCTCAACTTAATCTGAGGTGTGTGCTGCTGAAGTGTGTGAGCTGTGTGAGGTGTGTGTGAGGTGTGTAAGGTGTGTGATGAGTGTGATATCTGTCCCGTTCTCTCATGTCACCTGCATGAACTCATCAGTGCATGAGGCTTTAATCTTCCTCTCATCACACACACACACACACACACACACACACACACACACACACACACACACACACACACACACACACACACACACACACACACACACACATTTTTATACTTCATTTGATTCCACTTTACAAGTCAAGTTACATTAGGAATCAGATCTTTTGAATAATCCAGTAGATTAAAGCAGTTCAGCAATCTATCATGAGTTTACAGGTTCAAGGACACGCACACACACACACACACACACACACACACACACACCACACACACACACACTATCTGGCATGACTCAAAAGAGTCGGAGAAGAGACTCTCCATCCTGCTGTCAATGAGAGTAAACACAACTGGCGAGTCTGCTCATCTTCATGAAATGTCTAGCAATTAGTGTCTTCTCTTTCTTTTTCTTTTGTTTCTCTTGTTGGTTCATTTAGTTATTGTTTCATTGTAAAGCTTACGTGTAAAAAAGTTTACTTAACATTCTTTCTGTTTTGGCTAACATACTTATTGAGTGCAGCCCTTGGAGGGAGGCCCAAGATCTGACACGCCTTCTACGCCTGATTGTGATTCTGTTTTCACATAATGGGCACTTCCTGTCCATGCTATGCAAGGACTCTGAGGGAGATGCATGAAGCATCCAAATGTTAGTCCCTTTGTACTAGGGCTTTGACTACGAACTTCGTTATTCGAATATAATTCGAATTTTTTAAAAATATATGATATTCGAACGAATTTTAGGCAGCTCTTAATATTCGAACCTGTTATGAGCATTATTTTTTTTTTGTACATGTGTTTGCATGCAAACGTTGTTTTCAGATTCAGCAGCTTTCTCACATCTGGTAAAGTCGTGAATCATGAGCTCATTAGCAAGGCTAGTCATCTGGTCTCCTGTAGGTGATGTTAGCGAGTAGTTTTTGACTAGCCTATTCAGTTTCCCCACGTGTGTGTAAGTTTCAAGGTAAGCTAATAGTAACTTCCTCATTGGGACAGGCCCTTTTAAGTCTTGGAGTTGGAAGACATTGGTATTGAGATGGTCAGTCAACTTGAATGCAAGACTTGTAATCTGTGCAGCATACTAATCATGCTAACCGGATAATTTAGCTTGTTGTCTTCTATGCGTCATTGCTTTCACGATTGTGAATGTTTAGGATGCATGTCGAGGGACGGGTGTCAATTGAGCGCGCACGAGGGAGGACGAGAGAAAGCGGGCCATGGAGAATGAGTTTAGGCTACTTAAATACTGTTTGGTAAAGTTGTATGCATAGTGCCTCCACCCGAGCAGCGTGTTGGTGCAATCAAGCTTCAAGGGGTCTTGTTTTCATGGAGACAGACGCGGTGTGCACTGAGTGGAGGGGCTGTGTACGCACGCGTGCGTGTGTGTGTGTGTGTGTGTGTGTGTGAGAGAGAGAGACACAGACGCATGAGTGATAGAGTGACGGAGGGAGAGCAGGGAAAGGAAATTCAGCTTAATGAATGCTGCGTGTTTTTCAATAGCGTAAAAATAATGGTCAAAATATTAACAAATATTCGAATATATTCGAAGTTTGATATTAATAAACAAACGAACTTCGAATGTGATTTTTGGCCAAAAGTCAAAGCCCTACTTTGTGGTTTTGAATTCTAGGACTCCTTTAAGGTGTACATTCACCTTGTTACTGTTGAATTTAGGCTGTGAGCAGTGTCCAAAGGACAACACCAAGACTTTACCGCGTCCCCCGCCTGCTTTCGTATGCAAATTGGGAAATAGAAACAGCCGTGTTGAAATGCTCCAATCTGAACAGAGCTCAGATAACACGTAATAGGCGCCCATCCCCCTTTAGATACACCCCTCGGCCCCTCTCATTTGCATACCTTCGATTAATA
>NC_084996.1:25877801-25882801 GCF_963854185.1 Sardina pilchardus
GAAGAGAAAATAAGGATTTCATCCTGCTTTGCTTTTGTCTAGTGTCTGGCCCTTAAATTAGGAGTCTCTCCCTCTCGCTCTGTCTTTCTCTCTCTCTCTTTTTCTCTCTCTCTTTCTTTGTGAGTGGCAACCCCTCATCAACCCTCCCACCACTCTCTCTCTCTCTCTCTCTCTCTCTCTCTCTCTCACTCTGTCTCTCGCTCTCTCTCTCTCTCACTTATTCCACCCCCTCATTTTCTACACCTCCCCTCCCCTCTTCGTCCTCCCCTCCTCCTCTCATCTCCTCCCCCCTGGTCTCCTCCTCGGTGGCGGGAGAGAGCGTGGCGACGGTGTGGCTATCCGCATGTCCAATTGCAGCGGCGCTAATTAGAAAAGAAGCTTTTTATAATTATGATATGGCCTCACAGCGCCCTCGCCTCTCTTCTTTAATGAGTTTATGGAGCTCAGACACATACTTCTGCAACCGACAGATTAAATTACTGGCCAGAGAGGGTGAGACAGAGAGAGAGAGCGCCTACATTGCATGTGTGCATGCTCAGGGGTTCATCAGTTCACTATTGGCTAGAAGACTCCCTCTGCATAATACCTCACTCACACACTCTCTCACTCCATCACTCTCACACCTTCACATACACACACTCTCACTCACTCACTCACTCACTCACTCACTCACTCACTCACTCACTCACTCACTCACTCACTCACTCACTCACTCACTCACTCACTCACTCACTCACTCACTCATACATCCATTCACTCACTCACTCACTCACTCACTCACTCACTCACTCACTCACTCACTCACTCACTCACTCACTCACTCACTCACTCACTCACTCATACATCCATTCACTCACTCACTCACTCACTCACTCACTCACTCACTCACTCACTCACTCACTTACCCTCTCACACACACTCACTCACTCACTCACTCACTCACTCACTCACTCACTCACCCTCCATCCCCAGTCCTGATGTGTGTGTGTGTGTGCTGGTTGAGTACTCTGTCTCTGACTCTGTTTCTGCGTAGTGCCGCCATAAGTCAAATTCTGAGGAACACACGTGCAGCTTCAATATGGCTGGAGATTCACTCGGAAGCGGTTATACCGTTTGAATTAAATCAGCGTGGCCGTTTTGGATGCAGATTGAGGGTGTGAACAATGGGGGGCATATGGGGAGATCCCTCACAAAGGGCAATAAATATTCAAGCATGTCTCATTTGCCAAATGCTTTCAAATATAACAAAATCTGCATCAGGAATATAAAGCAACTTGGCTTAATTTCTTTCTTTTAAATAAACAAATAAAAGTGCTAATTACTTGGCTGGTGTGTCACTTACCAAATTACACTTTAGAAGGAATCCAAGCTATCAACAATTATGAGATGGCACAAACAAGTGAATTAAAATGATTGGCAATTAAAATCACACAGAAACACACACACACACACACACACACACACACACACACTGCACAGTTATCACAAGAGGGCACTGGCATTGCTGTGTGCTTGTTGGAGCATGTGCTGTGACGCCTATAACATGGTGCTTGTATGCTTGTGGTCCAGTCTGTAGTCGTCTTTATGGGACTCTGTGTGCCAGACAGACAGTGTGCTGGTGTTAGCATCAGAGCTGACTGATGCTAGTTATGGGTGGTGGGGCCCTTGGCTTGGCTATGGCTGGTGTAAAATGTTAAGAATGTGATAAATAAGAAAATAAAAAGAACCTTTAAAAAGAAAAGGTTACCAGCAAGAATAAATAAATAAGTTAGTTTAATTGACTTACCTTTTGATATGAATCCAATCAGCATCCGGGGTGAGAGGTCAGGTTGGAGGAGGAAGGAGTGAGTGGAGGAGAACATGAGGAGAGAAGGAGAAGACAAGAGTGTGAGAAGCTGCACAGTTAAGCTGCGAGTAGGAAACATTGGTAATGCACAACGTTTAAAGTTAATTTAGGATATGAAAGTAGACAAACAACCCGTGCGTCTTGTATGTGTATGTTACAGTTTTTGCCCGTTGCTTGAACACATTTTGCAAAACTTCGCTCACCATACCAAAACTCTACACACTAGTGAACATAACACAACACTACGAAATAAACCTTTCATATGTATGCCAAATTGAAACTCTTCTATCAGTACCTAAACTCTGCAATCAAAACCCAACAATCCTTTGTCAAAATGTAACTGGTGACAAAATGAAACACACTTGCATCATATGCATACACTTGCAAATCAGGAGGAATACACTAGTCTACTTTATATAAAACATATTTGCTTGAATACATTTAGAAAAACTTCACTCATTGTGCCAAAACTCTACACACAAGGACACAATGATACAACACTGGGAAATATACCATTCACATCACCATTTCCAATGGCTAAACAAATGGGCTTTTTGTAGATGGCTGATTGGTGTTCAGTTTTGCAAGTAAGTGCGTTCAGGTGTGTATTTGAGTGGTTGCAATTACCCGATGTGTTTTGTATTTTGGATACATGTGTTTAACAAATGGTACTCTGAGATTTCATTTTTGAACGAAGTGTCTTATGTACAGTATGACAGGGAGTAGTATGCAGGACCAAGTGTGTTGCATAAAGGAGTAAGTGTGTTGCAGAATTGCAACTAGAGTGCAAAGCAGCACTTTTGTTTAAGGTATAGGTATAGGTGTTTGAGATATGGCAACAAAACTTCAAGTTGTGTTGCTTTAGTTTAAGCATGGGTCTTTAGGCAAAAACTGTAATGTGCTTTGACGTTGTTATTACCGGAGTTAGTGTTGTGTTTAAAGTGGAAGGATTTGTGAATTCCAAACCGGAATTCACGCGAGTGAATTGGAACCAAGAAAGACTGCTAACAAGAGACCTGCTCGGCCCTCGTGTTTGTGGCTTTCGAGGACACCCTCGCCTACCACTGAAGCTACAGCCTCCGTCAGGAAAGACGACACACCAGCCATATCACCAGCCCCATGCTGCGTGATGAAGAAGGGGAGCGGACATCTTGCCCTGCGTGAGTTTTGGTTTTTGTTGCACCACGCGCAAAACAGCCATTTTGGTTTCTGGCTTCCACGAACCCAAGCCTCGATACAGGCCTGCACCTTGAACTTCTAAAACTGGTTGGGTACCCATTCTTTGCAATTTATTTAGCTTTTGCCGGCTATAGGTTTTGGGTTATATTTGTATTGTAGCCTACTGTTTTATGTGCATTGGTTATGGTGCTACATGCAAGGTACATTGAGTGAACAATATTTGAATGTGTGAATACTATTTTGAAAAGTAAATAGTCAAATGTATTTGTGTTTGCCTCTCCAATAATTCATGTTGGTACTGACTATAATAAGTGTTTAATTACTTTAAAAGTGTTTTTGACATATCTTTGACATATCTTATTGAAAAGGTGAATACTTTAAGAGTTTGGTTTATGATATTTAAGATAGTGTTAATTACCTAGTTACACGACAGCATTGATTAAAACTTATATTAAGAGATTGTAACTTGGAATTCGGGGAGCGCACTCCAATTAACAGCCAGACAGCAAGGGGGCGCTACATGTGGATACAGCAGATTGGCCTTTTGTGCAGCTCCACCGTCAGAGGAGATTTCAAAATATCGAAATAGATATTGTACAGTATATACAGTATATCATGAAATAGTCAGGTGCTTTTTAAGGACACGTTGCTATTGGTGAGGAAAGGTGCTACACGTAAGGACACATTCTCAAGTGTCAGTGAGGCTGCATCCAGGAGTTCTCTAAGAATAGGCTGTCAATGGCGTGAAGAAATGCACTTACACATCTCTGAATCGTCTGTGTGAGTGTACAGTGTGAGAGGCTGAGTGGCGTTGCCGTGGGAGACTGTTTTTAGAATGTAGCATGCTGTAAGAGCAGGAGTCAGAGGTTAGTGCTAGCAGAAGCTCTGCTCTATGCGACCACATGAAGAAAATACACACACACACAGACGTCTCACTTTTACTGAGTTCAGGGCTAGGAGAAGCTCTGCTCTATGCGACCACATGAATAAAAATATACACACACACAGACATGTCACTCTTACTGAGTTCAGGGCTAGGAGAAGCTCTGCTCTACGCGACCACATGAAGAAAATATACACACACAGACATGTCACTCTTACTGAGTTCAGGGCTAGGAGAAGCTCTGCTCAATGCGACCACATGAAGAAAATACACACACACACACAGACATGTCATTCTTACTGAGTTCAGGGCTAGGAGAAGCTCTGCTGCTCTATGTGACCACATGAAGAAAATACACACACAGACATTTCACTCTTACTGAATTCAGGGCTAGGAGAAGCTCTGCTCTATGCGACCACATAGAAAATACACACACACAGACGTTTCATTCTTCCTGCTACCAGCTATTTTTTTCCACATGAGTAGGTGAGCTGAAATATCAGCACTCATTAGAGAAAGGTTGGAAGTTGTCTCGCTGACCTATACCGTCCAGACATTGTCTGCTATGACCGCTACCTTTGAAGCTGAACAACAGTGGAAAAGTTGTGTTCACCCTTAGAGGACTACTGACACAAAGTGTCTCTGTTCAATTGCTCCAGGACTATTCGTCGCAGCGAGATGAAACCGGTTTTGAGATCCTAGCAAAGTCCTGCATCTCATGCCACGTTGTTCAACAAAGAGACACCTTTACGTTGCTGCCTTTACTTTGGTCAGTGCTGTAGAGAATCGTGGTGAGTGCACACACACACACACACCCAGGCTACTGGGCACGCTCGGGTCAGCTCAGAACAGAACAGAACAGAACAGAACAGCTCGGGTCACAGATGTGGAGTGCAGAAAGGTAATTTTTCATCACTAAATAAAAAACGGCTTTTATTTCTGCACACACCACATATTTCTGTACATTGCTCAGCCTCTGAATCTCTCTCCTTCATGGGTCTAATATTGCCAGATTCAGGAGAGAGGCGCGCACACACACACACACACACACACACACACACGAGAATCTCTCTCCTCCATGGGTCTAATATT
>NC_084996.1:25900301-25905301 GCF_963854185.1 Sardina pilchardus
TAACCAACACAGATCTCCTATACTGTAACCAACACAGATCTCCTATATGGTAACCAACGCAGTTCTCCTATATGGTAACCAACGCAGATCTCCTATACTGTAACCAACGCAGATCTCCTATACTGTAACCAACGCAGATCTCCTATACGGTAACCAACGCAGATCTCCTATACGGTAACCAACGCAGATCTCCTATACGGTAACCAACGCAGATCTCCTATACGGTAACCAACACAGATCTCCTATACGGTAACCAACGCAGATCTCCTACTGTATACGGTAACCAACACAGATCTCCTATACGGTAACCAACGCAGATCTCCTATATGGTAATCATGCAGGTCCCCTATACGGCAAGTAGTGCAGCAAATATGTTCAATCCAGCCTTGGACAATGCTACAGTACCAATGCCATTCCAACTTAATGGGTATCATTAAATGTCATAATCTCCTCATCATTAATTACATTTATACTTTTAGCAGACACTTCTGTCCAAAGCATCTTAAATGAGAATCATATTACAAGACCAATTGTCCCCGGAGCAAATCAGAGTTTGTGCCTTGCTCAAGGATACAACCGTGGAAGCCGGAAATTGAACCCACAACTTATCTGGCTACTGCACACTAGTCCAGCTCCTTAACCACTACACTACAAAACCAAGACGTTATGCTGACATGTTCTCAACAATGCAGCATCCAGGCTATGGACCGCATGCGTGGCACAGCCAAGGTACAGCTAACCAAGTGGAGCTGGAGGAGGAGGAGGAGGATGAAGAGGAGGAGGAGGGCCGCAGCGCGGCGGTCAGACGCACACAGGGTGATTACTTTTCCTGTCTGCGCTGATGGAGAATCAGTGCAATTTGCATGCAGATGAAGGAGTTGAGCGGTGGCGTCGTAGCCGTGGTGATGTAGCCGTGGCGATGTAGCCGTATCTATCCACTCCACACTAGCGCTAGCTTAATTACGTTGGCAATCACACCCCAACACACACACACACACACACACACACACACACACACACACACACACACACACACACACCAACACACACCAACACACACACACACACACACACACATACCAGCTGAGAGGCCTCCAGTTGGACACGGCCAATGCAACAAGACACACTCTCCTGATGGAGGCAGGACTGATAACTACGCCCACGCACCAACACACATGCAGACACACACACACACACACACACACACACACACACACACACACACAGACACACACACACACACACACACACACACACACACACACACACACACACACACACACACACACTCACAACATCATTGCCATATAATCAACATGCACATCCCATCACTAACACATAAGAACACAACCACACACACCATCCCATAAACACGCATGCATGCACGCACGCACACACGCACGCGCACACACACACACACACACACACACACACACACACACACACACACACACACACACACACATATATACATGATTTATGCCAATGACCAATGCTACGGCTACTTTCTACTACTACCACTACTACTATTACTGCTACTACTACTACTACTACTGCTGCTACTACTAATGCTACTGATGCTACTACTATTACTGCTACTGCTACTACCACTACTACTGCTACTACTACTGCTTACAGTACCACTAATGCTACTACTACTACTACTACTACTGATGCTACTACTACTGCTACTACTGCTACTGCTACTACTACTACTACTGATGCTACTACTACTGCTATTACTACTACTACTACTGATGCTACTACTACTACTACTACTACTGATGCTACTACTACTGCTACTACTACTACTACTACTACTACTACTACTACTACTACTACTACTACTACTATCACCCCAGCTAACAATTTCTGGTTAGGAGAACGTTTTTAGAACGTTTTTTTCCTGGTTAGGAAAACGTTGCCTGAAAGTTGCGAAAGTTGCCACAAGGTTCCCCAGGAAAGTTTTCTTGACGAAAATACTACGTTTTTTTCTGGTTGTTTATTTTGGTTAGCAGAACGTTCTCCTACCCTTTAGGGAACTTTACTATATTTGGTTGCATTAACGTTCCCCTAACCTCCCAGCAACAAAGTGTAAAGGGGGAAAAAATATATAGAATTATCGTGACATCGAGGCATGGCTCTGCTGTAGGCTACACTTGCCGTCTGCGGCGACAGCCTATCTGCGACCTGGGAGCGAACGTCTCTGATGACCAAGGCAATGACAATGTAGGCTACGACAAGTTTGTACACTCACTTACCATTAGCTGCTTGCTGAACTGCGACGATTACAGCTTGTTACCATATCTTTGTGTCAGCTAAGTATTTAAATGCGGTTAGGTCTAATACTTTCTTGTCTACGGTGTCTTTTCCTATAATAAACGATTAGTCAGATCAAAACATAAGCAGAGCAGGCGCTAGCCTAACACACTGTTTCAACATTCAAAACAGGCTGTTTTTTATTGCATCGTATGCCATTAAAAGTCCTCGGTTCAGAATTATGATGGATTTTGGTTTATTTTGTTTTAAATTGGGACTGGGAATTGTGGGATAGGCTGAGTGAACAGCACAGTAGGCTATAACTTGGACTACGTGTTAATATAAAACAATTCTCCCCCGGGAACATTGTGCTGTTTAAGATGCAGTCTCAACGTTTGAGAAAGAATTCATTGGAGTCCTCATCATCATATTTTCATAACAAATAAAGCTTTAAAAACATGAATGCATTTCAGGTGCCACTCTAATCGATTATGGATTAATCCAAAACTATTCGTCAGATTAGTTAGCATGAAATCGTTGTGTGCCTGCCTGGGACTATGGCTAGCTAGCTCTTCCACCCGGTTTACCCTGTACAGTGTTTTTTAAAAGCCTGTTGGACTTAATGGAACAAGTGCATGGAGATGTGAAGAATGTGATCGATACCATACAGCCAGCCTACGTGAGTAACTTTATCTCTGTGTTATCCAAATGTCTTAAAGTTAGCGAGGTTGAGTCTGCTAAAACACCAACACCCCAAAACTCACGGACCCGAGATGGAAGTTTCTCAACTTAGCTTCGCTGGCCCCTTTAGCTGACGGGCTATCTGGTCGGCCGAATATCAATCCAACAGAGGGGGGAAGAATAGAATAGGGCTATATGTCGATTTTGCAACAAATTATTCCGACTTTGCAGTGTGGCTGCTGGCCGTGTTCAATTGGAAACTCATAGAAACTCTGGGCGATTTTCATCAATCAACCCCACGCACATAACCAGAGAATACCGATATGGTTATACAAATAAGATACCTAAAAACAACTAAGTAGCAACGTTGTGTGAAAAGAGAAATGCAACCAGAATATAACGTTTTTTTCTTTAGTTGTAATAACGTTCGGGAAACTTTGATAACCTGGAGCTAACGTTCTCTCCAGGGTATTAGAAGGTTACTGATAAACTAACCACAGGAGAACCAGCGGCTAACGTTATTTGCTTGCTGGGATTCAACCAGAATATAACATTTTTTTCTTTAGTTGTAAAAACGTTAGGGGAACGTTATTTGTTTTGACAACCTGGAGATAACGTTCTCTAAACGTTATTAGTAGGTTGCTGAAAAACGAACCGTAGGGGAACCAAAAGCTAACGTTAGTGAAAGTTAGCAGAACGTTAATTGTTTGCTGGGATCACTGTTACTACCACTACTACTGCTATTACTGCTACTGCTACTACTACTGCTTACAGTACCACTACTGCTACTACTACTACTACTACTGATGCTACTACTACTGCTACTACTATTACTACTACTACTACTACTACTACTACTACTGCTATTACTACTATTGCTACTGCTATACTACTACTACTACTACTACTACTACTACTGCTACTGCTGCTACTACTAGGCCTACTACTACTACTATCATTGCTACTACAATGCTTCATTTTTCCAAGTGTTTACTTCCCCTTTTGCCTCTTGCCACAGGAAATTACATAATTTAGAATGCTGTATGAAGCCTTCCCTTCCTGTGTGGCGTCCAAATTTACCTGGCCCTGCAGTGCTAAGCTTTGCCATTAGCGTTAGCCTGAACTGGGCTAGCAGCCAAGCAGCAAGGTGACCCCCCCCCCCCCCCCCTCCCAGATCTACGCCATTAAAGAAATCAACAGCAGCCCCACGACCCCTCCTGCCCGCCCATTTGTTGTCCATTACACAGACCAAAAAGCTGCTAGAGTGTCAGCGCTTTGATGCGGCCATTCTCAGCCAAACGATCGTTTTTTTTTCTCTCTCTCCTCTCTGATGGAGGGTGGCAGGGAAGGAGGGGGCGGGTTGTTACAGCCACAGCTGTTGCTGCTGACACCATGAGGACCAGGGACAGCCTGCGCTAGTGCGCTCCCTCCAAAAACCTGCTACTGTGTGGGCAGTGGCGCTGATAATAACCACCTCTGAATAGGAAGCAGCTGGATTTGGGAGAAAATAATATCTGGCACGGCACGCGCTAGCTCTAGCATTAGCCTGTGACCCGGCGGAGCTGGACGCTAACCAGCACAGCTAGCTTAACGCGCTAGCTCTAGCATTAGCCTGTGACCCGGCGGAGCTGGACGCTAACCAGAGCAGCTAGCTTAACGCGCTAGCTCTAGCATTAGCCTGTGACCCGGCGGAGCTGGACGCTAACCAGCGCAGCTAGCTTAACGCGCTAGCTCTAGCATTAGCCTGTGACCCGGCGGAGCTGGACGCTAACCAGCGCAGTTAGCTTAACGCCCTAGCTCTAGCATTAGCCTGTGACCCGGCGGAGCTGGACGCTAACCAGCGCAGCTAGCTTAACGCGCTAGCTCTAGCATTAGCCTGTGACCCGGCGGAGCTGGACGCTAACCAGCGCAGCTAGCTTAACGCGCTAGCTCTAGCATTAGCCTGTGACCCGGCGGAGCTGGACGCTAACCAGCGCAGCTAGCTTAACGCGCTACCTCTAGCATTAGCCTGTGACCCGGCGGAGCTGGACGCTAACCAGCGCAGCTAGCTTAATGCGCTA
>NC_084996.1:25910301-25915301 GCF_963854185.1 Sardina pilchardus
GGGCAGGAGTAGGAGAGGGAGCAGGAGCAGGAGCAGGAGCAGGAGCAGGAGCAGGAGGAGGAGGAGGAGCAGGAGGAGCAGGAGCAGGGGCAGGAGGAGCAGGAGGAGCAGGGGCAGGAGAGGGAGCAGGAGCAGGGGCAGGAGCAGGAGCAGGAGGAGGAGGAGGAGCAGGAGGAGGAGCAGGAGGAGCAGGGGCAGGAGCAGGAGGAGCAGGAGGAGGAGCAGGAGGAGCAGGAGCAGGGGCAGGAGGAGCAGGAGGAGCAGGAGGAGCAGGAGCAGGGGCAGGAGAGGGAGCAGGAGCAGGGGCAGGAGCAGGAGGAGGAGGAGGAGGAGCAGGAGGAGGAGCAGGAGGAGCAGCAGCAGGGGCAGGAGGAGCAGGAGGAGCAGGAGCAGGAGCAGGGGCAGGAGAGGGAGCAGGAGGAGGAGCAGGAGGAGCAGGAGGAGCAGCAGCAGGGGCAGGAGGAGCAGGAGGAGCAGGAGCAGGGGCAGGAGGAGCAGGAGCAGGAGGAGCAGGGGCAGGAGCAGGAGCAGGAGGAGCAGGAGGCTTGTGATTCACTGGCTGGTCAACGGATCGTCTACTCCTCACACTGAGCTGAACTGAAGGCTAATGCAGAACTATAGAATGTAGAGTAGAAAGGGTGTAGAATGTAGAACGCATCGACAGTGTCTGCTGATATAGAGAGTAGAAAGGGTGTAGAATTTAGAATGCATCGACAGTGTCTGCTGATATAGAGAGTAGAAAGGGTGTAGAATGTAGAACGCATCGACAGTGTCTGCTGATATAGAGAGTAGAAAGGGTGTAGAATGTAGAAAGTACGTACCGTATATCTACTGTATATATCTATGTAGAAAGTAGAAAGTACAGTAGAGTGTAGAACGTATCTATCTATCTACAGTATGTAGAGAGTAGAAAGGGTGTAGAATGTAGAAAGTACGTACCGTTTATCTACTGTATATATCTATGTAGAAAGTAGAAAGTACAGTATGTAGAGTGTAGAACGTATCTATCTATCTATGTAGAAAGTAGAAGCATGTAATAGAATGTAAAGTATCTATCTATTTAAACTGAAACTGAACACACTACAAAGACATGTCATGTGTGTCAAATGAGAAGGGATATTTAAAGTTAACATTTTCTGTTAATATCTTCACAGATATCAACGTCTGAACCCTTACTGAAGTGCAGCTTTGTCTTTGCGTATCACGCACGCGTTTGATGGCATATTCAGACGGCTGAGGGGTCACTGATTGGTCACTTTGTGTAAAACATCGAGGAGAAGAAGAAGAAGAGTCGGTCACACACACACACACACACACACACACACACAGGAAGAAGAGCAAGATGCGGTCAGCGCGAGACTTCAGAAGCACAATCTCATTTCCCTTTCTTGTGCTCAGTGTACATCTCTAATGCTGTTAGCTAGGACACTTTACCTCCTCACCTTTAAAAAGTCTCCGTCAGTTCAATACCGAATGAACCTCTGTTCTGTGTGTGTGTGTGTGTGTGTGTGTGTGTCAGTTCAATACCGGATGAACCTCTGGAAAACCTTTTGGTGAATACAGCGTGCCGAGCTTTTCTTTGTAGTGCTTTGCACTTTAAGAGGAACGACAGTTCATTTGCGACAGCTTGAGTCAACTGCAAATCCACCATGCGCCCCTACACACACACATACACACGGAGCAATAACTCGACTGAGTGATGCGGAACACCTGACAAATTAGCGAGAAACAATCAGCACTGGCTCCCTGCACTGTTACCCCGTTAACACAATGGTAAACTTGAAATCCCCCTCGCCACACCGCAGACTGATGAAACACCCTCTATCTCTCTCTGTGTGTGTGTGTGTGTGTGTGTGTGTGTGTGTGTGTGTGTGTGTGTGTGTGTGTGTGTGTGTCTCTGTGTGTGTGTGTGTGTGTGTCTCTGTGTGTTATCTGTTTAAGATTCTCTCTGGCAGGTATCACGAATAAAAGAAAACCGACCATGAAATGTCATGGAGGCGGCTTTCCTTACAGAAAACACAGGCTGCAGGCAGCAGAACCAATTGGCTCAAACATAAGCACCTTCCCGTGGCCTGAAAACCTCCCCAAGTCCACGATAAACTCACCACAACCCGGCCCTAGAACACTGGCAAACAGCCAATCACCTGCAAAAAAGGAAATGGAGTTTTGTGCGGAGTGTGTGTGTGTGTGTGTGCGTGTGTGTGTGTGTGTGTGTGTGTGCGCCTTCCTCATTCGGTAATAGCTTCAAGTGGCCAGCCTTGAAATCAAGTAAACTGCGGGTTGTTTGGAGATTGGCTATTCAAAACGCCCTCAATTACATAGCCTGTGGATGAGCAGATTACCTAAACAAGCTCTCTAATGGAAATAAGAGGTTTGTTGCTTTTCTCCTTTTTCCCTTTTTCTTTCTGTCATTTGTTCCCAGAAACACAAAATAAGTCTGCTATGATTGTATTCTGCTATGAAGAAGTATATTCTCAACGAGATAAGGTTTTACCCTGAGGGCCACTGACACTCTGTGTGTGTGTGTGTGTGTGTGTGTGTGTGTGTGTGTGTGTGTGTGTGTGTGTGTGTGTGTGTGTGTGTTTAGATATTGGTACGGCAAATCTTGATTGCAACATTCTTGGTCATTAGAGCTTTAATGATCCCTATATGAAAACACCACCCTCTTACCTTCACACACACACACACACACACACACACACACACACACACACACACACACACTGCACACACATGCAAACACACACACACACACACTCTGCACACACACACACACACACACACACACACACACACACACACACACACACACACACACACACACATTCACACACACAAACACACACATCCTGCATACATACATACAATACAAACACACACATCCTGTGTACAGACACATACAGTATTACTGTACATGAAGTGAACTTGAATCAGATGTGGAAATGCTCCGTAAATGCTCACAACTTTATTTAAAAGCCCACTCACTGAAAGCCCAAGCAGGTCCAGGGCCATTGATTTAGTCCACTGTGCACAAGTCCTTCACAAATCATTAAAAAACACTCAGCTGTACACTTCCACTGAGACAGCCCCAAAATCACAGCAGACAGCTTAATAAGTATCTGGTGGCCCCTTTCATTTGGGAGCAGACTTGTTCAATTCTCACTTAATTTCTCCTTAAACTGTTAATTAGCCTTAATTACCCTTAATGATTAACCTCCAGAAATATATAATTTAAGGGCCGTTAAGGTGTTACAGTTTTGGGGCTGAATGTGGGCGAGGGTCATTTGCCAGGATGGGGGGAAACGATCAGTGGCATTGGCCCTCAAAGGACCATACATCTGCCATACACACACACGCACGCACGCACGCACGCACTCACACACACACACACACACACACACACACACACACACACACACACACACACACACACACACACACACACACACAACACACACACACACACACACACACACACACACACACACACACACACACACACACACACACACACACACACAAGCACAGTCACACTCTCTCTCTCTCTCACACACACACACACACACACACACACACACACACACACACACACACACACACACACACACAGACACATTCGCACTCTCTCTCTCTCTCTCTCTCTCTCACACACACACACACACACACACACACACACACACACACACACACACGCACACACACACACACACCTTTCTTACAGTCAATGGAGCAGTCAAGGATATTTGACCAGGAGGGCACTAAGGCCTGATGGATGTGGGTGATAATGAACAAGGTGAAACTACCGACCCGGCTGCAGTTTAACTCTCTTCTATGAGAGTACAAGAGCTCTAGAGTTAAACGTGTCTCTAAATCCGCTCGAAGTGCCGAGGCTGCCCCAGTCCCACAACACACTGCTCCGGCACACTAAACCATGTCCCCCAACACACTGCTCCCCCACACTAAACCATGTCCCCCAACACACACACTGCTCCAGCACACTAAACCATGTCCCCCAACACACTGCTCCCCCACACTAAACCATGTCCCCCAACACACTGCTCCCCCACACTAAACCATGTCCCCCAACACACTGCTCCCCCACACTAGACCATGTCCCCCAACACACTGCTCCCCTACACTAAACCATGTCCCCCAACACACTGCTCCCCTACACTAAACCATGTCCCCCAACACACTGCTCCCCCACACTAAACCATGTCCCCCAACACACTGCTCCCCCACACTAAACCATGTCCCCAAACACACTGCTCCCCCACACTAAACCATGTCCCCCAACACACACACTGCTCCCCCACACTAAACCATGTCCCCCAACACACTGCTCCCCCACACTAAACCATGTCCCCCAACACACTGCTCCCCCACACTAAACCATGTCCCCCAACACACTGCTCCCCCACACTAGACCATGTCCCACTCTTACCCATGGGTGTTGTTTATACACACTACAGGGTTGTATTGTGTTGCATTGCGCTGCATCAGATTGCATGGGATTATCAACCTCCAGCAGCGCAATCTGAACACAGGTCAACCTCCACCAGTGCAATCTGAACACAGGTCAACCTCCACCAGGGCAATCTGAACACAGGTCAACCTCCACCAGTGCAATCTGAACACAGGTCAACCTCCGCCAGGGCAATCTGAACAGAGGTCAACCTCCGCCAGGGCAATCTGAACACAGGTCATGGACGCCTTCAATCCCGCTCTGCGTTTGCCTGTACAGGATATTGACACAGGAACATGTCATCCATCCGTCTAAAGCTAGCGTCGTGATTCTAATAGGTCACTTCATTTAATGTCTACACAATTGGAATGGAGGCTGGCGGCTAATCTCTAACACGGACATTAGTGATTACATTTTCAATTGAAAATTGTCCTGACTGCAAGCAACGCGAGCAGCGCGATGCAACACAACGTTTTGAGAGAACTTTTGTCGGACGCCCGGCTTCTATTTTCTTTTTGTCGCTCGCTTTGCTCTG
>NC_084996.1:25923959-25933959 GCF_963854185.1 Sardina pilchardus
GTGTGTGTGTGTGTGTGTGTGTGTGTGTGTGTCTGTCAATACACATTTTAATAGCCCTCTGAAGTATGTCTGCTCACACACACACAAGGGTTCACACAAACACGACAGTTCACCCACAGCATAAAGCCTCGCTGTCTGGCTCGTGTTTGCACCGTAACCCACGCACACACACGTACACACACGTACGAGCGCAAATAAACAGCATTAATATGGATGTCTGGTGGCCTGGTCTCTCTGGGCTGGTGTTGCGTAGAGCAGTGCAGTGTGTACGAGCGCTCATGAATATTGATGTGCGTGGGGACGGAGGGAGAATGTCAGAGCCGTGTGAGCGTGATGGTGACGGCGCCCCCAAGAGGAGGGGACCTGCGCTGATAAATGATTCATGTGGCGGAGAGACGGCCCAATTGATCTCGCGCTCGTCTCGCACGCGTCTCCTCCGTCTCGTCTCCGTGACGACGGCCGCTCGATGAACATTCATATACATCACTGCACTCCTCCAGCAGGTCGCCTGACTCCTGTGCAGTCCTCTTAAACACATACAGGCTCTGTTAAAGGAAGCACTTACAATAGATTACAGAGTGAATGGGAAATCAGCTGTGTGTGCGTTGGATTGCCTCTGCAGTTTAGTGTCCCTTGGTACTGAACGAATTCATAACACAGTCAGCGCTGGCCATGGAAAGCGTTGGGTTAATAAGCGTTTACAGATCAATGTTTTGGGTCCAGGTCAACCTGACTGTGATTCTATTCATGGCTTAGCTTACTGTACATACCAACAGCCTATCTTTTCACGCCAGGTAGCCATATTGTCCCAGAGTACTTGAGGTGAGCATACTATGTTGTCCAGAGGACATACAGTAAGTGCAAACAAACAGTGCTGTACACATATTTAAATGACACAACACACAATATACAGTAGAGTATTATAATGTCCCAATTGTGGTCATCTGGACCCTATACAGTATAATACTGACAAGGAGGGAGAATGCCTTCATAGAATTCTCTGGGCCTGTGAGCACATCGCATGGGGCAGATGTGAACAGGCTGTGCCCTAATTGGATAAAGATCCCCCAGTAATGAGATCAGAATCAGGATCAATGTCATGAGTAAACACAGCCTTATATGGTGCTTCATGATCACACTGACTGTTTGATTGTGTCATTAAAAAAGCACTTCCTGGTCAGCAGCTCAGTCCATCCGTCTAAACATGCCTACTGGCTCCTAGAGAGGAGCCAGGGAGGTCAGTGTTTGGCTTGCCTTGCACCGCTGTTCCTGCGCTAGCGGCTAACAGCCCCTATAATGCGTAACCGCTATCCCACCTACTCGCTCTGTGAGGACGCTAAGCGCTAGCCGCTATAGCCCCTATGATTCGCAACCACTATCCCACCTACACGCTCTGTGAGGACGCTAAGCGCTAGCCGCTATAGCCCCTATGATTCGTAACCGCTATCCCACCAACACGCTCTGTGAGGACGCTAAGCGCCAGCAGCTAATAGCCCCTATGATTCGTAACCGCTATCCCACCTACATGCCCTGTGAGGACGCTAAGCGCTAGTGGCAAACAGCCCCTGTAATGTGTTAGCACTGCCCCACCTGCATGCTCTGTGAGGACGCTAGGCGCTAGCGGCTAACAGCTCCTGTAATGCATAAACGCTGCCCCACCTGCATGCTGTATGAGGACGCTAGGCGCTAGCGGCTAACTCATTCCTGACACCACACACACCTTGGCTCGGCTCGGCTCGGCAGCCACAGAAGGTGAAACCAGCCTTGAAATCAGACAATTCCCATAATGCTCCCCTCAGGGCCAGCCAGCGACTCTACACACAACTGTTCTGTTACTGATGTTACTCAGGACCAAATGGCAGAGAGGGGGAGAGAGAGAGGGAGGGAGAGAGAGAGGGAAAGGGATGGGGAGAGAGAGAGAGGGAGAGAGAGAAACAGAGAGGGGGAGAGAGAGGGAGAGAGAGAAACAGAGAGAGGAAGGGAGCAATAGAGAGAGAGAGAAAGAGAAAAAAGACTCTCTCACTCATGTCCATAAATAGAAAGCAAGGGATGCGGCTGGGGGCAATAGAGGCGGCTGAGGGCAATAGAGGCGGCTGGGGGCACTAGGACTCTGTGAGGCGGCTGGGGGCAATAGAGACGGCTGGGGGCACTAGAGGAGGCTGGGGGCAATAGAGGCGGCTGGAGGCACTAGGGCTCTGTGAGGCAGCTGGGGGCAATAGAGGCAGCTGGGGGCACTAGAGGCAGCTGGGGGCACTTGGACTCTGTGAGGCAGCTGGGGGCAATAGAGGCAGCTGGGGGCAATAGAGGCAGCTGGGGGCACTAGAGGCAGCTGGGGGCACTAGGGCTCTGTGAGGCAGCTGGGGGCAATAGAGGCAGCTGGGGACAATAGAGGCGGCTGGGGGCACTACTATAGGTCTCTGTGAGGCAGCTGGGAGAACTAGGTCTCTGCCATCCCATGATGCACCCCGGCGCTGTGGGGCGCTCCGCAGCACTGGCGCTGACGTACCCAACAGACCCAAATCCATACTCATCCCTCAGCACCAGAATCAGCGCCAGCACCAGCACCGCAGGGCCCCGGGCCCAGTCAGGGAGCACAGCCCACTCGCTAGCGTCTAACTCGCCGCCGCGGGAATCCCTCTCAAACCCCAGAATTATGGGTCATCATCTCCGCAGCCCTGCAGTGTGAAGCGAGGGATCAGGGGAGAGGGAGGAGCGGCTATTACAGGCTCTGAGACGCGCGGCTGGGATTGCAGGGTCTCAAACTGGCTCGGAGGAGTTGAGCAGGCTAAAGGACTGTAATGAACTCCACACTATGCAGTAGCAGCTCCAGTAGCTGTGTCCATCAGACCCACTCCACAATCCAGAGCCTTTCTGACAAGAAAACTATTCATGGGTTTCACCAGGTCCCTTTCCACAGGTACTGTAAAATCAGGCACCTAGATTATGAATGCAGACTGTGTGGTGCTTGATTAATGCATCTGTGGAAAGGGACCTGATGAAACCCATGAATACCACCACGCACAGCACCGCAGAACATATACTGAGCTGCAGGATGTAGTTTTGCATGAGTACTCTGCAGCTCTAGAGCTAAGTTCTGGGTTATGTAAGAGTGAACTGCTGCGCCACACTGAAAACTAGCATATCTGTGTTTAGTTTCTGTCTAATGGTGGAGTTTCATTAAGTATCAAACAGTTATGGCCATTCAAACTATCTATCAACTTATAATCGAATGAAGGGTATTTTGGCCACGTGACAGGACATTCCCAGTCAGACACTTAGCGGCTAGTAATCACTCTGCATTTTGTTTTATATTGATCAACTCAGACATTCCATTGATTGGAAAAAGAGGGAGACGCTTCACACAGTTACTGAATGAGTAAATGCAGAGAATGGAGAAGGAAACACATTCATATGAACATGTATTGTTAACTTCCTGTACACACATACATTATAGCCTCTCTCACTCAACTATACGACGCTTGTCAACAGTAGACGGCAAATTCAATGATTGGAACTATTTATAGGGTGGAGGATGAACAACAATCACAATAGATGATGGAAAACACAATTTGATTAGTTGTGAGTAGAACTATGGTAAACGCAATATCATGGCACAAAGAGATTGATTGGGCTGCTGGACACAATAACACACTCAGATACAGTAGAGCTAGCCTAATAGTACAATACTAACAAAATAACACACTCAAATAGAGCTAGCCTAATAGCACCATACTAACACAATAACACACTCAGATAGAGCTAGCCTAATACCATTAGTAACACAAGAACACACTCAGATAGAGCTATTGTTGGAGCAGGCTGCAGACCCTTACACTTCCCAGAGTATAGTTCAGTTCAATGTGAAAAAAGTAGAGATGAGCAATACCACAGTGTGCGCGCGCACACACACGCACACACACACACACACACACACACACACACACACACACACACACACACACACACACACACACACACACACACACACACACACACACACACACACACACACACACACACAAATGCAAAAACGGTTTCAAGCTATTTGAGCCTGGCGTCCATCTTGTGACTGGTCTCCTCTTGTTCCATGAATAATGAATGCTAAGTATGAAGTGGCAAACGTACAAGAGCATACAGCTCTCTAATACTACTGTACACCCCCACCAGCACTTGCATTTCGCCTCCTCTCTCCTCTCTCTTTCTCTCTCTCTCTCTTTCCCTCCTTCTCTCTCTCTCTCTCTCTCTCTCTCTCTCTCTCTCTCTCTCTCTCTCTCTCTCTCTCTCTCTCTCTCTCCCTCCCTCACTCTCCCTCTCTCCCTCTGTTGCTTATGCAAGCCTGAACCTGCTCAGGCTCAAAATCCATAAGTGTGATTTTTCCGTACGCTCACTTCGGCTGAATTAGCACTTTGGGCGACTCGGGGAGGCAACCAGTTCAAAGCACATTGTGAGCGATGATATGCGGAAAAAACACTCCAAACTTGGTTACATGCTTGAGCAGAATGTGTAATGTTCCGTATTGCGCTGCTCGAGCAGATTATATGACACATTCTGACTGGAAACAGCAAGCTGCATAAAAGACAGAGGGAATGAGAGAGAGATAAAGACAGAGGGGGAAATATTATAGGAGCTGTTTGATTTGTATAAAGCAATTATCAATTAGCAAGGCAGTGCGTAGCTCTTCTGTTTTGATCTCATTAGTGGAGAAAACTCAATATAATGGAACACTGACTGTGTGAGCAAAGTCTGGTAGGCAGCGTGCAGTGTGTGTGTGTGCGTGTGTGTGTGTGTGTGTGTGTTTGTCTGTCTGTCTCTCTCTGTGTCTGTTTATATGTGCATGGCTTGTTAATTACCTATGTATCCTTAAATCTGTAAATTGAAATTGAGTTTGGGAGTCAAAACAAGTCAAACAATTGTGTTCATAAAGTCGCAGACTTGTTTTGAGTGGACTGCAACTGTGGACTAAACAAGCTCAAAAAAGACTAGCAGAGCGCTGCTCCACTTCCGCAGTAATAGGCCTTGTATCCATTTGGAGATGACGCCATGTCTACCCATAACCATTAGTGGAGAAAAAATTATGTGTTCCATCAGATCGTGTGTTCAATGTTTGAATCTGTCTTTTTCAGAAGCTGAATAAGTCGATTTACTGTACGATTGCAGCGTAAAGCACAGTCAATGAGCACAAGATGAGCACAGCCGATTCTCCTCTAACAACATTACAGTAACGAATGCAGTGCAATGAATTACCGTGAGGAGGGAGAAGCCGATTCACATTCATCGACTGTAGTTTGCGTTGCATTCGTTGATTCGTTGATTCGTTGCACTTGTTAATCGACTTGTTAAGCCTTTCCCTCCAGGTGGCAGTGACAGGACAACAGCTAAGGTAGTCTAAAAGCTCATTTAGTCTAAAAGCTAAGGTAATCTAAAAGCTCATGTAGTCTAAAAGCTAAGGTAGTCTAAAAGCTCATGTAGTCTAAAAGCTGATGTAGTCTAAAAGCTCATGTAGTCTAAAAGCTCATGTACTCTAAAAGCTAAGGTAGCCTTAAAGCTAATGTAGCCTAAAAGCTAATAGTCTAAAAGCTAAGGTAGTCTAAAAGCTAATGAAGTCTAAAAGCTCATGTAGTCTAAAAGCTAATGTAGTCTATAAGCTAATGTAGTCTAAAAGCTAATGTAGTCTATAAGCTAAGGTAGTCTAAAAGCTAATGTAGTCTAAAA
The DNA here is from genome assembly GCF_963854185.1 of Sardina pilchardus. Lineage (NCBI taxonomy): Eukaryota > Metazoa > Chordata > Actinopteri > Clupeiformes > Clupeidae > Sardina > Sardina pilchardus. Next base: position 25,929,672 of record NC_084996.1, read on the forward strand.
GCTAAGGTAGCCTAAAAGCTAATGTAGTCGAAAAGCTAATGTAGTCTAAAAACACACCCTTCATCAAATACTGTACAATTTCCAAACACTGAAGTATTTTCAACACTTCAAATTGTCTTTAGACAACTTCACCACACTACCAGAACGTGGCATTCTATTTTGAACACTCTAAGTGGTGTAATATAGAGTTTGCTTTTGATGTGACTGTGTCTCGGCTGCACTTTCACTGCAAACAATGGTCTAGATTAAAACTCTACCAATTACATGTAATTATGCTCTCAGACAACAATTTAAACCTGATAGCTTCTGAAAATAGACCCTGGGATGTTTTTGCACTGTAACATTCCAATAAGATCAAAATAAAACCATTAGAATGTGTGTGTGTGTGTGTGTGTGTGTGTGTGTGTGTTGCTCTGTCCCACTCTGTGTCTGTTTATGTACATCGCTTGTTAATTACTTAGGTATCTATTATCTGTAAAACACAGTGTGCTATTGTTAAGGCTTAAGTGTAGGCCTAATAGGATATCATTTTGTGTCTAAATTGTGAATCTCCCACGCTGTCTCTGGAGAGAACCAGCACCAGTTGATCCCAGCACTGAGTCCACTTAGTGAGGTGATCTGGGTTATACGTGAGTCTTTTGTATCGCAGATGATGCTGAACACTCGGCACTGACCACAGTAGGAAGTGATGCAGTTCTGCACGTGCTCAGGTGGTCTCCTGAGACGCATGATAGACACAAAGGTAAACAGCAATGAGTCTAAGCTGTCCACCTGTGGTCCAATCCCCCAAGAGGTATCTTAAGCCCCAGTGTAAACAGGGCCTGTGTTTGTCTTAATTGCAAATCCTCACTGCACCAGTTTGTCTCATGGAAGCAACATCACCAGGTTACTCCCAGACAGCTGTTCATTTAATCTGGTCCAGGTACTATTTATCTAGTTGACACTTTCATTCAAAGCTGCTTACTGATATAAATGGCAGGAGTGGTCTCCAGGGTCCAGGGTCCAGCACTAAGAGCCTTGCTCAAGGGCACTAACGGGGCATCCAGGAATGGAGACCACCACTATGTGTGGCTAGCGCATGCTATTTGCAGCTACAGTACTGCATGCTAGCCAAGTTCCTTAGCCACTGCACTACCATCACCCAATATACGGTACAGCCTTCGCCAGGCCCTGATGGAATCCAGATTCCAGACACGTCTCAGCCATAGCTGAGCCAGTAGCAGGCTGCTCCAGTCCAGTGTGTTTAGTAGGCTGGGTAAACCCAGTGTGTTTAGTAGGCTGGGTAAACCCAGTGTGTTTAGTAGGCTGAGTAAACCCTGTGTGTTTAGTAGGCTGAGTAAACCCAGTGTGTTTAGTAGGCTGAGTAAACCCTGTGTGTTTAGTAGGCTGGGTAAACCCAGTGTGTTTAGTAGGCTGGGTAAACCCAGTGTGTTTAGTAGGCTGAGTAAACCCAGTGTGTTTAGTAGGCTGGGTAAACCCTGTGTGTTTAGTAGGCTGGGTAAACCCTGTGGGCCAGATGTACTAAGACAGCGCTAATACCGAGTTTTCGTATGCGCAGAATGCGAACGCTGTGCTTTACTATATTGCGTGGAATTTACTAAGCTGTCACTCCATTACGTTATTTGCGTCCAACACCGCCCGTTCCCGCCCCCTGTAACACGCCAATTGCGGGTGCAAAGCTAAACCACAAGCGCAGTTGAATATTGCAACATTAAAAAGAATCAACGTTTAGCGATCATACATGATACAAAGAGATGTCAACGAGCAGCGACAGACAGAGTAGGCATAGTAGTTATACTAATCCACTTAAAAAAACTTGAACTATTTACTACGTAGGCCTAGACCAGGGCTATGACTAAATAGGCTACTTGGTCTAACAGATTGAGAAGGGCTATGTCGTGAAAGAGACAATACGATATTACAGAGGCAAACGAAAGTTAAGGTTGCCTTTGACATAGTACAATGAAGAAAACTGATGCTCTGAATACTGATTCAGCTGTCTCTAAACGTTTTTCGAAGAGAAGCAGTCAACCGCAATTTGGATTACACCTGCTTTTAACAGGCGGAAGTTTTTCAACGCAAAATAGACGTGCGCTGTTTTCATACATATGGCGGAATACTTAATCAATCGCTATTAGCACCTCTCCTCCCCTGTACTTGCGCGTTACACCCATTTTCAGCTGATCCGCCCAGGAATTAATATGCATGACACGGAAAAGCGCAAATAGCCATTCTCAGCTCCCACGGCAGGCAGTCTGCGCGTTTCTCTCATTGCGGCCTGTTAATACATATCCTCCCCATGTTTTTACGCGCACGCTACGTCTGAAATGGGCGCAAAACGTTAGTACATCTGGCCCTGTGTGTTTAGTAGGCTGGGTAAACCCAGTGTGTTTAGTAGGCTGGGTAAACCCTGTGTGTTTAGTAGGCTGGGTAAACCCTGTGTGTTTAGCAGGCTGGGTAAACCCTGTCTGATCTGCCGGAGATCAGGATTTGGCCCTGCAGCTCATAGGCACATCTATCTCACCTGTTTCCTGTCCACATGGAACCAATCACAAACTAGCTTATCCACCAGGCACACCCGGATCAATGGTCTGATTGGTCGAAGGACTATGAGTGATTTGAACTATGCCCATTGATTACGCCTCTTGTGCAGTAGAAATACAGCGTAGCCTCTCCAGACTAATATTCATTCGTAAAAGACTGAGCTTAGTCTGGTGATGGCCAGGCCAGTGTGTTTCCTGACCTGTCTCCAGGTGGATGGCTACACCAGCACCAGGTTACTTCCTAACAGCTGTCTTGTCCAGACCAGAGACTATTCATGTATTAATGTGTTTATTTATTATTGTTGTTTAATATCACTATGTATTTATTCATCCAATGCTTTGCGGCTAACAGCTACCGATTGCCAGCGTGCTGCCTGACATGTTGCCAAATGGGCGGTGTGTGTGTGTGTGTGTGTGTGTGTGTGTGTGTGTGTGTGGTTGGTGGGTGGTATGACTGTGTGTGTGTCTGTGTGTGTATGTTTGTGTCTGTGTGTGTGTGTGTGTGTGTGTGTGTGTGTGTGTGTGTGTGTGTGTGTGTGTGCGGCTGGTGGGTGGTCTGGCTGGACAGCGTCCATCTTCTCCCACGTCGATGAGAGTGCACATTTGAGTCCCCGCCCCGCTACAGACCATGCTCGGTGACCACACATCCCTCCCGGGCAGCGGAATAAATCCTCGCCGGACATTAGCGGCGGGAATAAATCCTTACGGGACGCGTATCGATCCCAAGGCCGAAACATGGCTAATGCAATCTACGCACAGAAGGCAAACAAGCGCAACACATTACGCCCAGACGCAGGCCCCAACTGCCCACACTAAAGCAGCACGCTTCCATTAACCCAGCTGTCAATGGAGCACCGTGATCAACTAGCTGCTGTGTCAACATGGAGCCCCTGAGTCCAGCCCAAGATGGATGCCGTCTAAGAGCAGGATCTAAAGTACGGGGAGAGTCCAGAGGTCAACGCGATCAATAGTCCATCGTAATCATTATTCTACGTTGATCAACCGGCAGGATCAAAAGCAGATGACAATGCAAATCTATACATTCTAGTGGGCTAAGGCATACGCGCGGCGCAGAGATACTCATCTCCTAACCGGCCATGGGATCATATAAGCAGACGAACAAGCCGAGCACAATGGACCTGATTTGAACTGCTTCATAATGATGACACATTAATACTGAGATGCACCAGAGCTCATTGGCTGTCTGGTATCAGCGCAGCCATATGCTTGGTTTTTGCTCATATGGCACACACACACACATACACACACACACACACACACACACACACGTAGTAGGCTTGGAGGAGAGGAATCATGTAAGTGCTTAATCAAGGCCATAAGACACAAACATGCACATATGTGAAGAGCAGACTAGTATCACAACCCCACTCCAACACCTCTCCAACTCCCTCCAACACTCAGCCATATGTGCAACTGCCCCCACAAAGCTGTACAGGATGCCCTTGTTAGTAACTATGTTACAGCTGTATTATTAACTACACACACACACACACACACACACACACACACACACACACACACACACACACACACACACACACACACACACACACACACACACAGACACATCCATTGCGCCTTTGCGATTAACTACATATGGGATTTGAGTTAGGGTAACAATTACATACAGGTATAGTCTGTGTACTACTTACAATAGTGTGGAGTATCAAAATAAGGAACATACTGTAGTACTTGTTCTGCAGACATGGGCCAGCACTATAGTA
>NC_084996.1:25938959-25953959 GCF_963854185.1 Sardina pilchardus
TCCCTATAGTAGCCAGAATTAAATTTAAATCTCTCACTCTGGCCTATAGGACACTGACTGGATCTGCTCCCAGCTACTTCAGTTCTTTAATCACGATGTACATTCCCAACCGCCCATTGCGATCTTCTGAGGAGCGTCTATTATGTCGACCAACCATACATGTTAGGTCAAATTGTAGATCCTATTCTTCAGTGGTTCCGTGTTGGTGGAATGAGTTGCCCAGTGCTCTCCGTTCCAGCAACAGCTTTGGATCTTTTAAGAGGGGTCTTAAGGCATATTTGTTTAATATGCACTTAGTCCTTTGAGTTTGTGATGTGTTATGGTTTGTATAATAGTATTGTTTTGTTATAATTTGTCCATTGATAGAATTTGACATTTATTTTGCTATTGTCCTTAAATTTAGCCATACCATGCTTTAGTTATTATTATTATATATAATTAACTGAGTGACTTATTTGATTGCTATTCTCATTTCACTGTTTTATTTCTCATTAGGTTAGTGCTTAAAATTATTGTTTACTGATAATATTACTATTCTCCCTAGTTTGTAATTGTTCACCGTTAATTTAATTTGTATTGTCATTTATTTGTATGTCGCTTTGGACAAAGGCGTCTGCTAAATAACCATAGCCATAACCATAACCATAACCATAACCATATATATATATAAATCCAAGGCAAAAATAAATATGTCTTTTTTGTCTTTAAGACAGAGCTCTAGCATCCTTCAGTGCTATTTGGATGGGAATGCTAATCGTATTAGTATGCTGGCCTTGGAAAAGCCACAATGGATTTGCGGATTGGAGAGCCAGGAGGAGGCCGGTACACGCTGAACAAACCCAGACGATTACCATTCCTGACACAGACTCAATAACAGCACAAGAGAGGAACAGAGACACGTATCGAGGGGGGGGAAACAGACACGTATCGAGGGGGGGATTAGCTTCCTTAGGTGGGTCTGGGAACGTGAGTGGCACACATGGGCTTCACGTAAGCAGCCAGCATCCCAGCCAAGCTGCTACTACACTAGAGCAGATAAAGATCTTAATGTGATTACCCTGGTGGAGGCCCAGGATCTAAATCGATAAAGACCAAGCGACTTCTCCTCTTCGCATTGATCGCGCTTGGGCCATCCCAGCATGCACTGCACTGAGCCATGCAGCCAGATCTCCTCCTTGCCAACCTCGTGACAAGCGAGACGTTCGTCTTTGATGATTGAGTGTGTGTGTCCACGTGTGCTTGGTCGTGTGTGTGTGTGTGTGTGTGTGTGTGTGTGGTGATATATTTGAAAGAGATGCAGAGTTGGTGTGTATGAACATGCGCGAGCCTTCATGTGACGATAAGCGATAAAGCCTCTGTGCTCATATTTGGGTATGTAGGATAATATGTGCAACACAGGCAGATAGTGTGTGTGTGTGTGTATGCGTGCATGCGTGTCCTCCGTCATAAACTCCTGACTGCTATCTGAGTTGTGTGCTGTGTGTGTGTGTGTGTGTGTGTGTGTGTGTGTGTGTGTGTCCTCTACCATAAGGTCCTGACTGCTATCTGAGCTGTGCACTGTTTGTGTGTGTATGTATTTGTATGTGTTTGTGTGTATGCGTGAGTGTGTGCATGCGTGTGTGTGTGTCCTCCTCCGTCATAAACTCCTGACTGCTATCTGAGCTGTGTGTGTGTGTGTGTGTGTGTGTGTGTGTGTGTGTGTGTAATAAACTCCTGACGGCTATCGGAGCTGTGAGTTGTGTGTGGGTGACTAGGGGGATAATGAAGTGTTACTGAGTTTACGGTGTTTGTGTGGACATGTTTATCATTCATGGTAAACGTGTCAGAAAGACTGATTGAGACAGAGAGAGAATGGCATAGACAGAGAGAATGAGAGAGAGAATGAGAAAGAGAAAGAGAATGGCATAGAGAAAGACAGAATGAGATGAGAGAGAGAGAGAGCATGCATGTCTTTATCTCTACTCTTCATAGGCATTGCCAGTGTTACATATAGCCTATATGTAGCATAATAAACACTTAATTTAGTGTACATCTGCACACATCATCACAATAATATTAGAAAGATACATCATCCACAAACAAACACACACACACACACACACACACACATACACACACACACACACACACACACACACACTGTAACGGTCTGACTACTAAAGTAAGAATGGTCAGTCAGTCATTACAAAGGTTCAAAGTAGTAACAGTTATTAAGCACAACATCACATTTCATTGAACCCATATATTTGAAATAGGTGCACAACAGAAAATTATTATAGGGGGGTTCGTTTCAGCAGTAAGTTACACAAATCATAACATTATGAAACATTCACATTCACAGAATACAAGCACAGTTGTTCTTCCAAGCAGGCGGTAGGCCGCGGGTGTGCGTGTGTGTATGGAACGCGGGTGTGTGCGTGCGAGTGGTACTGGCGCTTGTCTGATGTGTAGCGGAGTCCGGGAGGGAACGAGGTCCAGGCGGCTTTAGCAAACAGTCCAAGTAAAGCAACACAAGTACAGTCTTTCACAACGGTTAATCACAACTTATCTCATTAATGTCCAACGAAACAAACTAGCTTCAGAAGCTAGTGCTATTAAACTGTGTTACAACAAGAATACACAGGTCCAGAAATAATTAGGCGGTCCACCCGCAAAACTTGATATTTAACATCGTTTGCTAGTTTACAATCGTCCCTCGGACACAAGCAAATTGAGCTACAGGCAGCGGCTTTAAGGCTACTTCGCACGATATGGTACAAAACAAACACAAACACAAACACAAGCTCTCGTAGGCACACGTAGCACGGAGGCCACAACCCAGTTCAGTTCAACCCAGTCTTTTTGGCTCACGGCGGAGACCCAAACAGCAAACAATATAACCGTAAATAAAGGAAACCCTTTGGCCTACGTCTCAGTCCAGTGGAAGTCAGACAGTCGCGACGGCTTCGTCGAGAATAGTTCAGCTAGCCAACAGTTAAACGGCCTGTTAGGCAACAGCGTTCTCCGTCAAGCAGTCGATGTGTTTCTTCTCTCTCACAATTTAGCCCCACTCTAGCCACTGGCGGCAGCCATTTCGAATTCTTAAATTGGGGCTTTGCCGCCGTGATTTCACAAGGGGGGCGTGTCTCGCAAATTAAGGCAGGTGCGTCTCCTTGACAGGAGGACAGGAGCGTCACACTCTCCCTCCCGTAGAAAAGCCGGAGCTAGTGGGGAGGCTGGATCTGGGAGTCCGTAAATCCTAGGAAATCCTCTTCATCACTTGACTCCTGTAATATGTCCAACACCTTTTTCCGTTGGAGTTCAGCCAACTCTCTGGAGGTTGGATAGCAGGGTTTAAGACGGGATATGTGAACTACACGCAAGTCCTCTCCTGTTTCTTCCAGGACTATCTGGTAGTTAAGGGGCCCCATACTCTTAACAATCCTGTACGGCCCCTGCCACCTTGGTGCTAATTTGGCGGTGAATTTTCTATCTGCTCTGGAATAAGGATGAGCTTTTAGCCATACCCTATCATCCACTTGGAGCTCAACTTCCCGCCGGCTCTTGTCATAGTTCCTCTTCTGTCTCCTCCGAGCTTTGTCTAGGTTTTCCTGGACAAGCTCTCTCAAATCACTCAGATGTTTCACATTGTCATATCCCGGTGAGTCCGGTGGAAGATCTGGTTGTAAGAGTCCATCAAGGGGCCCGCGAAGAGGTCTACAGAGATTGACTTCAGCTGGAGTGAATCCTGTAGACTCCTGCACGGCGGAGTTAATGGCGAAGCGGAAGTAATGCAGGTACTTGTCCCAGTGTTTATGCTGGTTGTCAACATAGGAGGCCACCATACTCTTCAAGGTGCGATTCACCCTCTCGGTTAAGTTGGTTTGAGGATGGTACGTGGTGGTGAATTTCCTGGCCAGCCCCCAACTCCTACAAACCTCATTAAACAGTTCCGACACAAACTGACTGCCTTGATCGGACAACAGATATTTTGGGGTCCCCCATCGAGTAATGATCTCCGTCACCAACACGCGGGAGCATATTGCTGCGGAGGCCTCACGCAAGGGGAACAACTCCACCCATCTTGTGTAATAGTCCACAAAGACCAACAGGTAAGTGTTCAGGTGAGGACTCCTTGGCAGGGGGCCCATTAAGTCCACTCCCAGCATTTCCCACGGTTGGGTGACGATGGTTTGTTGCAGTTTCCCAGCTTGTTTTCTCCCTTCCGGCTTATACAGCTGGCAAACCTGACAGGATCGTATGTACTCTTTTACCTCTAGACTCATCTTAGGCCAGTAAGCCAGCGCTTGAAGTCGCTTGTAGGTTTTATATCGACCTAAATGGCCAGCCGATGGGTCATCGTGGAAAGCGTGCAAGAGTTGGGAGCGCATGGACTGTGGAACATACACTTGAGAAAGGGTACGATGCGGCAGAGTCACTACCCGGTACACCTTGTCCTCGACGATGGTGAGCCTAGTGGTGGCATTGACTTCCTGATCTCCACTTTCCAAGATGGAATCGTATATGGCCTGGATATCAGAGTCCTGTTGTTGTGCGGTCCATATTTCATCATCCATCACAGGAAGTGCTAACTTCAGAGGGTCTGGTTTCTCTTTCATTACAGCGGCACAGATGGGGACTCCGGCTGAAACAGGTGCTCGGGACAGGGCGTCAGGGACAGAGTTATAACGTCCTTTCCGGTACTCCACCGAGAAGCTGAACTCCTGGAGCAACAAGGCCCAGCGCATGAGCCGTGGACTGGGCTTATTGGCCTTGAATACCCAGCTTAGGGCTGCATGGTCCGTCACCACCGTGAAGTGTCGACCCTCCAAGTAGTGACGCCATTTTTGTAAAGCCCAGACCACAGCCAGGCACTCCTGCTCTGTGGTGCTGTAATTTCTCTCTGCCTTGTTCAAAGTTCGGCTTGCAAAAGCCAGGACCTCTTCTGACCCTTGGGCTTTCTGCTGAACTAAAATTGCACCGAGGCCGATGTTGCTGGCGTCTGTATACACAGTCAGGGGCAGCCGCAAATCAGGGTGTCCTAAGATTGGTGGATTTACCAAGTAGGTTTTAAGGATGTCAAACGCTTCCTGACACTGTGGAGTCCAATGGAATCTGACCCCTTTCCGTTTCAGTTGGTGCAAGGGTTCAGCAACTCGGGAGAAGTTTGGTACAAACCGGTGGTACCAACCGGCCATACCCAAGAAGCGTTGAACTCCTTTCAAACAAGTTGGCACAGGAAAGTCATTGATGGCCTGGGTCTTGTCCGAGTCTGCTTGGACTCCCTCAGCCGACACTACATGGCCCAGGAATGTCAGTTTCGGTTGGAAGAAGTTACTCTTGTCCATGTTCACTGTAAGGCCTGCGGCTCGGAGGCTATTGAGAACCTGCTGTAGATCATTGAAGTGGCTATGGAAGTCTGCTGAATAAATTATGATATCATCAAGATATACAAAACAGTTCTTCCCCACAAGGTCCTTAAGCACACATTCCATCAGCCGTTGGAACGTGGCTGGGGCGTTCTTAAGGCCAAAAGGCATGACTGTGAACTGGTAAAGACCATGACCACAAACAAAAGCAGTCTTATCTTGACTGTCCGCATCCATTTGGACTTGCCAGTATCCACTATTCAAATCCAAGTTAGTGAATACTACAGCACCGGCCAAAGACTCAAGGATTTCTTGGATGGTAGGCAAGGGGTAGGCATCGCTGTGTGTGATGGCATTCACTTTGCGATAGTCTACGCAGAATCTTAGGCCGCCTGTTTTCTTAGGTATGAGTACTACTGGGGAGGCCCAAGGTGAAGACGATGGTTCAATGACTCCCTTAGCCATCATGTCATTAACAAGCTCTTTAATGACTTGAAGCTTAGTTGGAGACACACGATAAGGCTTTTGTTTTAGTGGCACATCATTGGTCAGAAAGATTTTATGTTTCAGGAGTGTTGTATGGCCCAAACGAGAGGTGCAGACATCGGAATTGAATTGTAATGTAACGGTCTGACTACTAAAGTAAGAATGGTCAGTCAGTCATTACAAAGGTTCAAAGTAGTAACAGTTATTAAGCACAACATCACATTTCATTGAACCCATATATTTGAAATAGGTGCACAACAGAAAATTATTATAGGGGGGTTCGTTTCAGCAGTAAGTTACACAAATCATAACATTATGAAACATTCACATTCACAGAATACAAGCACAGTTGTTCTTCCAAGCAGGCGGTAGGCCGCGGGTGTGCGTGTGTGTATGGAACGCGGGTGTGTGCGTGCGAGTGGTACTGGCGCTTGTCTGATGTGTAGCGGAGTCCGGGAGGGAACGAGGTCCAGGCGGCTTTAGCAAACAGTCCAAGTAAAGCAACACAAGTACAGTCTTTCACAACGGTTAATCACAACTTATCTCATTAATGTCCAACGAAACAAACTAGCTTCAGAAGCTAGTGCTATTAAACTGTGTTACAACAAGAATACACAGGTCCAGAAATAATTAGGCGGTCCACCCGCAAAACTTGATATTTAACATCGTTTGCTAGTTTACAATCGTCCCTCGGACACAAGCAAATTGAGCTACAGGCAGCGGCTTTAAGGCTACTTCGCACGATATGGTACAAAACAAACACAAACACAAACACAAGCTCTCGTAGGCACACGTAGCACGGAGGCCACAACCCAGTTCAGTTCAACCCAGTCTTTTTGGCTCACGGCGGAGACCCAAACAGCAAACAATATAACCGTAAATAAAGGAAACCCTTTGGCCTACGTCTCAGTCCAGTGGAAGTCAGACAGTCGCGACGGCTTCGTCGAGAATAGTTCAGCTAGCCAACAGTTAAACGGCCTGTTAGGCAACAGCGTTCTCCGTCAAGCAGTCGATGTGTTTCTTCTCTCTCACAATTTAGCCCCACTCTAGCCACTGGCGGCAGCCATTTCGAATTCTTAAATTGGGGCTTTGCCGCCGTGATTTCACAAGGGGGGCGTGTCTCGCAAATTAAGGCAGGTGCGTCTCCTTGACAGGAGGACAGGAGCGTCACACTCTCCCTCCCGTAGAAAAGCCGGAGCTAGTGGGGAGGCTGGATCTGGGAGTCCGTAAATCCTAGGAAATCCTCTTCATCACTTGACTCCTGTAATATGTCCAACACCTTTTTCCGTTGGAGTTCAGCCAACTCTCTGGAGGTTGGATAGCAGGGTTTAAGACGGGATATGTGAACTACACGCAAGTCCTCTCCTGTTTCTTCCAGGACTATCTGGTAGTTAAGGGGCCCCATACTCTTAACAATCCTGTACGGCCCCTGCCACCTTGGTGCTAATTTGGCGGTGAATTTTCTATCTGCTCTGGAATAAGGATGAGCTTTTAGCCATACCCTATCATCCACTTGGAGCTCAACTTCCCGCCGGCTCTTGTCATAGTTCCTCTTCTGTCTCCTCCGAGCTTTGTCTAGGTTTTCCTGGACAAGCTCTCTCAAATCACTCAGATGTTTCACATTGTCATATCCCGGTGAGTCCGGTGGAAGATCTGGTTGTAAGAGTCCATCAAGGGGCCCGCGAAGAGGTCTACAGAGATTGACTTCAGCTGGAGTGAATCCTGTAGACTCCTGCACGGCGGAGTTAATGGCGAAGCGGAAGTAATGCAGGTACTTGTCCCAGTGTTTATGCTGGTTGTCAACATAGGAGGCCACCATACTCTTCAAGGTGCGATTCACCCTCTCGGTTAAGTTGGTTTGAGGATGGTACGTGGTGGTGAATTTCCTGGCCAGCCCCCAACTCCTACAAACCTCATTAAACAGTTCCGACACAAACTGACTGCCTTGATCGGACAACAGATATTTTGGGGTCCCCCATCGAGTAATGATCTCCGTCACCAACACGCGGGAGCATATTGCTGCGGAGGCCTCACGCAAGGGGAACAACTCCACCCATCTTGTGTAATAGTCCACAAAGACCAACAGGTAAGTGTTCAGGTGAGGACTCCTTGGCAGGGGGCCCATTAAGTCCACTCCCAGCATTTCCCACGGTTGGGTGACGATGGTTTGTTGCAGTTTCCCAGCTTGTTTTCTCCCTTCCGGCTTATACAGCTGGCAAACCTGACAGGATCGTATGTACTCTTTTACCTCTAGACTCATCTTAGGCCAGTAAGCCAGCGCTTGAAGTCGCTTGTAGGTTTTATATCGACCTAAATGGCCAGCCGATGGGTCATCGTGGAAAGCGTGCAAGAGTTGGGAGCGCATGGACTGTGGAACATACACTTGATTAAGGGTACGATGCGGCAGAGTCACTACCCGGTACACCTTGTCCTCGACGATGGTGAGCCTAGTGGTGGCATTGACTTCCTGATCTCCACTTTCCAAGATGGAATCGTATATGGCCTGGATATCAGAGTCCTGTTGTTGTGCGGTCCATATTTCATCATCCATCACAGGAAGTGCTAACTTCAGAGGGTCTGGTTTCTCTTTCATTACAGCGGCACAGATGGGGACTCCGGCTGAAACAGGTGCTCGGGACAGGGCGTCAGGGACAGAGTTATAACGTCCTTTCCGGTACTCCACCGAGAAGCTGAACTCCTGGAGCAACAAGGCCCAGCGCATGAGCCGTGGACTGGGCTTATTGGCCTTGAATACCCAGCTTAGGGCTGCATGGTCCGTCACCACCGTGAAGTGTCGACCCTCCAAGTAGTGACGCCATTTTTGTAAAGCCCAGACCACAGCCAGGCACTCCTGCTCTGTGGTGCTGTAATTTCTCTCTGCCTTGTTCAAAGTTCGGCTTGCAAAAGCCAGGACCTCTTCTGACCCTTGGGCTTTCTGCTGAACTAAAATTGCACCGAGGCCGATGTTGCTGGCGTCTGTATACACAGTCAGGGGCAGCCGCAAATCAGGGTGTCCTAAGATTGGTGGATTTACCAAGTAGGTTTTAAGGATGTCAAACGCTTCCTGACACTGTGGAGTCCAATGGAATCTGACCCCTTTCCGTTTCAGTTGGTGCAAGGGTTCAGCAACTCGGGAGAAGTTTGGTACAAACCGGTGGTACCAACCGGCCATACCCAAGAAGCGTTGAACTCCTTTCAAACAAGTTGGCACAGGAAAGTCATTGATGGCCTGGGTCTTGTCCGAGTCTGCTTGGACTCCCTCAGCCGACACTACATGGCCCAGGAATGTCAGTTTCGGTTGGAAGAAGTTACTCTTGTCCATGTTCACTGTAAGGCCTGCGGCTCGGAGGCTATTGAGAACCTGCTGTAGATCATTGAAGTGGCTATGGAAGTCTGCTGAATAAATTATGATATCATCAAGATATACAAAACAGTTCTTCCCCACAAGGTCCTTAAGCACACATTCCATCAGCCGTTGGAACGTGGCTGGGGCGTTCTTAAGGCCAAAAGGCATGACTGTGAACTGGTAAAGACCATGACCACAAACAAAAGCAGTCTTATCTTGACTGTCCGCATCCATTTGGACTTGCCAGTATCCACTATTCAAATCCAAGTTAGTGAATACTACAGCACCGGCCAAAGACTCAAGGATTTCTTGGATGGTAGGCAAGGGGTAGGCATCGCTGTGTGTGATGGCATTCACTTTGCGATAGTCTACGCAGAATCTTAGGCCGCCTGTTTTCTTAGGTATGAGTACTACTGGGGAGGCCCAAGGTGAAGACGATGGTTCAATGACTCCCTTAGCCATCATGTCATTAACAAGCTCTTTAATGACTTGAAGCTTAGTTGGAGACACACGATAAGGCTTTTGTTTTAGTGGCACATCATTGGTCAGAAAGATTTTATGTTTCAGGAGTGTTGTATGGCCCAAACGAGAGGTGCAGACATCGGAATTGAATTGTAATGTAACGGTCTGACTACTAAAGTAAGAATGGTCAGTCAGTCATTACAAAGGTTCAAAGTAGTAACAGTTATTAAGCACAACATCACATTTCATTGAACCCATATATTTGAAATAGGTGCACAACAGAAAATTATTATAGGGGGGTTCGTTTCAGCAGTAAGTTACACAAATCATAACATTATGAAACATTCACATTCACAGAATACAAGCACAGTTGTTCTTCCAAGCAGGCGGTAGGCCGCGGGTGTGCGTGTGTGTATGGAACGCGGGTGTGTGCGTGCGAGTGGTACTGGCGCTTGTCTGATGTGTAGCGGAGTCCGGGAGGGAACGAGGTCCAGGCGGCTTTAGCAAACAGTCCAAGTAAAGCAACACAAGTACAGTCTTTCACAACGGTTAATCACAACTTATCTCATTAATGTCCAACGAAACAAACTAGCTTCAGAAGCTAGTGCTATTAAACTGTGTTACAACAAGAATACACAGGTCCAGAAATAATTAGGCGGTCCACCCGCAAAACTTGATATTTAACATCGTTTGCTAGTTTACAATCGTCCCTCGGACACAAGCAAATTGAGCTACAGGCAGCGGCTTTAAGGCTACTTCGCACGATATGGTACAAAACAAACACAAACACAAACACAAGCTCTCGTAGGCACACGTAGCACGGAGGCCACAACCCAGTTCAGTTCAACCCAGTCTTTTTGGCTCACGGCGGAGACCCAAACAGCAAACAATATAACCGTAAATAAAGGAAACCCTTTGGCCTACGTCTCAGTCCAGTGGAAGTCAGACAGTCGCGACGGCTTCGTCGAGAATAGTTCAGCTAGCCAACAGTTAAACGGCCTGTTAGGCAACAGCGTTCTCCGTCAAGCAGTCGATGTGTTTCTTCTCTCTCACAATTTAGCCCCACTCTAGCCACTGGCGGCAGCCATTTCGAATTCTTAAATTGGGGCTTTGCCGCCGTGATTTCACAAGGGGGGCGTGTCTCGCAAATTAAGGCAGGTGCGTCTCCTTGACAGGAGGACAGGAGCGTCACACTCTCCCTCCCGTAGAAAAGCCGGAGCTAGTGGGGAGGCTGGATCTGGGAGTCCGTAAATCCTAGGAAATCCTCTTCATCACTTGACTCCTGTAATATGTCCAACACCTTTTTCCGTTGGAGTTCAGCCAACTCTCTGGAGGTTGGATAGCAGGGTTTAAGACGGGATATGTGAACTACACGCAAGTCCTCTCCTGTTTCTTCCAGGACTATCTGGTAGTTAAGGGGCCCCATACTCTTAACAATCCTGTACGGCCCCTGCCACCTTGGTGCTAATTTGGCGGTGAATTTTCTATCTGCTCTGGAATAAGGATGAGCTTTTAGCCATACCCTATCATCCACTTGGAGCTCAACTTCCCGCCGGCTCTTGTCATAGTTCCTCTTCTGTCTCCTCCGAGCTTTGTCTAGGTTTTCCTGGACAAGCTCTCTCAAATCACTCAGATGTTTCACATTGTCATATCCCGGTGAGTCCGGTGGAAGATCTGGTTGTAAGAGTCCATCAAGGGGCCCGCGAAGAGGTCTACAGAGATTGACTTCAGCTGGAGTGAATCCTGTAGACTCCTGCACGGCGGAGTTAATGGCGAAGCGGAAGTAATGCAGGTACTTGTCCCAGTGTTTATGCTGGTTGTCAACATAGGAGGCCACCATACTCTTCAAGGTGCGATTCACCCTCTCGGTTAAGTTGGTTTGAGGATGGTACGTGGTGGTGAATTTCCTGGCCAGCCCCCAACTCCTACAAACCTCATTAAACAGTTCCGACACAAACTGACTGCCTTGATCGGACAACAGATATTTTGGGGTCCCCCATCGAGTAATGATCTCCGTCACCAACACGCGGGAGCATATTGCTGCGGAGGCCTCACGCAAGGGGAACAACTCCACCCATCTTGTGTAATAGTCCACAAAGACCAACAGGTAAGTGTTCAGGTGAGGACTCCTTGGCAGGGGGCCCATTAAGTCCACTCCCAGCATTTCCCACGGTTGGGTGACGATGGTTTGTTGCAGTTTCCCAGCTTGTTTTCTCCCTTCCGGCTTATACAGCTGGCAAACCTGACAGGATCGTATGTACTCTTTTACCTCTAGACTCATCTTAGGCCAGTAAGCCAGCGCTTGAAGTCGCTTGTAGGTTTTATATCGACCTAAATGGCCAGCCGATGGGTCATCGTGGAAAGCGTGCAAGAGTTGGGAGCGCATGGACTGTGGAACATACACTTGATAAAGGGTACGATGCGGCAGAGTCACTACCCGGTACACCTTGTCCTCGACGATGGTGAGCCTAGTGGTGGCATTGACTTCCTGATCTCCACTTTCCAAGATGGAATCGTATATGGCCTGGATATCAGAGTCCTGTTGTTGTGCGGTCCATATTTCATCATCCATCACAGGAAGTGCTAACTTCAGAGGGTCTGGTTTCTCTTTCATTACAGCGGCACAGATGGGGACTCCGGCTGAAACAGGTGCTCGGGACAGGGCGTCAGGGACAGAGTTATAACGTCCTTTCCGGTACTCCACCGAGAAGCTGAACTCCTGGAGCAACAAGGCCCAGCGCATGAGCCGTGGACTGGGCTTATTGGCCTTGAATACCCAGCTTAGGGCTGCATGGTCCGTCACCACCGTGAAGTGTCGACCCTCCAAGTAGTGACGCCATTTTTGTAAAGCCCAGACCACAGCCAGGCACTCCTGCTCTGTGGTGCTGTAATTTCTCTCTGCCTTGTTCAAAGTTCGGCTTGCAAAAGCCAGGACCTCTTCTGACCCTTGGGCTTTCTGCTGAACTAAAATTGCACCGAGGCCGATGTTGCTGGCGTCTGTATACACAGTCAGGGGCAGCCGCAAATCAGGGTGTCCTAAGATTGGTGGATTTACCAAGTAGGTTTTAAGGATGTCAAACGCTTCCTGACACTGTGGAGTCCAATGGAATCTGACCCCTTTCCGTTTCAGTTGGTGCAAGGGTTCAGCAACTCGGGAGAAGTTTGGTACAAACCGGTGGTACCAACCGGCCATACCCAAGAAGCGTTGAACTCCTTTCAAACAAGTTGGCACAGGAAAGTCATTGATGGCCTGGGTCTTGTCCGAGTCTGCTTGGACTCCCTCAGCCGACACTACATGGCCCAGGAATGTCAGTTTCGGTTGGAAGAAGTTACTCTTGTCCATGTTCACTGTAAGGCCTGCGGCTCGGAGGCTATTGAGAACCTGCTGTAGATCATTGAAGTGGCTATGGAAGTCTGCTGAATAAATTATGATATCATCAAGATATACAAAACAGTTCTTCCCCACAAGGTCCTTAAGCACACATTCCATCAGCCGTTGGAACGTGGCTGGGGCGTTCTTAAGGCCAAAAGGCATGACTGTGAACTGGTAAAGACCATGACCACAAACAAAAGCAGTCTTATCTTGACTGTCCGCATCCATTTGGACTTGCCAGTATCCACTATTCAAATCCAAGTTAGTGAATACTACAGCACCGGCCAAAGACTCAAGGATTTCTTGGATGGTAGGCAAGGGGTAGGCATCGCTGTGTGTGATGGCATTCACTTTGCGATAGTCTACGCAGAATCTTAGGCCGCCTGTTTTCTTAGGTATGAGTACTACTGGGGAGGCCCAAGGTGAAGACGATGGTTCAATGACTCCCTTAGCCATCATGTCATTAACAAGCTCTTTAATGACTTGAAGCTTAGTTGGAGACACACGATAAGGCTTTTGTTTTAGTGGCACATCATTGGTCAGAAAGATTTTATGTTTCAGGAGTGTTGTATGGCCCAAACGAGAGGTGCAGACATCGGAATTGAATTGTAACTGCTTCAGAAGCTGTGCCTTGTCGGAGCCCCGCAGCAGTGTCTTGTCCACAGCCTGATGCCAGGACTGCACGTCCTTAACAGTGTGTGAGGGGGTCATGGCCTCCGGTTGAATAACGGAAAAGAAGGAGATTGTTGGAGGATGTCCCCAGTCATTCAATCCTGGTGAGTCGCTGGAAAAGCTGAATCTTTCGGTACTGGGCGGGAACCAAAAGGTAAGACTGGATACATCGAACTGCATGCCACTGAAGAACATAAAGTCCAAGCCCAGCACGACGGGAAGTACCAGAGTCTGCTCCGATAATATAACTGTAGGTAAAGTCCAACTTTTGTTATGCACTGTGTACTGCAGCTCGCTGCATCCTAATGGCTGCTTGGCCTTTCCATCAGCCATATAAAGCGGGCCTTCTTGCCATGCGTCCACTTGTGCCTCTGCTGTCTTGACAATCTTCCACAACTGTTCTGACATCAGGGTATAAGAGGAACCTGTGTCCAGAACAGCAGCTCCAGTCCATGTCCCAATGGTAACGGGGACCATGAGCTGGTGGGGAATGACACGGCTGACACCGGGCACATAAGAACAGAGCGTTTGTGGGCTGTAGTCCTTCAACTCAGGAGCTGTGGCAGTTATTGCGTTGAATGAAGCCATGGTGGTGGCATGACGTGACTCACCACCAGCAGATGGACCAGGGGGGCCTTTCTTGTTTTGATGGTTCTGATGCTGTTGCTGCTGTTGAGGGCAAGAAGCAGGTGAATGTGGTTGCTTACACTTCCAACAGAAGGGTTTACTCACAGACTGTTGGGCCTGGGGGCTAGTGGAAGGTGGTGGTCTCACATGTACGCTTTTAGAGGGTGCTGGCGCTGCATGTTGCTTACGTTGCTCATAATGCCTCTGATTATCCTTGTCTTTTTCCAATTGCTGTCCCAGCTTTACAAGTTCATCCACTGTGGACACTCTTTGACGCAGCTGACTGGCTATGCGGGGATTTATATTCTTAAGAATGAGCTTAATGATTTCATCCTCCTGAATGTTGGGCTTCCAACGTTTGCATAAGGAGCGATACATGTAAGCGAAAGCACGTATACTTTCCCCCTCAGCTTGAACGCGGGTGCGCATCCTCTCGGCCAACTCATCGACATAGTCTTCGGCCAGAAAGGCTGAAAGGAAGCTGGATTCAAACCGTGGCCATGTATGCACTGAAAGTCTGGCAACTTCCCACCAGTCGCGAGCCGTGCCATGGAGAACATTTCGTAGGGTGGCCATCACCTCTTCATTAGTGAGTGGATTTAATGCAAGATAATCGCGGCATTTCTCAAGATATAGTAGTGGATCGGAGTCACTATCACGTAGGCCAAAGGATGGGAATTCAATCT
>NC_084996.1:25958959-25963959 GCF_963854185.1 Sardina pilchardus
AAGTCTGCACTGTAATTCCTACAACACTGCATTTACAGTTTTCCCTAACGAGATTATCCTATGGTCAAATTCCTACTTTACTGTAATAATGAGCAAAGCTGTTGCTCTGTTCTATCCCTGCACTGTTCACTTTTGCACTACCGCCATTGTGCACACTGTACCAAAGCACCTTATCATGGTCATATGTATGTGTGTGAGATATGTGTGTGTGTGTGTGTGTGTGTGTGTGTGTGTGTGTGTGTGTGTGTGTGTGTGTGTGTGTGTGTGTGTGTGTGTGTGTGTGTGTGTTTGTTGTGCTAAGCTAAGCTGCTGGATGCCTAACATTTCCCTCGGGGTGAATAAAGTGTCCCATTATATACCACAAACAATAACAACAGCAGCAACAACAGCAACAGCAGCAAACGGCCACCACAATTACGACTACGACTGCATGTGCTGTGTGTGGCAGCAGAGATCTAATCATGCGATACTACTAATAGCACATCTACTTCCACACACTAATTAATTAATTAATCCATCCATCCATCCATCCATCACTCCATCCATCCATCTCTCCATCCATCCATCCTTTTGTTTATTCATCATCCCATCCAGCCAATCATCCTCTTCACATCCCCCTCTCATTGAATCATCTGTTCACTATATATTTTCACATCTTCAGCACTTCATCCAATCACACCCTCATCCTTTCACTTGCATCCATCAACGACACATCCTCTTCATTCATTCATGCATTCATTCATTCATTCGTTTGTTCGTTTGTTCATGTGTTCGTTTGTTCGTTCATTCATTCGTTCATCCCCCTCTTCCTTCATCCCCATTTCACACCCTCTCATTTACTCGTCCCCACATCTATCCCCCCTTACTCCTTTCATACTATCTTCTCTTCATCCGTTCACACCCTAATCCTTTCATACTATCTTCTCTTCATCCGTTCACACCCTAATCCTTCCATACTATCTTCTCTTCATCCGTTCACACCCTAATCCTTTCATACTATCGTCTCTTCATCCGTTCACACCCTAATCCTTTCATACTATCTTCTCTTCATCCGTTCACACCCTAATCCTTTCATACTATATTCTCTTCATCCGTTCACACCCTAATCCTTTCATACTATCTTCTCTTCATCCGTTCACACCCTAATCCTTTCATACTATCGTCTCTTCATCCGTTCACACCCTAATCCTTTCATACTATCGTCTCTTCATCCGTTCACACCCTAATCCTTTCATACTATCTTCTCTTCATCCATTCACACCCTAATCCTTTCACTGCTTTCCCACTGCATTTATTCATTCATTCATCCATTCATCCATCCATCCATTGCATTCATCTCCATGTTCCTTCCACAACCTCTTCAATTCATGTGTTCACATCCTAGTTCTGTCACTGCTTCACCCCTTCATCCATCTATCCATCCTTGTTAATGTGTTCATCCCTTGATGCCCATCCTCTCCTTTCCTGTATGCCTTTTGTGATGTTTATTTATAACTTCAAACAGCTACCTGCCAAGGCATTCACCAACCACACACTCACACACACACACACACTCACACACTCACACACTCACACACTCACACACTCACATCTACACTGATGTTGCATCGGCTGGGCATGAGTGTGTGTGTGTGTGTGTGTGTGTGTGTGTGTGTGTTTGTGTGTGTGTGTGTGTGTGTGTGTGAAAATGACATTCCCCGAATCATCAACCAGAGAAAATTTATTTTTTTCTGGAGGGAGGGGAGAGATTTGGTCCTGTGAAGACAGGTTGTGACATTCATCTCTGGGGTGTGCTTATTAGTGTGTGTGTGTGTGTGTGTGTGTGTGTGTGTGTGTGTGTGTGTGTGTGTGTGTGTGTGTGTGTGTGTGTGTGTGTGTGTGTGTGTGTGTGTGTGTGTGTGTGTGTGTGTGTGTGTGTGTGTGTGTATGTGTGTCTGAGTAAGTGAGTGTGTGTGTATGTGTCAATACATACACACATGAGCACATACTGTATGCATGCATGCACACACATGAGTGCACACAGACACACACACACACACACACACACAGAGACAGACAGACAGACAGACAGACACACACACACACACACACACACACACACACACACACACACACACACACACACACACACACACACACACACACACACACACAGAAACACACACACACACACACACACACACACACACACACACACACACACACACACACAGACAGACAGACAGACAGACAGACAGACAGACACACACACACACACACACACACACACGTATACTGTGAAGGTGTGTGCAAGACCCAGACAGACAGACAGAGGCCAGACAGAGGGTGACAGGAAGGGGAGATGGAGAAGGATAGTGTCACACTGACAGAAGAGAACAGACACACACACACAGACACACAGACACACAGACACACACACAGACACACAGACACACAGACACACACACACACACACACACACACACACACACACACACACACACACACACACAGAGCCAGAGGAAGTGTTGTCGCCTGTCTGAAGGAGACTCAAACAGTCATGCTAATAAAGCATCCTCTGAGTTTGGGATTGAGAGAGAGAGAGAGACAAAGAGAGGGAGAGAGAGAGAGAAAGAGAGAGAGAGAGAGAGGCTGATGAACAGAAAGGTATAGAGAGTGTGGGCAGGGAGAAAGGAAAAAGAGAGTTGAAATCCATAGCCTGGGTAACCCCAGCCCCATGTGCCGGTGATTAGATGTTGCCCTGCAGCTCAGGCTGGGAACCTCAACACTCTTCTATCCTACTTCCAAATCTGAGGGGACCAATCACAAGCTGGCTTACGCACCTGGCACACCCAGATCACTGGTCTGATTGGTTGAGGGATGTTCCAAATGCACACTGAGTCATTTGAACTATGCATGTAGATCACGCCTCTTGTGCAGTAGAAAACACAGAGCAGACTCCACAGACTACTGTTCAGTCTTAAAAAGATTGAGCTTGGTTTGGTGATAGATAGGCAAACAACACACATAAATACACATAAATATGTCTGAATATGTGTGTACCTACAAAATGATTTGTTGTGCCAACAAAGCACATTTTAATTTCATTCAATTTAACTAAATTGAGAGAAATGTTTGATTTTATTTCAGCTGTTAGTTTCATTCTGTTCCTAAGCACCAGGATTATTTTGGCAACCGACTGCCACCTCTGAAGCATTGGAATCATAAAAGCAGAAACCCAAGAACAGAAGTGATGAAGTGGAGGATGAAATAGCAGAGATGGAGGACAAACAACGGAGCGAAGGAGTGCATCAGTGAGAGGAAGAGAGAGAGAGAGAGAGAGAGGGAGAGAGAGAGAGATGGAGGGAGAGAGAGAGACGGAGAGAGAGATGGAGGGAGATATGAAGAAAGGGAGACAGATAGAGATGGAGTGAGAGGTCTTGGTGTGCCATCTGTTAGGAACGCTGTCTGTTTCCCTCAAACTGTACCACGATCTGTCTGTCTCCCGGCCGACCTGTCTGTCTGTCTGTCTGCATGCTTGTCTGCCTGTCCTGTCTGTCTGTATGTGTGTGTGTCTGCCTGTCTGGCTGTGTGTTGGTGCAGCAGGGAGTCGTGCTCATGATCTGGGCATCAATGGGCATCACACACACACACACACACACACACACACACACACACACACACACACACACACACACACACACACACACATACACACACACACACACACACACACACACACACACACACGCTCAGTGGAGCAGCACTAACACAAGGGGAAGAGGGAGGAGATGGAGTGCTGATACAGTTGCTCTTGTCACACTCACTACCAGACAGCTAGCACTCACTGATTGGGTTCACATGAGTGGAAAACGTTCCCTGTGTGTGTGTGTGTGTGTGTGTGTGTGTGTGTGTGTGTGTGTGTGTGTGTGTGTGTGTGTGTGTGTGTGTGTGTGTGTGTGTGTGTGTGTATGTGAGTGTGTGTGTGTGTGTGTGTGTGTGTACAGTTCCAGATGGCTTAACCGTGTGAATAAACTAATCAAGAGGAGCCCAGAGGACTACAGGGCTGAAGAGAGTCTTCTGTAGGGTCTTTCTCCACAAAATGGAGTGCAGTCAACCTTCTCACCTCTCCACCTCTCCCTCTACCTCATCCTCCTCTTCTTCCACCTCTCCCTCATCCTCCTCATCCTCCTCTACCTCATCCTCCTCTTCTTTTACCTCTCCCTCATCCTCTTCATCCTCCTCTACCTCATCCTCCTCTTCTTTCACCTCTCTCTCATCCTCCTGTACCTCATCCTCCTCTTCTTCTACCTCTCCCTCATCCTCCTCTCCTCCTACCTCTTCCTCATCTTCCTCTTCCTCTCCCTCATCCTCATCCTCCTCTTCCTCATCTTCCTCTTCCTCTCCCTCCTCTTCCTCTCCATCCTCTTCCTCATCCTCATCTTCCTCTCCCTCATCCTCATCCTCCTCTGCCTCATCTTCCTCTTCCTCTCCCTCCTCTTCCTCTCCATCCTCTTCCTCATCCTCCTCTTCCTCTCCCTCATCCTCATCCTCCTCTGCCTCATCCTCCTCTTCCTCTCCCTCATCATCATCCTCCTCTGCCTCATCCTCTTCTACCTTTCCCTCATCTTCCTCTTCCTCTACGTCTCCCTCATCCTCCTCTTCCTCTACCTCTCCCTCATCTTCCTCACCTCCCTCTCCCTCGCCCCCTTCCTCCTCATCCTGCTCCTCTTCCTCTCTGAGTCTTAGTGAGTTTTGGTCGCACTGTCTTCAGTGAATAATTGAAATTAGCCCAGTGATAGCACAGCACTTTTAGCTGGCCTAAACTGATTACATTTGAACATTTGTACTCGGTGAGAAGCCGGAAGAGCAGCTCTGTTGGTGGTGGTGGTGGGGGTGGGGGTGTGGGTGGGGGTGGGTGGAGAGTGAAATTGGATTCCTTACTGTGAGCTCGCTTTAATACATTTCAAATTAGTCTGTGAGGAAACCCTCCTCTCTTGCGCTGGCAAATAAAGCTTTCA
>NC_084996.1:25967057-25972057 GCF_963854185.1 Sardina pilchardus
TTCCGCTCAGGAGGTACAGATTGGCTCTGAGACAGATTTGGGGGATGGATATGTTCCGCTGTTGAAGTGTGTGTGTGTGTGTGTGTGTGTGTGTGTGTGTGTGTGTGTGTGTGTGTGTACAGTATGTTAGTGTGTTACTACTACTATGAATGAATAGAATAGTGTGAATAGAAAGCAACAATATATTTAGCTGTGTGTGTGTGTGTGTGTGTGTGTGTGTGTGTGTGTGTGTGTGAGAGAGAGAGAGAGAGAGAGAGAGTGAGTGAGTGAGAGAAATGTATGATACTTGATGCTTTGTTTTTGTTGTTGTGTGATATGTACTATAAGAAATGCTTTGGCAATACAAATTGTATTTTTTCATGCCAATAAAGCTCAATTGAAATTGAAATTGAAATTGAATTTTGAGAGAGAGAGGGGGGGGATGCTGTATGTTTAGTTTAGTTACTGATTTTGACCTCATCTTCCTGTATCAGCTCTTACCTACTCGTGTGTGTGTGTGTGTGTGTGTGTGTGTGTGTGACACACAGCTGAATGTGATATAGGTCATCAGGTCGCTGTGTGTTTGTCTGTAAATATCTGTGTTCTCGTCCCCGTGGTAACTGAGGAGTAATTATATTCCTCACATGCTGACTGTGCCATAAGCACACACACACACACTTTCTCTCTCCACACACACGCGCGCACACAGACACACACACACACACAGCCCCAGGAGGTGCCATTTCACACCCGCTGAGGCATATTTGTAGTGATGAAAGCTTCTCTCCGTATGGAGTGTGAAACGAGATAGCGGAAAGATGCTCAAAGACACAAGTTCACAGTCTGTGTGTGTGTGTGTGTGTGTGTGTGTGTGTGTGTGTGTGTGTGTGTGTGTGTGTGTGTGTGTGTGTGTGTGTGTGTGTGTGTGTGTGTGTGTGTGTGTGTGTGTGTGTGTGGGTGTGTGTGTGGGTGTGTGTGTGGGTGTGTGTGTGGGTGTGTGTGTGTGTGTGTGTGTGTGTGTGTGTGGAGAGAGAAATGCTGAACCGGAGACAGAGTGAATGTGGACGACACTGAACCTTTGGCCTCTGTGTCTCCTATTGTGACATGTTACAATCCGTATTCTCCCCCTCAATGAGCCTTTTTCAGCTGACTCCAAGAGTTGTGTGTGCGTGTATGTGTGTGTGCGTGTGTGCGTGTGTGCGTGTGTGCGTGTGTGCGTGTGTGTGTGTTTGTTTATGTATTCCCATTTCCTATGTGGTCTCCGTCTTCGCTGGAGTATTTCTGCACCAATAAAGCTGCCTTTGTGTGTACCTGTGTGAACACTCATTCCCTAATCCCTACACACACACACACACACACACACACACACACACACACACACACACACACACACACACACACACACACACACCACTCTCTGCCCCCACTCCCCTCTCCAGTGAGCTAAGCTGCTTCACCATCCCCACAGAAAAGCCCACAGCAACAGACACGCAGGACAGGAGATGTGTGTGTGTGTCCATCCTCCTCATCAGCACTAGTTCTATTGTTCATTACATCAGTGCTCTGGCCACACACCCCAACTGGGCCGACTGGACCATACTGGAGTGAGCAGAGACCAGAAGAATGGAGAGAACTTGAGAGGAGAGGAGAGGAGAGAGAGATGAAGGGAAGAGAAGAAATGTGAAAAGAAGAGGGGATAAGAAAAGCTCTCTAGACACACACACACACATACTCTCTCTCTCTCTCTCTCTCTCTCTCTCTCTCTCTCTCTCTCTCTCTCTCTATAACTCACAGTAATCCCATAAACACACGTGTACTGTATAGACATACAGTATAAACGTAGACACACAAAGGCACACGGTGACATGGTTATAATTCACTGATATGCATACACACTCACACAGGCATGGGTACATGAACACACACACACACACACACACACAGAGAGAGAGAGAGAGAGAGAGAGAGAGAGAGAGAGAGAGACACACAAACACACACACACACACACACACACACAAACAGACACAAAGGCACACAGTGGCATAGTTATAATTCACAGATCTACACATATATGCACACAGGCATGGGTACACACACATAAATGCACACACACACACACACACACACACACACATAAATGCACACTAAGACGTTTACACACACACTTATCCTGATCAATAATTCAGATGGAGTAATTAAAATTTGCTGCGTGTTGTATTTTTTTCCAGTTGGGCTTGAGTTCTCCTGAAATAAATTGAAAGCAATTCAGTGTGACCAACCTCCCAGTGGAGCTACACACACGCACACACACACACACACGACTGCCTGCACGACTGCTAACAGTGTATACTTCCTACAGGTGTTAGGCTAACCAGCCTAATCAGTATGTGGGACAACACAGGCTCATGTTTTACCCAAGGAGAACAACAACTCCCTGCTACAGTGAGTCACAGCTGAACACGCACGCACGCACACACACACACACACACACACACATACACAGTCTCCAGTCTTCCATCAACCTTTCCCCAGTGACACCCACCCTCCGCCCCCATACACGCCTCTCTTCTCCTCTCCTCTATCCATCTCTCTCTCTATCTCTTTCTCTCTCTGTCTCTCTCTCCTATCTCTCTCTCTTTCTCTTTTTCTCTTTCTCTTTCTCTTTTTCTTGTCCCTCCGCTAACAATGACTTTGTGGGTAGCTGGAGTTAATCATTCAGAAATGATTGAATTCAATAAAGCAGAACTGATTAAATAAAAAAAAAAAACAAGTTCAGTAAATAACTCAACGTGGCCCTACGTCCCTCCAGAGGCAGTGAGGGGGGACAAAGACAGGGGGAAGGAAGAGAGAGAGAGAGAGAGAGAGAGAGAGAGAGAGAGACATTTGAAAAAAGGCAGAGACAGGGTGTGACAGAGGGTAGCATTCTAGAAATACTTCTAGTGTCAAAACATGGGCACATCTCAAAACATAACTGCAATGCAAACCTACTATCCCAGACACAGAACCCAATGGAACACCTACTATCCCAGACACAGAACCCAACGGAACACCTACTATCCCAGACACAGAAGCCAGCGGAACACCTTATGTTCCTTTGGGATCCTCCATGATAGGCTACTCAGTATGTTAGGACATATAGGTGTATTTTTATGTAATGCATTGATATATGTTAGGACTTATAGGTTTATTTCTATGTAATGTATGTATGTGTGTTAGGACAAGTAGCTTTATTTCTATGTAATGTATTTACATATGTTAGGACATATAGCTTTATTTCTATGTAATGTATTTACATATGTTAGGACATATGTGACCATTCAAAGCGAAATCAGTCGTTTTGCGCACAACGTTATTTTGAGAAAATCAACAATAACAAACTTCTGGGTTAAAATGTTGAATTTTTTGCATAATTCGACTGTATGCAGTCTACAGTTTCATATCGTGAACGCATTTCATGGAAACACATACGTTTTGACTGTTAAACCTGGCGAAGATTCAACACATTTGCTGTCATTCCCGTTGTGCACGCACCGCTTAAAAAGGTGATTTCTCCTCTTCTGGCATATCGTGACAGGAGAACCATATCAACTTTGGATGCGGTTATCTTATAACTCGATAGTTTGTGTAATACCCTCGATATACATATCGTTGGAAAGCTTAGTTTATGGCCGTTCACGTGAGCATAATAACTTAATTTAGTAAATGTTACCGAAACGACTGGTTCCGCTTTAAAGGGTCCCATATAGCTTTATTTCTACAGTATGTAATGTAGGTCTGATTTTCATATGAACATCCAGCAGTGCTAATGAAGCCTGTCTGAACCTAAGAGAGTTCCTGTACATGCTTAAATATTTGATGTTCTGTTGAATTATCCACGAGATCTCTGCCTTTGAGAACATGACACATACTACAGTCATGCCACCACAAAACAACAGGCCCAGACACTGAGCCCTGCGGCACCCCATCTATGCCCTCAGCTATTGGTGGATATGCCCTCTACCCACACACAGGACATGACACAGACCACAACTATAGAACAATGGAAATGGATTGGAAATGTAAGAGGGGGAGAGAGGGTGGGAGAGAGAAGGAGAGAGAGAGAGGGAGAGAGAGAGGATGAACCAGACACAAAGCCAACACTGTAGAAACATACATCAATACAGTCATGCATAAATACATTTCTACATGAATGCAGTTATGCATATAACTCCTTATACATCATATATTAACAAGCACCTGACCCCCCCCCCCACACACACAAACCCCCACCACTCCCTCCAAACGGCTGGATTAAGATACGCAACATGTCTGTTTGAAACTATGGTCCAGTGAACAAGCCTCCACTGTAACTAGGCTGTGTTTGCTTCTCTATTGGGGCCTTATAAAAGGACATCCAACATACTCTGAAGTCTAGCCCAATCACTACTCACCTCCACACAGTGAGGTGAGAGAGAGAGAGAGAGAGAGAGAGAGAGAGGGGGGGGGGGGATGTAAATGGGGTGACTTAGAGATGGGTGGGCACAACCTTTTACAGAGGCCAGAATGAAGCAAGGAGAGAGAGAGAGCCCTGCTGAAAAAAACAGCCTGACCAGCTAAAGGTGGTTTGCTGGTTGACCAGCTTGTTAACCAGCTTGTTTGACCACCCTTTGATGGTTAACCAGCTAGACCAGCAAAACTCTCGCGAAAACACACCTTCAGCTGGTTTACCCAGCTTATGATGGTAATTCAGCTGGTTTTGATTGTCGTACCACCTTAAGCTGGTCATTTTAGTTGGTGTTGCTGGTCTACATTGCTGGTTTTTACTTGCCACGCCAGCTTATGTTGGTCATTATAGAAAACCAGCTTGACCATCTTTGTCAAGCTGGACAGGCTGGTCACCAGCATGACCATCTTAAACCAGCTGTATCCCAAACGACAGGCTGGTCACACCAGCACGACCAGCTTCCTCAGATGGTCACACCAGCATGTCTAGCTGGTGGCCTAACCAGCTACACCAGCAAAGACCAGCAATAGTAACTGTG
>NC_084996.1:25977057-25979557 GCF_963854185.1 Sardina pilchardus
GAAGTTCCTGCACTTATTTTTTCCCACTTCAAGCACTGCACACACAGACTGGAATACAGACAGAGAAAGTGAGGGGAGCACTAGGGTTGAACAACAAACGCACACACACACACACACACACACACTGGAGCATAGAGAAGGAGTGTGTGAGGGGAGCGCTAGGGTTGAACAACACACACACACACACACACACACACACACACACACACACACTGACTGGAACAAAGAGAGAGAGTGTGTGAGGGGAGCGCTCGGCGTTGATCGTGACCGATTCAGAGCCGGATTGGACCGGAGATGGCCAACTGAGATAGTTGAGTCTCAACTCTGATTTGTTAGAGTACTACCCATTTATTTCAAGGTTTAGTCCAGGTGTGTGTGTGTGTGTGTGTGTGTGTGTGAAGGTGTGTGTGTGGAGGTGTGTGTGTGTGTGTGTGTGTGTGTGTGTGTGGAGGTGTGTGTGTGTGTGTGTGTGTGTGGAGGTGTGTGGAGGTGTGTGTGTGTCTGATTTATTTGTAGTTTTGCTTATCTGTGAACAAGAACACTGTATTCAGTGGGGCAGGAGAGGAGGAGGGGTTATCAGAGAGGAGGAAGGGCCATCAGAGAGGGGGAGGGGCCATCAGAGGGGGGAGGGGCCATCAGAGAGGAGGAGGGGTCATCAGAGAGGGGGAGGAGTCAGAGAGAAGGAGGGGTCATCAACGAGGATGGGGAGGATTCATCAGAGAGGGGGAGGGGTCCTCCGAGATGAGAGGGAGGAGTCAGAGAGGAGGTGGGGTCATCAGATATGAGAGGGAGGAGTCAGAGAGGAGGAGGGGTCATCAGATATGAGAGGGAGGAGTCAGAGAGGAGGAGGGGTCATCAGATATGAGAGGGAGGAGTCAGAGAGGAGGAGGGGTCATCAGATATGAGAGGGAGGAGTCAGAGAGGAGGTGGGGCCATCAGAGAGGGGGACAACAGCTACTGTTAGAACTTACCAAATGATGCCTCACTCTCTCACTCCCCCTCTGTTGCTCTCTACTGTATATCTCTCTCTTATCACACTCTCCCTCTTTAGCTCTCCTTCTCCCTCTATCACTCTCTATATCTATTTTGTATCACTCGCTCTCTCTCTCTGACTCTTTCGCTTCCATACTCTTTCATTCTCACACATATATTTGTGTCCCCTTGGTCCCAGCGTTGCAAAGGCAGAACAACACGGTGTCTATCGAAATACACTCTCCTGCACTCACACACCTGTCTCTGCCCAAACACACTCTTCTGCACTCACACACCTGTTCTGTCCACTGCTTTCTGACAGTCTTCTCACTGAGCAGGAGGTGTGGAACACAAGAATGAGCATGAGTGTGTGTGTGTATGTGTGTGTGTGTGTGTGTGTGTGTGTGCATGTGAGTCTGTCTTTCTGCACACTTTTCCCGTTGTGTGTGTGTGTGTGTGTGTGTGTGTGTGTGTGTGTGTGTGTGTTACTGTAGTGTGTATGAGTCTGTGTTTGTACACGTATATGCCTGCGCATGAATGTGTGTGTGTGTGTGTGTATGTGTGTGTGTGTGTGTGTGTGTGTGTGTGTGTGTGTGTGTGTGTGTGTGCATGAGTGTGTGTGTGTGTGTGAGTCTGTGATTGTACACGTATATGCCTGTGCATGAGTGTGTGTGTGTGTGTGTGTGTGTGTGTGTGTGTGTTGGGGGGCTTCTGTTAGTGCACAGCTTGCTCATTTGTTCGTGCCAGCAGTGATCAGACTCAAGCTCTGCTGGACGCTTCTGACGGCCGACCAGGACTGCTGTGTCCCCCCACAGGAGAGTCAGTCACAAGCCCCAATACATACACACGCACACACGCACGCACGCACGCACACACACGAGCAACATGTTCAAAACATATACAAATAGCCTTGGAAAATTTGAGCTTCCATTCAATTCCGTACACACAGTCCCACACACATACACACACACACACTCAGAGGTAATTCTAAATGCCTCCAGCAGCTGGGTCGACATTTGGACATGCAAACACATTTCGATCGCCGCCATCTCTCTTCGCCTCGTCGGCCTACGAGGAAGTGACATCAACAAAAACACTCCCAGCTGGCCTGCAGCTTGAGTCCGCCGGGCTCAACGCAGAGCTGTCACCACGGAAACATGGAGAGGGCCTCGGGAGAAGGACAGAGGAAAATGGAGGAGTGTTTTCAACACCGCAGCAGAGCTGAACTGGACACATTACGGGATCTGCAGGAAATAGAGTGAGCTGGGCTTTGGCATTTCTTACTCCCTGTCTTGTTCTCTTTCTCTCTCTCTCTCTCTCTCTCTCTCTCTCTCTCTCTCTCTCTCTCTCTCTCTCTCTCTCTCTCTCTCTCTCTAGCAAATCAAAGCATGTTTTTCACTCTCTCTGCCTCCTGCTTCCCCGTCCCAGAGAGCATCCAGTTAAACAAGAACGGAGCCGTATTATCATTTAAAACAACACGCTCTACTGGGATAAATAACAACAACAGATTAGCCTGTATGGTTCCCTC
>NC_084996.1:25982057-25989557 GCF_963854185.1 Sardina pilchardus
TACGGGCCACACAGCATCAACGATCTGAATAAACGCACGTCCAGCTGAACGTCCAGCGCCAAACGCTAACACACACTTACCAACACCAGCACACACTCACCAAGACTATCACACACTCTCCAACACTATAACACACTCTCCAACGCTATCAAAGGAACCATGCAAACACAAGCCAGGCTGAACGTCCAGCGCCAAATGCTAACACACACTCACAGACGCCAGCACACACTCACCAACACCATCACACACTATCCAGCGCTAACAAAGGACCATGCAAACCTCCAGTGAGCACGCTTTGTACCACAATTGACCTTCCAGGGATCTCTCTCTCTTCTCTCTCTCTTTCTTTCATTCACTCGCTCACTTGCTTCTCCATGGACTACTCTCTCTCTCTCTCTCTCTCTCTCTCTCTCTCTCTCTCTCTCTCTCTCTCTCTCTCTTTCTTAGATTCTGTTCCTGTGCACTGATTAACGTCTAAAGGCAAATTACAGAGAAAAACGACTGCATGAGAAAAAAGAGGAAAGAGAAGAGAAAAGCGACTGCATGAGGAAAAAAGAGAAAAGAAAAGCAGTGGAGCTATTATTACAGCGCTAGCTTCAATGAGCGAGGGACCAGAGAGGAGAGGAGAGGAGGGAGAGGTGAAAGAGGGGACAGAGAGATGGAGGAGAGGAAAGAGGAGGGAGGGAGGGAGGGAGTAGAGGGACTGCTGGTGTAAGTGGGGCATCGTCTCTTTTACAACTCGACACACACACACACACACACACACACACACATACACACTGGCCCTGTTCGGACAGAAGAATTATCACTTGCGTCGCTGTCTCTGACAGGTCACATTCTACTCCTGTCCTCCCGAGTCATCGGCTGAAGGGGGAGGTGAGGACATGCGTGTCTCACAAAAACACACACACACACACACACACACACACACACACACACACACACACACACACACG
This sequence comes from Sardina pilchardus, assembly GCF_963854185.1. Classification (NCBI taxonomy): domain Eukaryota; kingdom Metazoa; phylum Chordata; class Actinopteri; order Clupeiformes; family Clupeidae; genus Sardina; species Sardina pilchardus. The sequence continues at coordinate 25,983,014 of NC_084996.1, forward strand.
CACAGAGGAAGTTATTGGTACTCCTCCCTGGTCTGAAGGCGAGATGAGGTCATCCGAGTGGCCCCATAACACACACTGGACAACATACAGCATCCAGCTATAGCCATCAATTACAGGGAGCTCACACATACTCCCCTCATTCTCACCACTCACACACACTCCACAACAGGAGAGGAGACCAGGAGACAGAAGAGAGGAGAGAGGGAGAGAGCTTACTGTAAGGGAGATGAGAGGAGAAGAGAGAGAGAGAGAGCAGAGGAGAGGAGGAGGAGAAGACAAGGGGAGAAGAGAGAGTGGGAGAGATGAAGTGAAGAAAAGAATGGAGAGGTGGAGACATGGGAGAGTGGAGGAGGAGAAGAGAGGAGAGGAAAGGAGAGGAGGAGAGAGGAGAGGGGAGGGAAACGGTAGATAAAAAAGGAAAGCAGAAGAGAGGAGGAGAGAAGAGAATGAGAGAGGAAAGGAGAGGAGGAGAGAGGAGAGGCGGAAAGAGAGGAGAGAAGAAGAGAGGAGGAGAGAGAAGAAAAGAGGAGAGGAGAAGAGACGAGAAGAGGAGAAGAAAGGAGAGGAAAGGTGAGGAGAAGAGAGGAGAGGAAAGGAGAGGAGGAGAGAGGAGAGGAGAAGACAGGAGAAGAGAGAAGAAGACAGGAGAGGAGAGGAGGAGAGAGGAGAGGAGAAGATAGGAAAAGAGAGGAGAGTAGAGGAGGAAGAGGAGAGGAGTGCAGGCAGGGGTGTGTGAGAAAGGGGCGTGGATGGGTGGTGTGTCGTCCCGTAAAGTTAGCCTTCATGAGCCACTGGCCTGAAACGTCCCCTCCCCACCACACCCTGTAATACCCTCAACACACACACTCACACACACACACACACACACACACTGACTGCCCTACCTGAGAACTGGCATAAATCTTCCCTCAAGAGACGCGGGGGGGGAGAGGAGAGGGGGGAGAGGAGGGGGGGGGGGGGGGGGCTGGGTGACCTGACTGCCCGCTCAGACAGCAGCCAAGAGTTTTATGAGAGAGGAATGCATGATCACACACACACACACATACACACACACACACACACACACACACATATATATAGAGCAGTGGTTCCCGGTGGTGACACAGGGACAGCTGTCACCCTGGATATATCAGCAGACAGACAGGCTGGCCGAGGGGACAGGGGCCAGCAGCAGCATGGGCTCTGGGTGGACCCTTAGGGGCCTGGACACTAGTGTGTGTGTGTGTGTGTGTGTGTGTGTGTGTGTGTGTGTGTGTGTGGTGTGGGTGTGTGTGTGTGTGTGTGTGTGTGCCCCCGTGGTGCGGGGGCCAGCAGCAGCAGCAGCATGGGCTCTGGGTGGACCCTTGGGTGCCTGGACACTAGTGTGTGTGTGTGTGTGTGTGTGTGTGTGTGTGTGTGTGTGTGTGTGTGTGTGTGCCCCAGTGGCGCAGGGGCCAGCAGCAGCAGCAGCATGGGCTCTGGGTGGACCCTTGGGGAACTGGACACTAGTGTGTGTGTGTGTGTGTGTGTGTGTGTGTGTGTGTGTGTGTGTGTGTGTGTGTGTGTGTGTGCCAACTGGGCCCTAGAGGTGTGCATGCATGTGTGTGTGTTTGTGTGTGTGTTTGTGTGTGTGTGTGTGTGTGTGTGTGCCAACTGGGTCCTAGAGGTGTGCGTGTGTACACACACACACACACACAATCCATCAGGAGAAAGCGTGAGCAGTTGATTCGTTCCCAGTAGACTGACCACCTTCATGCTGTGGCATTAAATTGGTTTGATTTTTATCAAAACTCGTCTCTAAACTCCTTCACCTCCTTCCCTCTCAGAGATGGCAGAAGCAGCGGAGGGGGGGTATCTCTATTGGGGGGGGGGTCAGACCAGAGGAGGGGGGGTTCTCTCTCTTTGGGAGCACCAGAAAGCAACCAGTGAAAAGCTGTTTACATGACAAGAGGCACAGGCCCCACACTTTAATGGAATCATGTATGTGTGCATTGATTGTGTGTGTGTGTGTGTGTGTGTGTGTGTGTGTGTGTGTGTGTGTGTGTGTGTGTGTGTGTGTGTGTGTGTGTCTGTGTGTCTGTGTGTGTGTCTGTGTGTGTGTGTGTCTGTGTGTGTGTGTGTGTGTGTGTGTGAGAAAAAGATGAATCAGGGAAATGGACTAGTGCTTCTCTATGTGAGGCAGGCAGATCTTTAGATATGCAAAGAGCCCATTTTACATTCAGGTGGCAGCCACCCAAGAATCGACTCCTCTATCTCCAATACCTCTCCCCCTCCATTTCCCTCTATTCCCCCACTTCTACTCTCCCTCTCTCCCCCCCCTCTCTCTCCAACTCTCTCTCCCTCTCTCCCTCTCTCTCCCCCTCTCTCTCTCCAACTCTCTCTCTCTCTTCAACTCTCTTTCCCTCTCTCCCTCTTTCTCTCCCCCTCTCTCTCTAACTCTCTATCTCCCTTTCTCTCTTTCTTTCTCTCTCTCTCCTCAACTCTGTCCAACTCTCTCCACATTCCTCTCTTTTCTTGATCTATCCTTGCTCTAACACTCTGTCATGTTTTATCTATCCCTTGCTCTCTCTTTTGCTGCCACTCTCACTCCTCCATCTTCTCTCTCATTCACTCCTTCTTTCCCTCCCTCCTCTGTCTCTATCTTTTCTCCATCAATCATGCTGCTTCTCTTCATATTCCTTCTCTCTTTTCCCACCCTTTCTCTCCCCCTCTCCCCCTCCCTCCCTCTCTCTCTATCCTCTGTTTCTTCCCCATTCTCGTGGCCTTCTGCCTTCTTCTCTGCATTTCTGAAACTTTCTATCTACAATTCAATTTCAAATAAGCTTCATTGCCGTGACTGACTGTTTCATAATATTGTCAAATCAGTGGGATGGACCCCCGTATCTCTGATCCCCTCTTTCTCTGTCTCAATCTCTCTCCGTCTCCCTAACCACCCCTCCCCCCATCCATCTCTCCATCTCTGTGACTCTCCTCTCTCTCTCTCTCTCTCTCTCTCTCTCTCTCTCTCTCTCTCTCTCTCTCTCTCTCTCTCTCTCTCTCTCTCTCCATCTCTCACACCCCTCCATCCGTCTTCTGTCAGAAGGCCAGCTCACTCTCTCTTTCTCTCTATTTCTCTCCATCTCTCTCCCCCACCTTTCTCTCTCTCTCTCCCTCTCTCTCTCCCCCACATCTCTCTCTCTCTCCCTCTCTCTCTCTCCATCCTTCTTCTCTGTCAGGAGTCCAGTTCACCCTCTCTCTCTCCCTCTCTCTCTCTCTCTCTCTCCCTCTCTCTCTCTCCATCCTTCTTCTCTGTCAGGAGTCCAGTTCACCATCTCTCTATCCCTCTCTCTCTCTCTCTCTCTCCCTCTCTCTCTCCATCCTTCTTCTCTGTCAGGAGTCCAGTTCACCATCTCTCTATCCCTCTCTCTCTCTCTCTCTCTCCCTCTCTCTCTCCATCCTTCTTCTCTGTCAGGAGTCCAGTTCACCCTCTCTGCTGTTGGCTGACCGCGGGTGCCGCCACTCAAGCGCGGGATTGGCTAATCAGCCGCCTTGCAGTCACACCCCCAGGGGCCGGCGGCCGGCCAATCAGGACGCAGTATCATGAGGTCCATTAAAGACCATGGGGCGCTCTCTCTGCTGACTTCAGCACAAGACTCAAGCCAGCGCAGACACACACACACACACACACACACACACACACACACATAAACACCACCTTCAGACGCACACACACACACGCACACGCACATGCACACACACACACACACCCACACGCACAGACGTATCCTTGAGGCCATTACATTGAGAGGACAGAAAAGACACACACACACACACACACACACACACACACACACACACATATCCTTGAGGCCATTATGTTGAGAGGACAGAAAAGACACACACACACACCACCTTCAGAGACACACACACACACACACACACACACACACACACACACACACACACACAGATGCTCCTACATTTGAAACGTTCTGTCCAAGGTTTCCTCCAGCTGCCGTAAAGTTCTCTCTCGTTATTCTCTAGCCACCACCTCCTGGTGCTTGGGCCCAGAATCTTGCACCCCAAAGGTGTGTTGAGATCTTTTCCTACAATGGTGATGCTGTATAATTAATTAACTAATTAAAACACAGGTGTGATAAGACAATGTCTACTATTACAGTGATGTTGCCGTATTATTAATTAATTAAAAACACAGATGTGTTGAGGCCACATCTACTATTACAGTGACTGTGCTGTTTAATTAACTAAAACACAGGTGTGTTGAGCCAATGTCTGTTACAGTGACTGTGCTGTTTAATTAACTAAAATCACAGGTGTGTTGAGGCAATGTCTGTTACAGTGACTGTGCTGTTTAATTAACTAAAATCACAGGTGTGTTGAGAGACACAGCTGTTTGAGACATTGTAGAGATAATATCTACTGTTACAGTAACTGTACTGTATCAATAATTAAACACAAAAAGGTGTAAACAAGTATCACCTGTACCCTTGTCAGAGACTAAAGGAAGTGCCGACTCATGTTAACATCCCAGATGAGGCAAATGGCCATTTCCGCTCTCCCGCCGGTGAGCCCTGATGCTATTTTGGGTACTTGGCACAGGATGCGAAGTGCTGAGGTGTTTCTGTGAGAGGGCCTAAGAGCGTGTGTGTGTGTGTGTGTGTGTGTGTGTGTGTTAACGGCCGTGCCTGCCACTGAAGTAAGCCATGCATCAGTCCAGACAGCGGCCCCCCAACACACACACACCATGATGAAGCACCACCATCACCATCCTCTTCCACCTCCACACATTCTAACTCCAGAAGCAGCTAATACTGTGTGTGTGTGTGTGTGTGTGTGTGTGTAGGGAGGTGCATGTGTGTGAAGGGAGGTGTGTGTGTGTGTGTGTGTGTGTGTGTGTGTGTGTGTGTGTAGGGAGGTGCATGTGTGTGAAGGGAGGTGTGTGTGTGTGTGTGTGTGTGTGTGTGTGTGTGTGTGTGTGTGTGTGTGCACGCGCACGCTCAGTGCTACTGGGGTGAATGCGCTGAACAGTTCTGATGATCCAGCAGCTTCCACTCAGAGGGAGGTCTGGTCTACCATCTCAGGGATGAAGTGTGTGTGTGTGTGTGTGTGTGTGTGTGTGTGTGTGTGTGTGTGTGTGTGTGTGTGTGTGTGTGTGTGTGTGTGTGTGTGTGTGTGTGTGTGTGTGTGTGTGTGTGTGTGTGTGTGTGTGTGTGTATTTGAGTGAGTATAATATGTGTGTATATCTGTGTGTTTGTCTGCCGAAAACGGATGATCCTGCTCAAAAACAAGCTTTGGTGTAAGTTGAAATACAACATAGCTAACTACACACAGTAGTACACATACATACACAACACTGCAAATACCAACCATGTTGTACATATATACCCTCTACTAACTACCTACAGGATACACACATACGCTGCAAATACCAACTAGTGTATTGTACATACCCTGTACTAACTACCTGCACATACAAACTACATGAGGCCTAAAGACAACCTTAACCACACACACATGTACAAACAAACTACTGTACATGAGGCCCAAAGACAACCTTAACCACACACACTGCACATTTCCAAATGCAGTGGCATGCAACAGTGAGGCTTCTTCTATAACAGAGAGGTGGAGATAGGTGAGGGGGACGACGACTCACAAACAGCACAGACTTCATCTCCCTGCAGATCTGCCAGAGGCTCTTAAACGATCACTGATCTCCAAACACAGATATTCAGATCCATAGCCCTCTGGGATCACACAGCCACAGGTGGTCTACAACACACTTCAACACACCGCTAGCTCCTCAGTACAGAGCAGGAGGTCTGCAATAACAATTAGTCCCAGAGAAGAGATTACCAGACGCATTAACCATAAAACTGCCCATACTCCCAGACACAATAACCATAAAACAGTCTATACTCCCAGACACAAGAGAAGCTGTAGTGCTGATATTGTACTATTGTAGTGCTGTAGTATTGTAGTATTGTAGTGCTGTAAGATTGTAGTGCTGTATTATTGTAGTGATGTAGTATTGCAGTATTTTGCTGTGGTGCTGTAGCATTGTAGTATTGTAGTGCTGTAGTATTAGTGCTGCAGTATTGTAGTATTGCAGTATTTTGCTGTGGTGCTGTAGCATTGTAGTATTGTAGTGCTGTAAGATTGTAGTGCTGTAGTATTGTAGTGATGTACATGTAGTATTGTAGTGCTGTAGTGCTGTAGTATTAGTGCTGTAGTATTAGTGCTTCAGTATTGCAGTATTGTAGTGCTGTAGTATTGTGGTATTGTATTGAGGGGTGTTCCTTCTTTATCCTCCGTTCACGCTGTACTGGGAGTCTGCAGCTCTGATGAATGGGAGCAGGCACCTCCCTGCAATCTATGTTACACACACACACACACACCCCCCACACACACACAGACACACACACACACACACACACACATTCTCTCTCTCTCTCTCTCTCTCTCTCTCTCTCTCTCTCTCTCTCTCTCTCTCTCTCTGCTGTCATAGACGTCTATCTTAGGTGCACCGCATCGTAATGTTGACACTTCCTGCCGCTGTATGCCG
>NC_084996.1:25999557-26007057 GCF_963854185.1 Sardina pilchardus
CTACTGTACAGCACTGTCCATTACGACCCATCACTGACCACACGTATCAGTCTTCTACTGCCCATGGCAACCTATCACTTAGCATATATCTCCGTCCACTACTGCCCATGACAACCCATCACTTAGCATACATCTTCGTTCACTATTGTCCAACATTGCCCATGGCAACCCATCACTTAGCATATATCTCCGTTCACTACTGTACAGCATTGCCCATGACGACCCATCACTGACCACACGTATCAGTCTTCTACTGCCCATGGCAACCCATCACTATGCATATACCTCCGTCCACTACTGTACAACATTGCCCATGACAACCCATCACTATGCATATACCTCCGTTCACTACTGTACAACATTGCCCATGACAACCCGTCACTTAGCATATCCAGTCCACTACTGTCCAGTCCAGCGTAGTCCTGCCCGCCTGCTCTGGCTCACTTCAATTAACTTGTCTGGACATGCCTGTCTCTGAACGTCCAGCAGAGACCTTCCATCCAACCCAACCTGTTCCATCATCCGTACGCTACGGCGCTGCATGCTACACACACACACACACACACACACACACACACACACACACACACACACACACACACACACACACACTTCCTCTCTGGCAGGCAAGAGCTCCCACGAGACTCAGTGGGATAATAGAACCACATACTCCAAAACACCAGTCACCTGCCATATCACATGCACACACATACACACACACACACACACACAGACACACACCAATCACCTGCCATATCCCACATGCACGCAGACAGGCACACAGGTGCACACACACACACACACACACACACACACACACACACACACACACACACACACACACACACACACACACACACACACACACACACACACACACACATACACACACACACACACACACACACACACACACACACACACACACACGCAGCTTTGACAGGCGGTGCAGTGAAGCATGTGAACCTGAGAGTAGTGCGGTATTGCTCCCGTCAGTGGAAACACAACGGAGTCTTGAGGCCCATACATCCATCCTGCAGCATCCATAGGAGCTCTTCATCTCGCGCGTCTCCTCCACGTAAAGCCGCTCCCCACAGCAGGGCCCTGGCCAGCCCATAATAATCACATGCGGGGCGGATGCTGCGCCAGCTGTGCAGTGAGTGACAGGTGTGTGCGCTGCTGTTTTAATGAGCGCTGCTACCTGGAGAGGAGCTCATCAGTTATAGATGAGACACGCAGTGCAAGTGTTCTCCGTATTATTCCCGCTATAAATGCTGCATAGCTACACTCCACAGCCCCCCCCTGGCCCCATTCTACTGCCTTCATAAATGCTTAATTCATGCTTTATAAATGCTTAATAAATGCATGCTGCTTTGGCTCAATGAACTACACTTGAAAACTTGAAGCAGCACATCAACGCCAGACGTGATTTCCTAAGTGTGTAGCACACAACACACTCACAATGATGCAATGTCTGATACACACACTTGGGAGAGGCAGTCAGAGATGCATCATTTATCTCCAGCTCTCTCTTTCTCTCTTTCTCTCTCTCTCTCTCTTCATCTCTCTCTCTCTCTCTCTCTCTCTCTCTCTCTCTCTCTCTCTCTCTCTCTCTCTCTCTCTCTCTCTCTCTCTCTCTCTCTCTCTCTCTCTCTCTCTCTCTCTCTCTCTCTCTCTATGCAAGAGAGTTTAGTAACCTTGCTCAACATTGTACAGGGTCCCTGAAATGCTGAACATTGAGAGCAGGGAGAATATGTATGTGTGTGTTTATATCAAGTTGTGCCAATGCACAGGGGTCAGTGGTGTGTGTGTGTGTGTGTGTGTGTGTGTGTGTGTGTGTGTGTGTGTGTGTGTGTGTGTGAGGGTTTGGGGGCTGTGTTTACAGGTAACAGATGATGCCCAGGACAGAGGCGGGCACAGGGACCCAAGCGCAACAAGAGGGCACCAGCAGAGCCACCAGCATCCATCTATCTTCTCAGCACACACACACACACACACACACACACACACACACACACACACACACACACACACCCGCATCCATCTATCTTCTCAGCACAAGTCCTCCTGATGCCCCTCGGATGCCAACCACGGTCCAAGGTCACAGGCCCACAAGCACAAACTGAGCTAAACTCAAACACAGGCACGCACACACACACACACACACACACACACACACACACACACACACACACACACACACACACATGGGGACACACAGGGACACACAAACTCTCACACACACACATGCACAAACACATACAAAGACATGCACTGACGCATACACACACACACATTCTTTCTCTCTCTCTGTCTCTCTCTCTCTCACACACACACACACACACACACACACACACCTCCACAATAATTTCTGGAGATATACAGGCAGACACATTTGTCCACACCTCTCCCTGAAGTGGCCACGTCCAGCCTGCCGTCCCCAGCTGTGTGTTTGAGGATTCTACGTGACATCACACACTCAAGATGAGTCGCCGGAACAAACCAGAACAACATTACGAGCAGAGAATGGTCTTGAAAGCCTGCCAAGCCACACGCCTAAGTGTTCTGCTGTGTGTGTGTGTGTGTGTGTGTGTGTGTGTGTGTGTGTGTGTGTGTAGCCTTCACGTCGGTTTATGAGATTTCAGAGTCACTCTGGATGAGAAGTAAAAGCCTTTGCTAAACTACATGATACACGTGTAATATGACACACTTAGCACTGAAGCAGATATGCAAATACCTTGGCAGGCACCACACACACACACACACACACACACACACACACACACACACACACACACACACACACACACACACACACACAAACACAGCTTGTCTCTTTTTTGTGAAGGTAATAATACTACACTTTTGTACAGCTGAAAGTAAACAAGATGGAGATTACACTTTCGTTTGCATCTCTCTGACTCTCTGAACATGTGTAAATGAGTCTTCCAAAGCATTCAAGCATTCAAACATAATATGGCAAAGTACTCCACGATAGCCCAAACAGCATGTCATTCCACCTTAAGACTCTAGTACTCCACGTTAGCCCAAACGCCATGGCTTTCCACCTTAAGACTCTATGCTCCACGTTAGCCCAAACGCCATGTCATTCCACCTTAAGACTAGTACTCCACGTTAGCCCAAACGCCATGTCATTCCACCTTAAGACTCTAGTACTCCACGTTAGCCCAAACGCCATGTCATTCCACCTTAAGACTCTAGCACTCCACGTTAGCCCAAACGCCATGTCATTCCACCTTAAGACTCTATGGGCCATTGTGCATTATTAGTGTATGGTTACAGCATGACTCTGCTTCTACTCCAACTTGAGGTCTTTGTTATTTACATAAAGCAGACTTCACAGCTTAAACTGTGACAGGGAGTGTAACAGTGGCGGGTGTAAATGTCTTTATGTGTGAGGAAAGTTAAAGAAAGCCTGCGTCTTGTAAACACTTTTCTCCCTTTTCTCCTCGAGGATATCGCTGTGACTCACTCCGACTGGGGGATGAAGGACTCTGCCAACTTCACCACGGCAACGGAACGCGACTCAGACACTTAAAGAGAGACAGAGGAAGAGAGGAGCATGAAACGAGTTGTCACGCTTTCCTCGATTGGGCCGTGACTCACTCCATCCCCTGTCTCACACACTTCACTCGCAATCCTCCTCTCCGCGCTTCGCTGTGAACTCCCTCTACACATATCTGGGCTTCACACACACACACACACACACACACACACACACACAAGGGTGTGAGACGAGACACACTCACATACACAGAGACACAAATAATACACGGTGCAAAGTGGACACACTGCCGGCCGGTGTATTGTGCGAACACAAACTCTCTCTGTGAAAAGCAGACACACAAAACAGTCTTTGTGAAGCAGACGCCCACTTTGTGATAAGCAGCCAATCATCTTGTGTGAAGTGACCACAAAAAATCTATTGGACACGCATACTCACACACACACACACACACACACACACACACACACACATACACACACTAGAGTACACAGACAGAACAAGCAAACTTGGTCCACGGCAGACACACTCAGACAAAGACACAGAGAGAAAACTTTGCAGACCAGGTAGACCAATGGACACAGAACTTGTGCTGGCCTGGCCCAGGAGTGTGTTAAGCACACTGGCTGGATTACAGTGTGTGTGTGTGTGTGTGTGTGTGTGTGTGTGTGTGTGTGTGTGTGTGTGTGTGTGTGCTGGCAGCAATAGCTTACATGTGATTAGGCATCACACAGCTCCCGAGAGACTCAGTGTTTGCTGGCTGAGCTGCCTGATCATCCAGTCACAGCAGAGGGGATTATGCACACAGGAAGCCATGTTGCAGACGCAAACAAAGATACACACACACACACACACACACACACACACACACACACACACACACACACACACTGATACACACACACACTGATACACACACACACACACACACACACACACTGATACACACACACACACACACACCACACCACACCACACCACACCACACCGTTGCATATGGTTGACACATCACCCCACTGTGTATGGCTTACACACCACACCACAAAGCTGAGTAGGGTTTACACAGAAACACCACACCGCTCCCTACAGTTTATCTACAGGCCAAAAACATTTATAGTAGAAACACCACACCGCTCCCTACAGTTTATCTATAGGGCCCAAACATGTATAGTAGAAACACCACACCGCTCCCTACAGTTTATCTATAGGGCCCAAACATGTATAGTAGAAACACCACACCGCTCCCTACAGTTTATCTATAGGGCCCAAACATGTATAGTAGAAACACCACACAGCTCCCTACAGTTTATCTATAGGGCCCAAACATGTATAGTAGAAACACCACACCCCTCCCTACAGTTTATCTATAGGGCCCAAACATGTACAGCTTCCTCATTAAGGCCCTCACTATGGTGGCCCTGAAGTGTCAAACACAACGACTGAACCTCACACACCACCACTGCCTCTGCTCAGAGAGGGTCAAGGAAGTTCTCTTCCTGTTCAGAACTTGAGCATCTTATCACAGGTGCTGACGAGGCCAGACACTGCATACTGTGCGATCAAGATGGCCGATCGATACTTTGACCCTAGCAGAGATTGGTCAGGCCGATTACAGTTTTTTTCAATCGCTAACAAGCGTTTGTCCATTCAGTTGACACATTTTCAAAACTCTAAACACAGTTAGCACAGCATCGGTCTTTTGTGGCCATACCATTCACACATTTCATGTTGTTTTCACACAGTATGCAGTCAGTGAATACATGTTCACAATGCTTACATTTTCTTAACAGACAAACTACACCTCCCAACAAAACAATGGATCGTTTTTGTATTATTTTCGAATGTTAACACACAACATTCCACAATAGTTAAAACAATATTCCAAACCTTAGATACAGTATAAAAACCTCTGTTTCTGCAATGTTATCAATTCAAAAGCAATATATCTCAGCTGATAATAAACAAACAATCGAATAATTGACACACAGATGATTTATGTTGGGTAAATTGGGCCAACCACAGCTGATTCCAGTCTATCTTAGACTCAGTGGCAGGGGTTATCTCTCTCTATTACACTGACACTTACACAGTAAAAAGAGGAGGTGATGTTTTTGGAAGCAGAAACAGAAACAGACAAATACTGTAATATCTGGACACGGAAGAGTAAGAGTAAGGGGCCCAGAGAAGAGCAGGCCCAGTGAGAGATGCAGTGAGAGGTGCAGGAGCACTGAGAGGAGCAGGTGCAGAGATTAGACACAGTAATATTGTGCTTTTTTTTTGTTCACCCCCTTTTTATCTGGGCTTTTTGCTGTTGTTTTTTGTTCAGAATGCTCTTGTGTTTCATGGATATTTTGTTCATTGCAATGCTGTAAAACTTTTTCTATTCTATCATAGTCTACTGTAAACAGTATTTATACTGCACCTCCTGTAGGCCTAGTGAACAGTAAAAATAAAAAAAATAAAAAAAAAATAAAAAAGATTTGCTTTTTACTGGAATGCATTTGAATGTGAACATTACATTTGGACATACAGTTCCCAACCAAGAAATTTAGTGTAAAAATGCTGGATTGCATGTTTTGCATGCAAATACCTGTAAAACTGAAACATAAAAGTCTATGCAGTTTGTAATGTCAACAGTAGCCAGTATTTTGAAACCTAGTGTACTCTGATTGACTGCATGTATCTTGTGAAGTGAAAACAAGCTTCATTCTTTGACAAAATAACTTCATTTTGAGTCAGGTTTCCAATGTTTTGGTAAAGTTAGTGTGTGCAGAGAAATGACGAGTTAGTGTATATGTAACAAAATGTGGTGTGACAACAAGGAATGTGCTTTTGAGAGGAAAATTAATCATTTGGCCAATTGTGTTTTGTAGGTGAGAGTCTGTGTTTAGAGTTTTGAAAATGTGTCAAATGAATGGACAAACGCTTGTTAGCGATTGAAAAAAACTGTAAAACTCCAAGTTCACCAAAGGCAACGGCAAGGCAAAGATCGTCCATCACTAAAATAAACATTAAGATGGCCATTGGCCAATCGACACATTGACCCTATACAGATTGGTCAGGCCGATTGAAGTCCCAAGTTCACCAATGGCAACAGCAAGGCAAAGACGGCCGTTACAAAAATAAACATGAAGATGACACATTGACCCTATAGAGATTGGTCAGGCCGATTAGAGCTCTGATTTGACCACAGACGGTGCGGGGCAGAGATGGCCATTACGGATGCAGCTCCACGCTCTCCTCACGGCTAATGGCTTCTGCATACGGGCCAGCTGATTTAATACAGCAGGGCATGGCGGACACCGAACATGGACAATTCGGGTCACTTACTTACTTACTTACTTAGCCCACGTCCACTCCGCCAGCAGGAGTCATCAGGCTCCATTTGTCTACACAGCCTGGGGGTTATAAAGCAACAGGCCTGGTATCAGCAAGCTGGGGCTCATCCCTATGGTCCCCGGGTCCTACGTTCCCCGTTTTCCCCCCAAAAGGTCCTATGTTCCCCAGTCGGAATACACATATATCTATTTGGGAAAAGCGTGGAATATAGGACTCTTCTTTTTTTCTTTTTTTTTTTTAAAGGGCTCCTATGTTTACCGGTTCCCATACAAAGTGCGGAACATAAGACACAGGAAACATAGAACATACAGGAGGTACACTTCCAGCAGCTGTCCCACAGCGCCGCCCTACAGGCCAAAGGAGTGCAGTTCACTCAGGCCTGTGTCCCAGACAGCTGCCTCTGCTGATTGATCAGTGTTAGTTTGAAATGCTGAATCTAGACCTTGTGTCTGTGCATCAGTGTTCAATCACAGTCTCCAGCAGTGTTCCTGTATCTCCATCCATTCCCTCGCTTAGAGGACACAGACCTTTTTTTTTACTAAAACACTTGAGAAAATAAAAACACTTGAGAGGCTGGGAGACTGATGTGAGATCTGTGAGCTATGATTGTGACAAAATGATGCTGAGATGCAGGT
>NC_084996.1:26032057-26054557 GCF_963854185.1 Sardina pilchardus
GCAAACAGCATCAGAGCACTGGGTCTGGGCTAACTACCCCCAGCCCTCCACACACACACACACACACACACACACACACACACACACACACACACACACACACACACACACACACACACACACACACACACACACACACCACTCTGCTTTGATGCGCCTAGGCTGCACACACACCTCAATATCCACACACACACACATACACACACACACACACGCACATCCTAAAACTGACTCACTGAAGATGATTGCACCTGAAAGCAAAGGACCTCTCTGTTGTAAAGATGGCCACAGATTACTTACAGATTACAGATTACAGATTACAGATTACAGATTACTCTGCTCTTTCAACAACACAGCTGGCCACACACAGGACTCCAGACTAGCGTTTGTGTCTGTTGTTGACCAGTCCTGTCAGAACAGGACTCCAGACTGGCGTTTGTGTCTGTTGTTGACCAGTCCTGCCAGAACAGGACTCCAGACTGGCGTTTGTGTCTGTTGTTGACCAGTCCTGTCAGACGTCTGCAGCTCTGCATTGAGATGACAGCACAGCCAACAGGGGCCCGATTTGTACTTGTGTTGGACTTTTTCGTGATGTGATGACATGCAGCTCCTAGCCTGCGCTAACCTGCGCTAAGTTAAGAAGCGCCCAGGTCCACTAGCCATAGGAAATGCTAACCTGAGCTAAGCTAAGTAGCGCCCAGTTCCATTCTCCATACTGTAGGAAGCACTACCATGAGCTCAGCTAAGGAGCGTCCAGGTCCACTAGCCATAGGAAATGCTAACCTGAGCTAAGCTAAGTAGTGCCCAGTTCCATTCTCCATAGGAAGCACTACCATGAGCTAAGCTAATCAGCGCCCAGTTCCATTCTCCATAGGAAGCACTACCATGAGCTAAGCTAATCAGCGCCCAGTTCCATTCTCCATAGGAAGCACTACCATGAGCTAAGCTAATCAGCGCCCAGTTCCATTCTCCATAGGAAGCACTACCATGAGCTACTGTAAGCTAATCAGCGCCCAGTTCCATTATCCATAGGAAGCACTACCATGAGCTCAGCTAAGGAGTGTCCAGGTCTACTCCCTATGGGAAATGATTCCTCAACCGATGGCATGCTGAGCCAAATCCTGCCATGAGGCTGGAGGAAACAATCGCTGGGGAGGATTACTCAATGTGTGGCTATCCTCATATTGTGAAATCATAGCCAAGAGAGGTGTGTGTGTGTGTGTGTGTGTGTGTGTGTGTGTGTGTGTATTTGTAGCATGACTCATCAGAAAATTGGCAAAACAATACACAGTTTATGTGTGTGATGGTCAGTGCACAAACATCGCAACAGAACACAGGTGAGGTGGAGCGGAACTGCTGGTCATTATCGTGTGAGATGACCGGTGCAATGCAACTGTCGCTAAGGAGGAGGGAGCCACCCGTGGCCATTCACCGAGCCGGGACACAGACCTTTCCCAGGCCTCAGGGACACAGACCATTCCCTGACCCCAGGGACACGGACCATTCCCAGACCATTCCCAGACCTCAGGGAGACGGACCATTACCAGAACTCAGGGAGACGGACCATTCCCAGACCTCAGGGCGACGGACCATTCCCAGACCTCAGCTCACCCCCCCCGAGTGCTCCTCGTCCCCGGCCATTCTTATTGTCGCTCCCACCCACAACACACACACACACCGAGCACACACTGGGCACACACACCCTGAACCTGTGTGAGCGAGCAGAGCCACTGTGACGGAGGTTAAATGGGATTTAGATGCTCCGATGAGGATCGAGAGACTTCCCAGGAATTCAGGTCGAGACCTGACAAGGACACCTCCAGCAGAATGCTCTCAGAT
Organism: Sardina pilchardus; assembly: GCF_963854185.1. NCBI lineage: Eukaryota > Metazoa > Chordata > Actinopteri > Clupeiformes > Clupeidae > Sardina > Sardina pilchardus. The sequence goes on from NC_084996.1 coordinate 26,033,897, forward strand.
TATACACCAGCTCCACACAAGGCCACCTCCAGCAGAATGCTCTCAGTCAGATAATATAGCGCATCAGACCACTACATTTCCAGACTCCTTATCATTCCCAGCTGTTGGGTCATCTAGTCATCTCGGCATCCTTTAAAGGCACACTGTTTAACTCTTTAGGCAGTTTATTACTCCCCTAAATCTCGTCTCTGAGCCTCTAAAAGTATACATTCAGATATGAGGGTGTGGGGGTAATGGCATTAAAATAGCTTAATTGCAACTTTACATCTTCTGTTGCAGGAATTAGGCTCTATCTGGAACAACCCCTCCACACACACTGTACACCTGCGACTGGCTGCGGAAACGCGCTTATCTGTGTGTGTGTGTGTGTGTGTGTGTGTGTGTGTGTGTGTGTGTTTTTGTGTACCCTCCCCACACACACACACACACACACACACACACATGATCTGCTCTTACTGTAGGGGGTCATCTCACTGGCGTCATGGGGGTATACAGAACAATGCTTTGGGCAAACTCCTCTCATGAGTCACTCGCATTCATTCCCATTGAAACGCGCTGGCAGAGGGCAAAAGTGCTACAAATCTGCCCTATTAGACCCCCTTTTACCCCCTCTTTTCACAGCCACGCGTTCCCTCCGTCCTCGTCTTCGTCATCGACGCTGCAGCTTTCATTAACCGCCAACCGAGCCCGACCAACACGCTCGTGCACTTTATCCTCGGGCAAACATGCCGTCTGCACGCTCAGACGGTCGAGGGCTGCCGTGATCCTGACGGCAATTATGTGGAAAATTGCAGGCGAGTCCAACCTGACTCAATACTTCCACCTAGCTTTCCGAACACAGAAGACACGGCTCACCCGGGGGAGGGTGGATATGCCGGCTATCACAGCGGCAGACCAACACTTTCGCTTCCTCCCGAGCGCATCTCGCGCATCTCTCTCACACACACACACACACACACACACACACCACTTTCAGGAATATGGTGGTGATAAACCCCCCTCGCATTGCTGATGGACCCGCAGTTCACCACACAAGTCAACAATGCCAGACTCTTAACTCAGCACGCAACAAATCGGCCGCGGGTTCATTCAAAGCATCCACAACAACGCACTTACCTTCTTGGACCGCCTGGAAAGGGTTGTTGGGCTCGATGTACTTGATGGAGTGTGTGATTTTTTCGCTCTGTAAAATGTCATCGTTGAGACTGAGGTCAGACACGGCCAGCTGAAACACTTCGACATCCCTTTCGGCGTTCTCCTCGAAAATGGCACCTGTTGATAGAGGAAGACAGTCGCTTAACTTTTATGGTCGTTTATTTTCACATCACCTTGGAGCAACTGTGCCCTCTAAACAAAAGCAATTTGGCTAGACTGTCCTGCACAAGCATTTGATGTGATTTATTGATAGAGTGGTTACTTTTATTGTCCCGTTTAAGGCGTTTAGAGGACATTTAACCTTCTTGCGTAATACTCTCCATGATCTTGGAGACGTTCCCGGTATTCGCAGAATTCCGATGGGGTGGGGGTGCTCGAGAAGCGGGGAACAAGCATGATTCCACGGCACGTGTAGCAACAACATCAGTTCCCACAGAGCAAACCACTCAATTTCACCCTCACAGCGAATTGAACTCAAAGTATCTCCGCATCATTCATCATTCCTATCATTATCAACGTGAAACCCTGAAGCACGAACCACATGCATTGTGTGAATATGAAATAGTTTAAACATAACCTTCTCGATTGAAATACCATACACGTAGGCTACCCCTTTACAATCTTACTTCTGGTGACCAAGCGGCATAATATTCTCCCTTGAGCCCGAGGCACACAGGTGGCCGAGACCCCGCGCGCGGAGACAGGTAGAATTGAGTTGATGTATAACTGGTGTTCTTCCTATTTAGTTGGAATGAGAATGGCGCATCTGCTCATTGGCTTTGCCAGAGAGAGCCAGATTGGTTTCCCGCCGTTTGAACTTGGTTTTCAATTACCATCTCTGGATGGCTCGCGCCCCTCTCTAAATCAGCGCGTCCGCCGGTGAATCATTTTCTTGTCAGAGGCCCGCGCGGGACCGGTACCGGGGCCTATTTGTCTCGTGCAGGAGAAACCGCCTCGGATGGAATTTTGGCTGGGTTGATGACAAGAGCGGAAGTGACAAAGTGGATGTGTTGCTGGGCGCTGGGGCGAACTGAGGGTGCTTTGTTATTTCATGCTAGACCCACCTGATCCACCGGCAGCTTGTGTTTAGATAAGGTATCCCAGCACCATTCAGTATCTCTCTATTTCTCTATCTCTCTATCTATCTATCTATCTATCTATCTACTTACGGCCTAGATATCCTAGACAGATAATGATAGTGTGCCTCTGTGTTTTCCTTTGTGTAAAGCAATGGAGATATCGAATCATTTGAGTAAATACGCTGTCACAATAGTGTGTGCGGTTGCAGATGATAAATTGCAGTTGGCCCACGTCGTGGAAACGGCCGGATCCCTTGTCTTTTGCAGTCCCTCAGGTCTTTTGCAATTTGCACTTTTTTTGTTTTTATTTGATTTTATATGTATGTTATGCATTGCTACAACTTAATCTTGCATTGTGCTTATGTATTACAATGTATTAAGACTGCCAGATACCTATGCCAATTCATCTCTCTCTCTCTCTCTCTCTCTCTCTCTCTCTCTCTCTGTGTGTGTGTGTGTGTGTGTGTGTGTGTGTGTGTGTGTGTGTGTGTGTGTGTGTGTGTGTGTGTGTGACTGCGCAGTCTAATTCAGGGGGAGACTCTTCGGTGCATAAGTTGCAGTTGACGTCACGCCTTTCCGATCAATACGAGCTCTCCCCAGGAGAGCCACACGGTATTGGGTTCCTGCTCTGACACCTTTGATTTAGCACTAAAAACGAAGAACTGTGCTCTGGCATAGCCTTGACTTGCGCGAAGTCCGAGTATGAGGTGTACAGGCCCGTAGACGACTGGGATGTTGTTGGCCATTACACATATCGAACTCTGAAGCAGCTAATCCCGAATCAAACGCATATCAGACCAAACAACACCGACACCGATAAGGCGCCTCAAAGACACAGACATGGCACAGATAGTCTCGCTCTAAACACCTGTTCTGCTTGAAATACAAACTCTCGAAGACAGTACAAAAAACTCAAGGTCCTCTCTATGTCAGACGCACACAGTGGGGGCGCACGTATTCTCATCTCTCGGAGATGAAGGAACATTTTATCCCCTTGAGCATAGAGCCTTGAAATGAATCCATCCTCCCCGGTAACGCCGATGGGAACAACCCGTTCATGCCAACGGGAAGGATACCATCTCATATTTAACAACTCATCTCAAACAGACCTAGATATGGCATGATGAGTGGTCCTGTACATTTGCATGCAACGGCGCTGAACCGAGTTGAATAAAGCATGAGCATTCGTATTGCGAAAGCATCAGATTACTTCTCTTACAAATACTCCCTAATGCTAGGAAATCAGAGGATTACCATTTTGGTTAGCTAATTAAATCACTGCCAAGTGGTTGTATTAGAGCACTACAAGGCTGCAATGTTGAGAAAGCAACGCCAAACACGGTACCAACAAGTCTCAAATGCCCTCCCGCAGTCCGCTAACCAATATGTTTCAGCAGTTTACACGGCACTGGTAAACACATCGTTGCTTTATTGGGGTGATTATGATTTTCTCTGGCGTCACTGAACTGAATTCTGTGTGGAATCGCAACGGTGGTTATGCTTGGTGGGTTTCTGCCTGCCCCACCGATACGAGAAAAAGACCAGCGGGCATCAGTGGAATATCAAAATGACTGGACAAGTTACGGAACAGAACTGTGAGGCTGCCGATTGAATTGGCCTTCTTAAAGCGCTCCTTCGTTTTTATCTGTAGGTGGAGAGAGAGGGAGAGAGAGAGAGAGAGAGAGAGAGAGAGAGATGGAGAGAGAGAGAGATGGAGGGAGAGAGAGAGAGAGAGATGGAGGGGGAGAGCATGTCTCGCCTCACTCTCACTAAATGTGCAGTCTCTCAAAGCCAACGCACAGCAATGTCTTGCTCTTGACCATGCAATCTGGCGCCTGGTAAAATCTAAAATGAAATCCATACTTAACAGCGCAAATCCAACTGCACTATGTACCTACAGAAAAGCGGCGTTCACCCTGATCCCTAACTGACGAGAATGAACGCTTGTCTCTCCGTCCGTTATTTACTCGGGCAGGCTGTATTAACATGTCGCTCACGTTCCATACAAAGTTCAAGCAAGCTTATAGATGGGGAGGGGGAGGAGAGGGAGGAGAGGGAGCGAGCCAGGGCTTCAACCCATACTAGATTAGTTTGTCTCTGGGAACGGACTGACACACGTTGTTATTAGTCCCGGTCGTCTCACATCTCAAACCCTTTACAGTATTTTACCGACTTTGGCTGCGTTTACCCATGGCAAAGATGGCTGTGAGCCTGTCTCACGATACTTTTAGACCCTATTCATGCAGTCATTTCGCGTCATGGTTCAATGTTCACCTGAAAACCTCGCATGGACATCACAGCCCAAATTTCAAAGCTGAAAAATGACGGCAGCAAAAAGATTAGGCAGCCCATGAATTAATGCAGTGGATGTTGCTGCGCTAGCGAATTGTGGCTATGTGTTTATTTTCTATTTACAGAAATGTTGCTTTAACTGCCATCAACAGTGTGAAATAAACATCACACTAAGGCTACCAGCATGTCTATGTGAATAACATGGGAGTGAGTAGTTTGAGGCATAGAGGAGCCCTGTGTAGCCGTTCGGCTTGTCTGTCTGCTCCTTACCGATGTGAATGATTGAGTCCGCGCTTGCAGAATAGCATTGCAATATCCCAAAGGAAAGGCATATTATCAGCAATTCCATCTCCGGTTTGTGCAAAAGCAGCTCATCCACGGTCCTTCTGGTGTCAGGCAATTCCAAACAGGGGGCAGCAAGAGGATTATAGAGACAAGGAGCAAAAGAATATCACTGGAGCTCGGATTAGGAATGACTTCAAATACCAAAAAGAAAAGTCTGGCGCATAGGTAAAATGGCAACGGCTTTCCGCGGGGGAAACGCTCGTGAGGAGGCGAACGGGGACGCGGCCAGAGGTTGGGGGAGAAGACGGGGAGAGAAACGTCTGATTAGTTGAAAGCACAGAATCCGGTGGGCACTCCCGTACTAGGTCTCGCTCTCTCCAGCGCTCGCCGAGTCTGAGACAACAAACGGCAAACTGCGGAGGACGGACACCCCCGCTCGCGCGCTCGTTCGCTCGCTCTCTCAATTTTTTTTCTCTCCCTCCCCGCGCCACGTGACTGCAGAGCCTCTCTATCTGGATCGCTAAGCTGTCCGGAGACGGCAGCGAGAGATGGAATTCAGGCGAGTCGAAGTCGGGAGCGGTGATCTACGGAGGGAGAGATGCACTCGTGAGGTTGAGCTGCCGGTGCAGAGACGCGCGCGAGAGAGAAGAGCTCGGAACCTGCAGGGAGAGGAATCGCACGAGGGAGCACCGATTCTGGCACACGAATGGCGCGCGCGACAGCGACAGAACCAAAAGTAACCGTTTGCTACGCGAGCGATAGTAACTTTGTTGATGACCCGCGACTTCGCACAGTTCCCGAGTGTTGTTCAGGAGGAGTGACTGTCAGCTGAGTTTTTTTTCCCTTCTGCGCCGGATCTCAAAGTTTGTGGTAACGACGAAGACGTGCCAGGCGATCCTCCCCTTCCAACGCGTAAAATCTGCTGCCCGTGCACTTCGAAACGTGATCCGGTAAAGAAGACTAGCCGTGGCCGCGGGAACATTTGGACCCTAATACGACCGAATTCGCGTGGACACTCCGGACTATGCCCGTTCTCTCATTTTCTCGGTTGCCGACGTCGGTTGTTAGGCTCACGAGAGGGACAAGGGGAGAGTTCGAGATTGTGACCACGGCGATTTAAGGCTACCTGACCAAGAGAACATAGATTCGCGCTGATGTTGTCTAAGTTTGAAGTGGGATGATTACCCTTAAAATAATTGATGGTTATTGATGTCTCCGCTGATTATATGGGGAAAGGACAGAGAGGCAACACTTCGTGTACATTGCATTGTTTATTGACTTTGCACATTGTAAACTATCTGCATAGTTCCTTGTTCGTCTCAGATAATTTCACGGCAGTGATAATGTATTGTACATAGACAAGAAACATGTTGGCTGTCAGGGCTAAAAACATTAGGCTATATTGAATCAGAATATTTCACTGTCAGAGTCTACTGGTATATTGTATTATACAGCAAGAAAGGGGACTCCAGATACCGGAGGACCTTCATCGATACTTTTTGGTCACAAACACCGAGGAAACCTCAGACTTGGAGCCAAAAATCATAATATTCTTAATCTTACAATTAAAGGATATTTCTTGCGGCTGAATATAAGACAGAAATGTCCCTTAATTGTTTGGTTGAGTGTATTGAGCGCACAGGAGGAGTTTCAGCACCGTGGGTCTGTGGACAGTTCCCGTCTTCTCGCCCGAACGCATCGTGATGCAGTAACGCAAGGTGTCTATCATTCCAGCTGTACAGAGCGCAGACGAGCGCGATGCTACGCGCAGACGAGCGGCTGTTGGCGTCAGATATCATTCTCCCATTATCATTCTCACTTGTTTCGCCCATCACGCAGTCATTCCAAACACGACGTCCATCAGATTCCACTCCTTCAGCCCCACAATGATTGCATAATAAAAACATCACTGAAACAAGGGCAGGGTAGACACTCAATATGTACATTGTTCATGTGCTTAATTATGAACATCGCTATATGAGAAGCAACTCTTATTGTAGGATTGTGGATCAGCATAACAGAAATGGCATGACTGTATTGTAGGTTATTGTCAGTGTGATCTATTTGATGGGTTTTGGTGAGATTGCTGGTTAGTGCGGAGATCGCCGGTGAACGGGTGAAGCGGAAAGGAAGAAGTCGACGGATTTGAAGGGAAAGCGCGCCAGCCTATGGGATCTGGTAACAAGTGGTTGTGCAGTTTTTATTACAATGAACATGTGAAGTGAAATACGGCTAACAGAATCGCAAGTGTGTTTAAGAAATTTGAGAAATGTGCATTGTTACAGCGTCTAAGACAGCGAAGATGGGGGGATTCTTACAATTAACATGTACAGTGAAATAAGACGAATAGAATCGTAAATCTGTTTTCTGACGCTCTGTATTGAGTTGAAGTAGAGTATAACTTAACCTTTTTTTGTATGAACAGGTAAGCTCAGCTGCTATATCGGAATGTAACCGAATATAACGTAAAATTGCCTTAATGGTAAATATATTAAAAACATCAAGGAAAAAACTCCCTTCCTTGAAAAATATAAGCGAGCCATATAACCTTCCTCATTAAGGTAAGGGACCTCCCTTGTTCTCCCTCTCCCTCTCTCTCTCCCTCCCTTGCTCTCTCTCTCTCTCTCCCTCCCTTGCTCTCTCTCTCTCTCTCTCTCTCTCTCTCTCTTTCTTCCCCTCGGGCCTGCTGCACACATCTTTAGAATATCAGTTATTACAAATCACCGGGCGAGAGCTGCGAGGAGTAGAGTATTCATTCCACAGAGTGCCCGCGCGCGTATAGACACACTGACCCGTGGCAAACGGAGATTAATACGCGAGGCAGCGAAGCGGTTCAGCCCGCGCTATAATGGCGCACGGCTCGACTGAATTAACAGCATGTGTGCGGACGACTAATAGGCCAGGAGAAGCCAGTGCAGCTGCCGCCCGTCAGAGGTCGTTTATTCTGATCCCGGGGCTCGGTACAAGTCTGGGCAGGGCGGCTCATCGTGCCGCCACGGCGTTCTTCAAAAGAGACTTGACCCGAGGCTGACGGCGGTGTGCCGTAAATTTGTTGTTGTTGGTATAATTGCAAATTGCTTATCACGTCTTCTGCAGGTCTACGTATTCTAGAAGGTTCTTGCAGCTCCAGAAGCAGTAGCTCAACTGCTCACCTTAAGCGCTCAATCAGGGCGGGTGTTCGCAGCTGCCGTTAAATCATTGCTGAAGTACACTCTCGAGCTCTCCTCGTGTCATATTAATCAGGAACAGTGGCTGTGCCGTAAAATGGAGTTTTATAGGGTCCTCAGCCCGGTGGAGTATCAGCACAGACATCTGCTGGATCTGTGATGGCTGATAGAGAGATAGAGCCACAGCTCAGCCACTGCATCATGCACTCTGAACAAGAGGATCTGACACAGACATAGATAACGCAGCAGTGTAGAGAGCAGGAAAGCCACCGCTTCCTCCAAACACACCGGACCCTCAGGAGTGTATAGAGAGCAAGAAAGCCACCGCTTCCTCAAACACACCGGACCCTCAGGAGTGTGTAGAGAGCAAGAAAGCCACCGCTTCCTCAAACACACCGGACCCTCAGGAGTGTGTAGAGAGCAAGAAAGCCACCGCTTCCTCAAACACACCGGACCCTCATGTAAATGGTGGGTGAAGGGCAAAGTTGATTGGTCCATCAGTCCGCCGCTGTCCACTCTCAGGGAACACACACCTGCACCGTCCTGCACCTGAGGAGAGGAACACACGCGTGATTAGGGGTCGGACTCTGAGCTGCACATCTCTCATGTTCTGTGTGTGCGTATTGTGTGTGTTATGAGAACAGAACAGTGGAGTGAGAGGCAGAGTGTGCACTGCGGTCTCAACAGCATGGACATGAATGTGTGTGTGTGTGTGTGTGTGTGTGGGGGGGGGGGGGGGTTGGAGGAGGACGTGTAATTATTATGGGATAGACTGCCATTGATTTAGGCCATTGAGGCCTCATAATGGGCTATGGCTCAGGCCAGGGGTCAGTAATAGGCCACACCTGCACCGTGCTGAGGCCGAGTGTATGTTTGGGGGGGGGGGTGCTGTGTGTGTGTGTTGGGGGAGGAGGGGTAAGTGGGTACCGCGTGTGTGTGTGTGTGTGTGTGTGTGTGTGTCGGCGGGGTGGGTACTATGTGTGTGTAAGTAAGTGGGAAGGCTACTGTGTATGTGTGTGTGAGTGTGTGTGTGTGTGTGTGTGGCTAAGTGTGTGTGTGTGTGGGTAAGTGGGTACTTTGTGTGTGTGTGTGTGTGTGTGTGTGTGTGTGTGTGTGTGTGTGTGTGTGTGTGTGTGTGTGTGTGTGGATGTGGGTGGGTGTGTGTGTGTGTGTGTGTGTGTGTGAGTGTGTGTGTGAGCGATGGTCAGGGCTGTTAGTGTTGTGTGTGTGTGTGTGTGTGTGTGTGTGTGTGTGTGTGTGTGTGTGTGTAAGCGATGGTCAGGGCTGTTAGTGTTGTGTAGGTGCAGTGTGTGAGCCAAAATGGAGTCATGGATCACAGCTCTGACTGGAGCTCATGCTCACCCATGCTGCTGCATTCAGTACTCACCATAGGCATCAGCTGTTACCTGCACAGCCAGGCTGTATGTGTGTGTGTGTGTGTGTGTGTGTGTGTGTGTGTGTGTGTGTGCACACATGTTAATATGTTTGGGTGTGTGTCAATATGTATGTATGTGTGTGTGTGTGTGTGTGTGTGTGTGTGTGTGTGTGTGTGTGTGTGTGTGTGCGTGTGTGTGTCAGTGTGTGTGCTTGTGTGTGTACATGTGCATGTGTGTGTGTGTGTGTGTGTGTGTGTGTGCGTGGGGGGGGTTGCACACGCATGCATGTTAGATAGAGTGAGTGAGCTAGAGAACAAGTGTGTGTGTGTGTGTGTGTGTGTGAGTGAGAGACAGAGTGAGAGAGAGAGCGAGTGTGTGTGTGTGTGTGTGTGTGTGTGTGTGTGTGTGTGTGTGTGTGTGTGTATGTGTATGACAGAGAGAGAGAATGTGTGTGTGTGTGTGTGTGTGTGTGTGTATGTGTGTGACAAAGAGAGAGATAAAGAGAGAGAGAGTTTGTGTGTGTGTGTGTGTGTGTATTCTGAATCACGTGTGCCTATGGGCCCATTAATATTGCTCCCATGGTCCAGGACAATAGAAGCTCCTAATAAATGGCTGAGAGGAGTCAGATCCAATTCCTACAAGCGGGGAGTTGAATAAATGCTTCTCCCTTTTTCACCCTCACCAGTGATTTCACTCACAAAGAGGACAAGCTTTGAAAGAGAATCCTTCATTAGAGGAACATCTGTGATCACATAAAAGAACATTTGTGATCACGCAGGGATGTACTGGAGAAGTCTAGACACACCAGTCACCTTTAAGGCAAAGAGAGACAGAGAGAGAGAGAGAACAAGAGAGAGAGAGAGAGAGGGAGAGAGAGAGGGATACAGACAGACAGACAGAAAAACAAACAGAGAGAGAGAAACACAGACAGAGGAAGAGACAGAGAGAATTAGAGAGAGAGCAGGAGAGAGAGAAAAAAAGAGGAACGTGTGTGGGTGAGAAAAAGTAATTTCTTCATTGGCACAGCAGTAATGAATAAAAAGGACTAATTCATCTTAGTGAAGAAATCCGCTCTGAGAAATTATGAAATACCCCCCTGTCCTCCTCTCTCTGGCCCAGATGCCCCCCTGTCCTCCTCTCTCTGGCCCAGATGCCCCCTCTCTCTTGATGCCCCCCTGTCCCCCTCTCGCTTGATGCCCTTTCCGCCTGTTCCTCAGCACCTATAGGGAACTGCATGCAGGCGATGGGTCTGGGAGATGCTTTGAAAACACACCACTTTTCAAGCAATCAATTACTTCACACTGCGAGATGAACTTCAGAACAGCTACGCAAGTCCTCGGGAGACATCCAGTGAGATTAACTAACACAACTTTTTAAAAAGTAGTTCAAGGTACCGAAAAAAAATCTAATTTATAATGCACATACAATCATACATTGTGCATTATAGCAGAATATAATGCAAAAAGCAAAAAAAAGAAAAGAAAAGAAAAATCAATGGACTATACTTTTTGATTGTGCAACTGATTATACTTCAGGAAATGCCTACTTCTCCACAGATCATGAATAATCCAAAACCTGATTATTTCAGTCTCACTCCTGCCTTCCAGAGAGGCCAGGTAGAGGCACTGCACATAGCAGCATCAACTCAGTTCACATGCAGACCTTTAAAATAGCAGGAAACAGCCTGTCTGGAAAATAAATAGCAATAATCAATACTAAAAAAAACAAGCCTACCTGAAAAGGACCCAGTAGGGTCCAAACATTGCTTGTTTCTTTAACAATAACTGGGAGCTCCAAGCAGTGTTGTGGACATCATGTTCTTCTCAGCCAGGGGGGGGGAGGGGGGGGCAAAATATCTACTACAGAGCACTCTGTTTGGGGGGGCACAGAGACCTGTTTGGGGGGGCCTGGACCCCTATGCCCCCCCCCCCCCCCCTGACGCCGAGCCTGGTTCTTCTTATTGAACCCTGAGTAGTGTCCAGTGTCCACTCTTTTGCACAGAGGTCAAGAGCCGTGGTGGCCTCTTAGCAACAGCGTCACCTGGGCAATGGGCATGCCTGTCACGCTGAACGATAAAGTGGGCAGGGACGAGCAGTGAGACCACCCAGGGGATTGTTTATGTGTTTGTGTTTGTGTTTACGCTTGCCTAGAGGGTTGTTTATGTGTTTGTGTTTATGTTTGCTTAGAAGATTGTTTACTGTTTGATCAGTGACTGTGTATATATTATCATATAGCATTCGTCTAGCACAGGCCCAGCAGAGTAGGCTACACTGCACCACACTGCAGCTGACCTCACAACACTCCTTTCTTTTCTATTAGTGTGTGTGTGTGTGTGTGTGTGTGTGTGTGTGTGTGTGTGTGTGTGTGTGTGTGTCAGACTGAGCCACACTCCTTTCCAGCCAATCAGTGTATCTCTCCAGAAACACAACAGGGAGGTGAGTGATATCATTAGCTCAAACATCAGTAACCACTCTGCAGAATCACACACTGTTCTTAAAACCACTCGGCAGAATCACACACTGTTCTCAAAGCTCAATAGGTAGTTTAGCTCAACACCAGTAAGCACACACTGTTCTCAAAGCTCAATAGGTAGTTTAGCTCAACACCAGTAAGCACACACTGTTCTCAAAGCTCAATAGGTAGTTCAGCTCAACACCAGTAAGCACACACTGTTCTCAAAGCTCAACACCAGAATCACACACTGTTCTCAAAGCTCAACAGGTACAGTAGTTCAGCTCAACACCAGAATCACACACTGTTCTCAAAGCTCAACACCAGAATCACACACTGTTCTCAAAGCTCAACAGGTAGTTCAGCTCAACACCAGTAAGCACACACTGTTCTCAAAGCTCAACACCAGTAAGCACACACTGTTCTCAAAGCTCAACACCAGTAAGCACACACTGTTCTCAAAGCTCAATAGGTAGTTTAGCTCAACACCAGTAAGCACACACTGTTCTCAAAGCTCAACACCAGTAAGCACACACTGTTCTCAAAGCTCAATCTAGTTCAGCTCAACACCAGTAAGCACACACTGTTCTCAAAGCTCAATAGGTAGTTTAGCTCAACACCAGTAAGCACACACTGTTCTCAAAGCTCAACACCAGTAAGCACACACTGTTCTCAAAGCTCAATCTAGTTCAGCCCAACACCAGTAAGCACACACTGTTCTCAAAGCTCAATAGGTAGTTTAGCTCAACACCAGTAAGCACACACTGTTCTCAAAGCTCAATAGGTAGTTTAGCTCAACACCAGTAAGCACACACTGTTCTCAAAGCTCAGTAGGTAGTTTAGCTCAACACCAGTAATCACACACTGTTCTCAAAGCTCAACACCAGTAAGCACACACTGTTCTCAAAGCTCAATCTAGTTCAGCTCAACACCAGTAATCACAGACTGTTCTCAAAGCTCAATCTAGTTCAGCCCAACACCAGTAAGCACACACTGTTCTCAAAGCTCAATCTAGTTCAGCTCAACACCAGTAACCAGTGAGGCACCACTCGTTGATCACGACCACTGAGGCATAGCTCCATTACGGCCATAAGGAAACCCAGATCAGACACCACACCACACCACACTGGCTATCTCTCTGGACACTCCATCATCGCCATGGAGACCGGTGGGAGGCGATCGTTGGCTCGTCCCGTGACGTTATTATGAAGGACGTGTACTCCATCATCTCGATGGCACAGGGGAACACATTCAATTACGCCGGAATGGTCTCAGCGCTATAATCGCCCTCATTAGTTACATGCTGCTTGGATGTAAGCAACATGTAGCGAAAAGGCCAGAGATATGAGGAACCAACGCAGTGTGTGTGTGTGTGTGTGTGTGTGTGTGTGTGTGTGTGTGTGTGTGTGTGTACATTAAAAGGATCAGAGAGAAAGACTCTGCTCATCACACACACACTGACCTACTTCTGGTTTGTGTAGTTACAGTAGTCACGAAAAAATCCACCAGGGACCCTTTTGGCTGATCACTCTCTATCTGCATTTGAAGTGCTGTGTATATGATCACTGTTTCAGCTGTAATGTACTTAGTTTCACTCATCTTAAGCCAGCCTTACACTGTACGATTTGGCAAGGATTTGAAAAAAAAATGTTGAAAGACTCAGACCATCTCACATCTAAAGACAAGTAGAGTTTTAAGTTACAAACTAGTCACAGACTATGACTTTGGCAAAGACTTGCGATAATATCAAACATGTTTGATATTGTCGTAATGGCAAAAATAGTAAAACACACTCAGACTGACCGCTAAAATTGGCACCTTAGACTAATCTAGTTTACTGGAGCACGGTGCGATTCCAGTACAACTCCCATGACTTCTGTCCGAAATTGGAAATTTAGTAGCTACCTGTGAAAACAGAGCAAAAGCATACAATGTACGGTACGGCCGACTGTAGTCAAACTCTGAGATGGGAGGAGTCCTTTCTTGGCCCAGAATCTTCCTTGGTCTAACTCTACTAGCTCTGATCCTGGTCTAACTCTACTAGCTCTGATCCTGGTCTAACTCTACTAGCTCTGATCCTGGTCTAACACTACTAGCTCTGATCCTGGTCTGACTCTAGGTCTCTGGTCCTGGTTTAACTCTAGCTCTGATCCTGGTCTGACTCTAGGTCTCTGGTCCTGGTTTAACTCTAGCTCTGATCCTGGTCTGACTCTACTAGCTCTGATCCTGGTTTGACTGTATTAGCTCTGATCCTGGTCTAACTCTAGGTCTCTGATCCTGGTCTAACTCTACATGTAGGTCTCTGATCCTGGTCTAACACTACTAGCTCTGATCCTGGTCTAACTCTAGGTCTCTGATCCTGGTCTAACTCTAGGTCTCTGATCCTGGTCTAACTCTACATGTAGGTCTCTGATCCTGGTCTAACTCTACTAGCTCTGATCCTGGTCTAACTCTACTAGCTCTGATCCTGGTCTAACTCTACTAGCTCTGATCCTGGTCTAACTCTACTAGCTCTGATCCTGGTCTAACACTACTAGCTCTGATCCTGGTCTGACTCTAGGTCTCTGGTCCTGGTTTAACTCTAGCTCTGATCCTGGTCTAACTCTACTAGCTCTGATCCTGGTCTGACCTGCCTTCTTGTCTTACTTAATATGAACTTCTTAGATATGAACACAGTAGCCTGCACCATTTATTTGCTGTGTAGCCTAAACCTACTGTCTGTCAAAAAGCGCAAACCACATGCCAGTGGAAGACCCTCTTCATGTCAGTGCCATTTGAATCTGACTACATTATTTGCAATGAAGGTAGCTGTGTACAGTCTATGGCATAAGGTTATGTAGTTTACCAGTGGCCACCGTTGCTAAGGAAGGAAAAGTCATGCTTGGACTACAGCACTCAAGGTTAGCTCAAGTACAGCGATTGTTTCAGACACTGGCTTCAATGTGTGTCAGATGCGGCGAGGAACCCTACTGTTGTCAGTGGAAAGTGGTAAGACTTAAAAAACAGTAGCAGCAAGCTAGAAATGAGCAATAAACAGTAATCTTACCATATGATAAATACACATAACATAGATTTGCACTAAACCGTAAGTTTACCCTATGCTAAGTAAACATGATAAAAGCTGAAATGTATTGCTTAAGATACTTAACGATTAAGAGTAGCCTACCTTTGAACTTTTGTTTTCAAGAATCAGGGAATTCAGGTTTCTTTATTTCTCTTAAGAACAAACATCGGAAGAAACTGAAGAAAAACCATAAGAACATTTTGTCTAATTACTAAGGTTAAGCAAATAGCAGCACTTGATATTGTTAAAGGCTTTGTGAATCTGGCCTTGAGAGAGTGTACGCTGTTATTCAGATGCAGAACTGAGGATACTGACCTTCAAAGAACCGGCCCCAATGCCACTTACAGGCACTTCATTCAGCTCCAACAATGGCAGTAATCACAACCTACATAACACAGCATACTCACATCATATGTAACATGCATTGTGTTGATGACACGGCTCAGCAATGAACTGGCCTGACCTGAACCCATAAACTCATTGTACCTTCGATTGGGCATCAGCTGTGATGATGATCAGTTCAATTCTCAGCTTCCACCGTTGTGCCCTTGAGCAAGGCACTTAACCCCAAGCTGCTCCGGGGACAATGTAATGACTATGTAATCCCTTGTAATATAGCTGACATAATAAGTCAGTGCGGATTAAAAAAGTGTCTGCTAAATGTAATAATGATTGTGATTGGAGCATCGTCTTTCAACAGACTAAATTACTAGTAGATTTTGGAACTGGAATGTTCATAGAAGACACTTGATCTCTAGTTTACGATGACTCTGAGATCATCTGTGTCCTCTGTAGCATTTTAAGCAGTGGTTATGTAAGACTGACCTTTTGTGGACAAGTCCTAATAGAAGTCCACACTGCTGACCTGACCTGAGGGGGTCTGGCTGTGGTCCGCACTGGGGAGGATACGCTTGACTCACTAATGACAGGAGAGGAGAGGAAAAGAGAGGAGAGGAGAGGAGGGGAGAAGAGAGGAGAGGAGAGGAGAGGAGAAGAGTGGAGAGGAGAGGAAGGGAGAGAGGAGAGGAGAAGAGAGGAGAAGAGAGGAAAAGAGAGGAGGGGAGAGGAGAGGAGGGGAGAAGAGAGGAGGGGAGAGGAGAGGAGTAACGAGGAGAAGAGATGAGAGGAAAAGAGAAGAGAGGAGAGGAAAAGAGAAGAGCGGAGGGGAGAGGAGAGGACAGGAAAAGAGAGGAGAGGAGAAGAGAGGAGAGGAGGGGAGAGGAAAAGAGAGAAGAGGAGAGCAGAGGAGGAGAGGAAAAGAGAGGAGAGAAGAGAGGAGAGGGGAGGAGAGGAAAAGAGAGGAGAAGAGAGGAGGGGAGAGTAGAGTAGAGGAGAGAAGATGAGAGGAGAGGAGAGGAAAAGAGAAGAGAGGAGAGCAAAAGAGAAGAGAGAAGGGGAGAGGAGAGGAGAGGAAAAGAGAGGAGAGAAGAGGAGAGAAAAAGAGAGAAGAGGAGAGGAGAGGAAAAGAGAGAATAGGAGAGGAGAGGGGAGGAGAGGAGAGGGGAGGGGAAGAGAGGGGAAGAGAGGAGAGGAGAGGAGAGGAAGCTCCCTGTTGTTCTGGCTAAATGGAGACTAATAGGAGCATCGGGCCTGAGGTGCTCACCCAGTCATTCTGATGATGATGCAGAGAGAGAGAGAGAGAGATAAAGAGAGAGAGAGAAAGAGAGAGAGGAGATGATGATGAATGAATATGAAGATTGCTCCCTCATAACGACTCTGATAACAACAGATCCAGCCCTGACATGTAGGTCTGCCGTCTGTGCCATATCTGTGCCCAATCTATGCCAGGCCTGTGCCAATCTGGTGTGTGCCAGTGTGTCCCATACCCACTCTCCTGTGATGAACTTTTGGAAGCCTGCTTTGTGCCACACTAACATAGACTACACCCAAACACACACACACCCAAACACACACACACACACACACACACACACACACACACACCTGCTTAGACTATACCCAAACACACACCCACCTGCATAGACTACACCCAAACACACACACACACACACACACACACCTGCATAGACTATACCCAAACACACACCCACCTGCATAGACTACACCCAAACATACACCCCCCTCACAGACTACACCCAAACACACACACACACACACACACACACACACACACACACACACACACACACACACACACACACACACACACACACACACACACCTGCATAGACTACACCCAAACATACACCCACCAACCAAATTTGTACCAGGCTCAAATTTCGTATTGAAAATGTCTCCCAAAATATAATATTGCTTCCTCTGGTGTGTTCACGAACATGTTTGAACTCTTTTTTCCTGCTAGCATGTGAGAACCCGGAAGAACCTAGCATGTGAGAACCCAGAAGAACCTTTTAGCACATTTACATTTACTGTATTCTGCAGGTCAGTCTACCTAGGAGGCTATTGACACCCATTTCCAATGTTCCAAAACCCGAGGAACCAATCACAATCCCTTATCCTGTATAGCGCGGGCTTTATATGATGACAGACAGAGCAGTGTGTTCAACACAACCAATAGCTGCGCTGATAGCAACAGGGTTTAACCGATATGGATGTGAATTTTCTTTGAATTGAGTAAACAACTGCATTTAAAAGCCTCGTTTATCAGAAAGATGATTGCTGCACTTCTGAAGCGATTTGGTTGGAGTTTAGAGCACCAATTTAAGCGTAATTTCACTGCTGATCATGCCCCTGGGAGTGAGTCATGAGTCAATGAAGCCTCTCCAGACCTGCGCTCAGTCTCAACTGAGATTTGAGAAGTGGTCTGGGGTTAACCAGGGTACCTGCCTGCAGATCAGGAAGACTAATTACTCCTCACAAACATACACACACACACACACACACACACACACACACACACACACACACACAATCTCTGTATACATGCTGTCACGCATACACACACGCACACAAATACACACAGTATAGTCCACACAGTTGCCTGTTTTTGCACTTCTAGCCACACACACACACACACACACACACACAGTCTGATAGATGCCGAGTCCAAGCTGCCGATGTTCAGGGAATCACCTGAGACTACTGGCAGGCAGCTCCACGTCTACCTTGGCAGCGCGCGCACACACACACACACACACACACACACACACACACACACACACACACACACACACACACACACACACACACACACACACACACACACACACACAAGCTGCGTGCGCGTGTCAGCTGAGTCCAAGCCAGACAGACGCCATGGCGGGCCCCAGGATGGAGGAGTGCACTGCCTCAGAGCAGATTTGGCCTGGAGGAGGAGGCAGCCATTTTGAGTCTCAGGGGAGAGGATGGCATTTAATAAGAGCTGGCACCTACAACTCTGAAATGTTCCCTTACATCTGAGAGGACTTTTATTATTTACCTTCTTATTCACAAAGATCCACTTTGAAGGCAAAAAGAAAAAAGAAAAAGCTGAAAATTGCTCCTTGAACCAGAAAGCAGAGATGACAGCCAAAAGCCATGCCAGGCGGGAGCTATAAAGAATAGTGTTTTGGATGATGCAGCACAAACAGTCAACAGCTCCTCAAGCATCCCTGCTGATATGGGAGCTATGAAACACCTGGGCGTGTGGGCTAGTGTGGGGGAAATCTGCCATAGCAGCTAACCAATTTGACAATCAGCTGGGAGGAAGTGTTACTGGGAAATAAAGTTGCCAATTCATTTCAGCTGAATTGAGTTCATACAACATGGCCAGGGTCCCCAATGGCCACCAGGCAGGGCCTAGACCTGACTCAGACTCTCACATACACACACACACACACACACACACACACACACACACACACACACACACACACACACACACACACACACACACACACACACACACACACACACACACACACACACACACACACACACACACAGACATACACAGGGCCTAGACCTGACTCAGACTCTCACATGGAGCCACTCTCAAACAGGGACACATTATAGCTGACTGGGTTGGCACTACATTGCACAACCTGTCTATTTCTTCTCTCTCTCTTTCTCTCTCTCTTTCTCTCTCTCTCACACACAGAAACACACACACAGAAAAATAGAGAGAGAGAGACAGACACACTGACACTTACACACAGACACAGACACACACACACACAGGGACATGCACATACACACACACACACACACACAGACACAGACACAGACACAGACACAGACACAGACACAGACACAGACACAGACACGCGCACACGCACACGCACACGCACGCACACGCACACGCACACGCACACACAGACACACACACACACACACACACACACACACACAGACACACACACACACACACACACATCTGAGTGTCTCTTATGGCTCTATGGGAGTGGTGCAGCACTGCTTCACACTGCATCATGTTTTGCTTCAGGCGACTCGTGGACTCTCGTCATTCTGGGCTGCTGTAGCCGTGTGTGTCAGTCACGATGCTCAAAAGAGTCGCTCTGTGCCAGACATCCCACTGTTCCTCTTCCCACACGCCGATAAGCCCCTGTCATGGGAGTGTGTGTGTGTGAGTGTGTCGCTCCGCTGTACGGAGCACCTGCAGTGCTGTAGGTGACAGGGCTGCATATGAGCTAGATGGCCCCTGATCCAGTGCTGTAGGTTATGTAAGGAGTGCTATGAGATGATTATCAGAGAGAGGAGACTCTGCCTGGGCCGTGATAGATGAGGCGCTGGAGCGGTGGAGTCCTACTGCGTCTCCGAGCGCTCCCGCCGGGCTCTGGCAGCAGCGCTGGGGTATTTCTGGGGAGATTATGGAATAATAGCAGACAAATGAGCTCATATTGGGGCAAATTTAGATATTATTGTATTTGGGATGGAAAAAAAAGAAACGATAAAGTGCAATATTTATCATGCACGAAAATAGCAATAAATGTACACATACACACACATTCACACGCAAACACAGGCAGACACACACCATCACACACACGCACACACATACAATCTCTGTATACATGCTGTCACACATACACACACACCATCACACACACACATACACACAGTATACTCCATACAGTTGCAATAAGGAATTAAACCAAAAAAAGAGCAGAAAGAGCTGAAAGATGTGAGGATGTGCAAAAGACAAGGACTCCAGCAGTCTCCAAGAAATGGGCCAACTGCAGCCTGTCATCTGCAAATTCACACAAAACACCCCATTTTGTGACCCCATATTTGCTCAAATGATTGGATGTCTTCATTGCTTTACTGAAAGGAAACCACTGAGACACACACAAACACACAAAGAGGACGAGTGCCACCTCAGACAAACACACACAAACACACACACACACACACACACACACACACACACACACACACACACACACACACACACACACACACACACACACTCACAAAGACACAAAGAGGACGGATCGGGTGCCATCTCAGAAACAGATACAGACAGACACACACACACACACACACACACACGAGAGGATTGATGCCATCTCAGACGTACTCGCGACAGAGCACACAAGCACTCGAACACACACCACCACACACACACACACACACACACACACACACACACACACAGAGAGAGAGAGACACACACAGACTCATTTCCACTGCATTCTCATTTGGAGCCTTTCATCATCAGAGTTTAGCTCTAATACTTTTAGGCCACACCCTTGAAGAGGCAGAAATAGCATCAGAGGAGTGAGGGGCCTTCTAGAGCTCAGGTGGTATTTTTATACAGGGGAGCGCAGGGGACGTTTGAAGACAATCTTCCAAAGACACAGACTGATATT